>NW_004524579.1:6580885-6588132 GCF_000260255.1 Octodon degus | reverse complement strand
ACTGAGTCATCTGCCTGGCCCCTGGTGCTTAATATTAAGTGGGATGTTTGAAATCAAAGAATTGAAGGATGTTTGATGAAAAAGAAAATATATACAAGGTGATGAAAGGTAAGCTTTGAGGACATGGGCAAGATATTTGGAAGAAAACCATAGACTGAAGATAAGAGAAACACTAGACAAAAGCCTGAAAAGGGAACTTTGAAAATGAGGCTGGAGTCAGGACTTTAATAAATACAGTAGTACAGAAAAATAAAAGTCAAATAGGCTAAGTTCTTACCTAGGAAGTACAGAGTCTATGCCAGAAGTTAGAGAAAGCAAAGAAAAACTAGAACTCTGGAATCAAAAAATCTTCAAAATGAGAAACAGCATTTAGAAAAACTAGAACTCTGGAATCAAAAAATCTTCAAAATGAGAAACATCATTTAGAAAATTTAAATTATTTTGTATCATAGAAACATATACAGAAATAAGATTCAAATACACAAGAAAAATTTTCATCAAGAGAAACTGAAAGAAAAAGATAGGCAAATAAGAGACAAATATGCAGCTATAATTAATAGCGAGGGTAGATCCTCTAGTTAACTAAAACTGTGAGTCTGGGCTCATGTATTGATGTGGCTGACCACTTCAAGGGTGGTGCATGCTAAACCAAGAAGCAAGGGGGAAGAAACAGGGGTAGCTACCTGAACATCACATATATTAAAAAAAAAAAAGTCCTGTGATCATTGGAAAGACCCTGGAGGCTGCTGAATAAGAAAAGGAAATGAAATTCATCCAGTGAGCAAAAGGACTCAGGGTGCTGCTCCATATTTTATGCCACTGATTTATCATGAATGCTTCTTCAGTTTGTCCCCTGGGTACTACAAGATGATATATGTCTTTATATGTGGTCATTTACCTTTTTTTTTTTTTTAGGTGATATGTGTTTTCTTTTCATAAGCTTGCAGAAAGTGAAAGTAACAATAGCCACTACCTGCAATGTAAACAAAATAAAATACTTTTTGTTTTTTATACTTCTAACCTAAACACTACTTGTTAGAACAGGGACACATTCTACACTGAGAAGAGATGCATCTAGCTTAGGGGGTAGCATAGTTGCATGCACACTCTTCTTTCTTACTACGTACTGTACGGATGTTGATCAACCAACTTCTACTCCTGGAAAGCAAACTGGAAAAAGAAGTCAGAAGCTGCACAATGGTGGTGCTAAAGGATGACTTTAGGCACATTAACATTTTATAGAGTGTATCTGATCCAGTAGGACTTGCTTCATGAATCATGCAGGACCAACCAGCAAGTGGTTTGGACTCCAGTGAGGGAGCTCGAGGGCAATACTTTCACCAAGTATTTGTGGAAGCAAGACAAAGACAATATTTCTATAGTGTGAGGTAGCTGTACAGTTCCTAGTTATAAGCAAGTGGGCAGCTTCTGCTTTGCTTGTCTTGGAGAAGGTGCTGGAGCCGCCTCAGTCTAATGGCCTCCCAGTGAATTATTTTGACACTGGAGAAGAGACATGTGGCTACGCACTCCTTCATTTACTGTGTCCTGGAGTTCCTTCGAGTCAAAGGCAAAACCCTGAACAGTTGTCACTCAAATTGACTCAGAATTGCTCAAAGCATGTATTCCTTTTCTTTTCTGTAGTTTATGAGCAAGAAAGGCAAAAGTTACATCCCTTAGCCCTGCTAGCTTTTTGGAGTTTGGCTGAAATGATGATTCATCAGTCACGTTCTTGCACACGAGCTGGAGAGTATCAGTGAGGTAGAGTCCTGAATTCTGCTTCTTCCATGTTTTGCTTTTATTTTGGAACCATTTTAAGGGAGCTTTACTTTCCTGCAGAGGTCGGGCTGGTAGCTCCGTCCTGACAGTGGTCATTTCCTAACGGCGGCAGGATGATTCTCTGCTGGCGCGAGTCGCCGTACAAGAGACTTGCACGGTGACATTCGTCCTCGGTGACTCTATATTACTTCCTGCACATGCAACTTGGAATCTGTTTCCAAATGCTTCTCAACAAGCCTGTGAGCATTTAATTCTTTTACTTAATCTTTTGCTGAAACCAGTTGAATTACATTCTGTTCTTGAGCTCTGGCCCATGGGGCTTGCCAACCACTGGTGAGCCCAAGAGCCCTACATGATTTTTATTCTAGTTGATATGGTTGAATAGTACTGAAGTTACATACTGTTTTCACAGGTGGTGGCACAACAATCCAGCTGCTGCCTTGTGCATGTTCATAGGCTTCGCTAGTGTATGTTGCCTATTCTGGTGTCATGGTAGCCCAAGCTGGGCCCCTTCTCCACTCCAATGTTGTACTGACTCTTATTATAGCATTTCAGAACCAAGGGTGATGTAACAGTCCAGATAGATTGGCAGATTTTAAGCTTTTGTGTAGGTAAATGTGCGTAGGAAGTAGTTAAAATAAAGAGGTAGGGTAGCCAGAAATCTCATCAAATCTCCTTCACTTCTGCAACAGGAAGACAGAAGCAATGTTCCCCACAGGTTTTGATATCCTAATAATCTCAAAGCTATGTAACTTCTGTTTGAATCTATGTTGAACAGCAGGACTCTTCTAACCAACCAAATATAGCAAAGTTGGTGAGATTCCACTTCTTTACTTTGGTTACAAAATATTGTAACTCCCTCCTTGTTTGCAGGCTCTATGGCCTTCTCAGCTGATGCTCTTTTATGAAGTAAGCCTTCAGACTGGTGAGGCCGGTACAGCAAGGATCCAGGGCAGCTTCTGCCAACAGTGAGAAAAGAACTGAAGCCATCACCCCCTAAGCCCATGAAAAATGGGATCCTGGTCACAGCCATGTAAGCTTAGAGCAGGTATTCTCTGCGCCCACCTGGCATCATGAACTAAACCCCTGCCATCATGAACTAAACCCACCTCGCATCATGAAACAACGACCCGGGTTTCTCAGCTAAAGAAATTGAGAGATTGTAAGCATGTGTTCTTTCAATCCACTACATTTTGCAATAATTTGTTTTTCATCAATAAATGCCTCTTACTTGGTTGCACTAAGTTAGTGATTTGCTCATTGACAAAGTGCTTGATTTTTTTTTTTCCTGAAAAGCAAGGAGTCTGCTAACTTCTAAATTCTTAGTCTAAAATTCCAGAGTAGGGCTGGCCAAATAGCTCAGTGGAGTTCAATCCCCAGCCCTGCCATGCCGGCTCTCCCCCAGGGCGCACTGAGAGGACAATTGGGACTGGGCATGGTGGTGTGAGCCTGTAATCCCAGCTCTTGGGAGGCTGTAAACAGGCGGATCACTACAAGTCCAATCTAACAGCAAGATCCTGAACACCCTATAGACCCTTCTCTAAAATAAATGAATAAACAGTAAAAAAAAATTCCAGAGTAAGGGGCTGGAGCAATGGCTCAGAGGCATGGGCACCTGCTTGGCAAGTGCAAGGTTCTGAGTTTGATCCCTAGTTGCATATGCCATGCCGGCTTCGGGGTGAGACCCTGTATCAAAAGAATAATAATAATAATAAAAAAACCCATACAAACAAAACCCCTCAAAACCTTCAGTCAATGGTCATGTTAACCTTACTTCTTGATGACTTTTTATTACAATTCTAACTTTGTTCTCCTTTTACCTGATCATTGATACTTACATTTTCTTAAGCATATTTTGAGTGTTTTCCCCAAGTGAGCAACCTGTAAACACTTTCCTTGATTCTCTCCCTCTCTGGCTCTTGCTTTGCAGTTTCTCCCCATTCTCTGCTCTGGCTGTGAAGAAAGGAAATATTTGGCAAACTTTTGCAGAGACATGATGCTGTAGGACAGGACGAGGCATCTGTGGCTGGTCAGCGTGAGTGGCACCATTGTCAGACTTGGGGCTTCGGTACCTCAGGCCTGAAGGTTGAGATGTTCACGTGCTAGCGGTGCATGTGAGGTGTCAGACGATTATGTCCAGAGGCTTGAGCTCTCATCTTTTCACATCCCATATAAGTGCACATGTCACACTTCTTGACTCTTATACTCTAAGTCTAATGTGTGGGACCAACAAGTTCTTCTCACCATCTTTGAATGTCTCATGACGATTTCTGCTGAATAATGGTCCCAAAACCTGAGTGTCCAGGGAAATGTCTGCCTATGTGTTGGGAATGAATTGTCATCTATACTTCTGAGGCTGAGCTAGGTAGTTTAATGTATTCAGTCTGAAGAAAAGAGGGAGGGGGATTGGAAGGTGCAGTAGAACACAGACTGGATTCTGTTACCTTAATGATGTGTAACATGCCTAACACAATTCCCTGGAAGAAATGGGTATCTCCAAATATTCAAGTGGAAGTGGGAGTCATTAACTGTTAAAGTAATGAGAAATGCTCCCCTGAGCCTCATGAGGTCCGGCTCTATTTTGTGCAGAAGCCTCTCCTTATGGTTTTCCTTCTACTTGGAATTCTTCACATTCCATATATCAGTGTAATCCACTTTATTCAAGCTAATTTCCATTAATTATTCTGTAATCATCTGTCTTGGTTATTTTTCTCTTCTTGCTGGGACAAAATACCTGATGCTAAAATTTAGGAAGGAAAGGTTTATTTATCTCATAGTTCATGGAGGCTTCAGTCCATAATTAGCTGGCTTCCAGGCAGGGTAGCAGGGCAGAAGGGCAGCAGTTCAAACCATCAGAAGACAACAAAAGCAATCAGACCAAAGGTGGGAGAGACAGCAAGCTTCTTTTCTTCCTTATAGTGCATGCAGGCTACCCATCCACACCATCTCCATGCCTTCTTCTTGCACAGGCTCAGGATGTTTACAAAGCAAGGACCCTGGCTCCCTGCTGAGTCACTCAGTTGACTTCTGAACTTCTCATGTTGACACAGTGTATTGACCATAACAATCCACCGCCAGTCAACTTGGCAACCAGACACATTTTTAACCCGATTTCCAGATACAAAAACCTGATGAGATAGGTTCCTATCTCACAACCTGAACATTATAATGCAGGTCTAAAAATACTTAAGCACTAATATTAAGTCTGTGAATATTATATTACATTAGAAACATAACATTCTGCCCTTGGTACCCCAAAGACTCACACACATCCCTTTATGCAAAAGGCATTTAGTCCATCTGCAACAGTTGCCAAAAACCTAATGGTTTCATCATTGCTGAAAAGTCTGAGTCCCAAGTCTTCTCCAGACTATAAGGCTCTTAGCTGTAAGCCCCCATACAAATGAAAACAAAACAAAACAAAAATATTTAGAAGATAAACATGTTCATTTCAAAAGTTACAAATAAAGTAATATAAAAGATTGGGATCAAAGCAAGTCCAAAATCCATCAGGCAAATATTAAGTCCTGTAGACTCATGTGCACCATCTGATGCAATCTGTGGCAAACTGTGAGCTCCAAAGGGCTGTGTAGGTCCACTCTTACAACACTTCTGATAGTGATAGTTCTCATGACTTCTCTCTTAGGCCCACTTTGCTCCCTCCTTACAGCTTTTCTTAGATGATCAATGTTCCTGGCTTTCCCCCACTTCTGGAGTCTCTACTCACCTTTGGCTTCCAACTAATAGATTCATACACTGCCCTCTCAGGGCCTTATGAAATCAGGATGGAAGCCTCCTTAAGCACACAGCTCTTACATTCTGCATGTGCCTAAAGCCAGCACCACACAGATGCTGCCGAGGTCTGTTGCCAGCTGGAGCAGCAGCCACACTTCCTTCTCTCTTGGCTACAGGGGTCAAATGCCTAGATCACTGGGCACTCTGAATCCAATTTTGGGGAACAAATTTTCCTTGCTATGGCCTTCTGGAACATGGTGCTCTGAAGCTTTTTTCTTAAAAAAGAAGTCTTTCCCTTTTGCAATTTTGAGGCAGAAAAGGATGGAGATGCCCTCAGGCCATCTTTTGTATTTTCTTGTTCCCTCTCAATAATTGAGATCTCTTCAACTTTATCTTAGTAGCCCACAGCTTTACTGGAACTTCCTCTTTGGTCAAATGCACATTTAAAATCATCTTTCTTGGCTCTTTGGTCTTGATTGTCAGCATAAATCTGGCTAAACACCCCAACAATAGCCATGCTACTGCCTCAAAGTTTGACTGCCTTGAAATTTCTTCTGCTAGATTAATGAGTCCATTGCCCTTAAACTCAGTCTCAGGCAAAGTCTCTGTACAGGAGCAAAATGCAGAAAAACTTTCTGCTGTACTATATATTGTCTGGAGTCCAACAACCTGCTAATCCTTCCTGGCAGGAACCTCCCTAACCTGGACTTTACTGGCAGGATTTCTATCAGCCCTCTGGCCTACTGAGCTCTTATCGGAGTCCCCCATACGGAACAGCCTAAGGCATTCTAGCACTAATATTTTATGCAACATCTACAAATCCTTCCAGACACTTCCCACAAGCCATTCCCAAAGGCTATTGAACCACATGGTCAGATATACAAATAGCAACAACCCTACTTTTATGGTACCAAATTCTGACTTCTTACTTTTTTCTTTTTTCTGGAACAAAATACTCTACGTCCAAAATTAAGGGAAATATTTATTTAGATCATAGTTTGTGGAGGTTTCAGTCCATAATCAGCTGAATCTAAGACAGGGTGGCACAGAGGCAACAGTCCCATGCAGTAGAAGACAGCAAAAGCAACAAGAGCAAAAAGGGGGGCAGGTGGAGCAAGCCTCTTTTCTTCCCTTCTATTGTATGCAGGCCACCCTCTCACACCATCTTCATGCCTTCTTCTTGCACAGGTTCAGGATGTCTACAAAGTGAGGACCTGGCTTCCTGCTGAGTCACTTAGCTAGCCTTAGAGACTTCTCAGGTTGACACAACATATCAACCATATCATCATCCTGAATGTTTTGGTTTTCCAGGCCTCATATCCTAGAGGCTATTTTCCTGTTCACATTTATTTTGTTTTTGGGGATTTGTCTACTATTTCCTTTAATACCACCACCATCACCATTGTACCCAGAACTATCTTTCAGGTATCACTTGGTTTAAAGATTAAAAGATGTTTACTTTTATTTCTTTTTTACACAAATAAATTATGAGAAAAAGACTTGTTTTTATACCTGACATGTCAAATAGGGAGACCTCCTGTAATTTTAATTTTTGCCATGGCCTGTGCAGCAAGTGGGGTTCTAAGAGGGATTTACAAACTATTAAGAAAAAATAAGACACACAATCAAAGGACAGCTGGGACAGGGTGGGACCCGACCTCTGTGATGGAGAGGCAATGACAACCCTGCACTCTCTGTGTCTTTCTTTGTACATGGGGTGGGGGGGAAGCATGTGA
>NW_004524579.1:6573512-6578845 GCF_000260255.1 Octodon degus | reverse complement strand
AAAAAGGGGCCAATGTGCGGATCAAATGAAGCCTTCCCTGTAGCTCCCTAGAGATAGTAATTACCTATTATTTATACTTAGACATTTTCAGTAAATTTTTTTAAAAATAGATAAACAATATAAGATTTAATACACTCCATGAAGAAACTGTCACCAGATATTAAACTGTTATCATGATTAGATTATAAATTAACCTGAGTGCTCTGTAATTCTATTTCTGGAGATAATTACTGCAGCAAGACTCTAGTCAAATGTTCCCTCCTTAGTGCAAAATGTTGTTTAATAAATGGCCACTAGATGGCAATATGTATTGATGTATTTGGTAGTTTCAGTTAGATTGCAGTTTTCCTTGTAAGGTGCATACTTTTCACAGTGTTTAAGAAGACAGTCTGAGAAATCTATACCAGTTAGGATAGATGAGATACCCTTGAAATAGGACCAAAGTAGTTTTTTGGGATTTGAAATCAGATTTTCTCTGTTAAGGGTATAATGGCTTGAAAACTAAATAGACTATGCTCAGCATTTGTGAAGTGAGAATGACAACGTTGTGTGTGATACATCACGGTTTTTCAAAGATTATATTAATGTTTTCAATCAGTGTTCCTGGATGCATGTGAATAGCTCTATTGAAAAGGCTGTGTTTAAAAAGTGTAAAGTAGTTCTTTTCTGGAGAGTTCCACATCCTTTCTATGCATAAGGAAGAATGCATGGATTTTCCCAAATGGAAACCTTATAATACACCATTTCCTCAGGGAATATTCCTTACAGAACAAGCTAGGTTTTGCAAGCATGACAAGTAATACCATTTGAAGGAAGTGCAGATGTGTGTGAAAGGGGAATTGAATATAAAGTAAGAATATACGTCTATAGAATATGAAAGTTCTAAACCTCAAGTAATTTTTGAAAAGATTTGTAATTTTTAGATTGTAGAAATAACCTAGTATTTATAGGATAGTTTACCAACTTTGGAAATAAATTATGCTTTGGTAATGGTTTGGTAATGGATAATGGGAAAATAAGGACATGAAGACAATAAATTGACATAATCAGAATGATTTTTGCACATTTTAATTTTGGCTACATGTAAGGGAGAAATTGGAGGAGAGAGAAGAAACTGAGCACTTCTTTTTTAAAAAGGTGAATTCTATGGCCGCCGTGGGCAGCACTTTCCCATCAGCTCTGAGGCTGTGATCTTTCTTACTACAAATTCAGGTTCATGTTGATAACACTGTGATGCTGTAAGATCGGCATGAAAGACAGTTTCTGTCATGGCCTTTTCACTGGACTCAATTGAGAAATTACTTGGGGAGGGGTCGCTGCCGTCACATCTGGGTGGAATTGAACATCACACGCACGTTCCCCGTGCATGGATTTTCCACCGCTCTACATGTTAGCCGGGAAAGAATTCAAGCCTGATTAATAACCTCTTTTGGATGGTTTTGAATTAAGCAATCAATTTTGATTTATCGTCCTATGCTGCCACCCTGTGGTTACATGAGAAATGAATAAAGTGAAGAAATTCAATATTTAAAAAAACGAATCTAGCTTTTTTTGTGGACTAAGGGGGGAGGGGGAGGGAACCGAAGCAGGCATGTGTCTTCCCTCTCCAGAAAGAATGATGTTTCATGACATTTTTCCGTTTCTTTTCTGTCTTCTGCCTTGCAGAGATAGGCTGAGTTGAAAATGGTTGCTGCATAATACATGAAGGAGAGAAATCCTGAGAGGACTTAACAGTGCTGAGAAATAATTGTCTTATTCTTAAATATTGCCATGGAGGGGAAGAAGAAAAGGCATCTTTTTGCACCTTAATTTTCATTTGATCTGGAGAACTCATTCCTTTCTGTCCAGTTTGTCTAAATGAGGCTTTGAACAATATCCATCACATACATATAGTAATGACAAAGCTAGCGCCAATTCTCATAGAGCTGGCTGATTCATTTTGGACTGCACCTTCTTCAGGTTTTATCCTTTTTATCTTAATGAAACATGTGGCTATTATGCAAGTATTCTTGCTATTACTGCAGAATAATCTGCTCTGTAGTGGGATGGAAGTCTTTCTCAAGGCAATCCAATGTAGAAATACTTTCACTTAATGCAGCAGGTAAGAAATTATCTTCTAAAAAAGAAAAGCTTCTGATTACTTGTTTATAATTTCAGTCAAATTCCTTGTCCTCTTGATTCGTCTAGTAAAATTTAAAACATTATATTGACCACTTCTTTAAATAATATTAATGTTTCCCATTGCATTATTAGTTAAACTGGTTGAAGTCATTAATCAGTATTTCTTATAAGCTTTTTTTTTTCTGCTGACATTTCCATTGAACTACAATAAATGTAGTAAGGTTGGCATGGAAGTCCTAGAAAAAGAGAAGTTAAAAGAAAATTAGTATTCTAAATTATTGTGTTAGCTTTATGCTAATTACGCATTCACATGGCCCTTGATGTTGCCTTTTAGAAAACATTCACTGTTATAATTTTGTCATTAAACATTTATTTCTGCAACTGTTGTGTTAAAATACTGACAACCCACAGCTTTGCCTGTTATAGGGAAAACACTATGATATTAACTTACTAAGGTTTATTTTATCCCATTTATGACATCTAGTTACAAACTAATTAGGGACACTGTCAGATATTACTGAATTGAAATTCTGGTTGCAAAGAATATTGCCACTAAATAAGCCTTTGACTGTTGCAATGCAGGTTGAATTTAGTAAACATAATATTAAAACGTAGTCACCTTATCAATTGCAAGTACCTAGTCATAATCATTATTTCAAATTATAGTTAATATCCTTCTGTATGAGAAAAAACTATATGCATAACAAATCAATGTAAGATGCAAGAGGCAAACAGAAGCTTGCTAAATAAATACCATAAAGTGATTTTCCATCAAAACCAAGGTAATTACTTTGTGGAACAGGCTGCCCTTAATAAAACAATTAATTAATTTTCCAAATGAATGATGCAAGCCAATATTTTTTCTCCATTAATGTTTTGTTGAAATCATTAAGTCTTATTAATGAATAACAAAGAAAGAATTGGTTCTTTATCCTAACTGATATATATTAATGTGCCTAACTTGAACTAAATGTGTTTCCAGTATGTAATCAAATTGGAATCAATCAAGTCAATTTGCTAGTCAAACGTCCTTTCAGCTCTCACTGCTTCATGTGGATGGCTCTTTGCAAAAACTGACGACGCTGAAAGTGACCCAAAAGATGACACAGTTCTGCCAAATCTCACATCAACTCTTAATTATGATCCATCTGATATTCTAAATGAGGCTACTAGCTAGTGCCACCCACAGAACTCTATTCTGTGATTCTAAGTATGATGAATTTGGGTAAAAGCTCAAAATTCATCAGTGTAAAATAAATGATAGCTCACTTCTCCAGAAAGCTAAGCATACAGACAAAGTCCCGCTGGTCTTAGGTCTGCGGTCATAAGAGCACAGGCAGCTGACATCATTCCATCTTGTGAGATGAGTGTGCACGGGAGAGGCAGAGCTCCTCCTGCTCACCCACTGCTGCCCATCCGGAAGTGCTGGGTAGGAGCTACGTGACAGGCTATCACGATGTCCTCCTTTTTTACAAATGACGGATCTTTTCTTATGGCTGAATTATCTCTATTATGTATATATAGTATATTTTAAAGCCCATCCTTCCATTGATGGCATTTTTGTTAATGATGGATCTTAGCTCTTGTTCACAGTGTTGTAATAACATGTGGATGTGCAGGTATCCCTCTGTCATGACAGTTCAGTATGTATGTCTCCAACAGTGTGGTGGTTGGATCATATTGCATTTCTGGTTTTAGTTGCTTGAGGAACCTCCCTACATCTATCTTTCTTTCTTTCTTTCTTCTTTCTTTCTTTCTTTCTTTCTTTCTTTCTTTCTTTCTTTCTTTCTTTCTTTCTTCCTTCCTTCCTTCCTTCCTTCCTTTCTTTCTTTCTTTCCTTCTTCCTTTTTTATTTATGTATTTGGTACAGGATGTCACTATGCAGCTTGGGCTCATAGTGATCTTCCTGTTTTCAGCCACCCTAACGCCTGTATTACATGCATGTGCCACCATGCCCAGACTCTGTCGCTGTCTCAGCTCACCCTGGAGGTGGGGTTGGCTCAGCATACAGACTGGGGATTGAACCCTGGTCCCTGTGCTTGTCAAAGCAGGTGCTTAGTCTACTGAGCTATCTTGTCAGCCCTTTCCCTACCTCTCTCAACAGTGACGGAACCAATTTTCATCCCTACCAGCAGCATGTAAGAGCTCCTTTTCCTGCGTCTTCTCACCAATATTTGGGATTAAAAAAAAAAACCTGATAACTATTCTAGCCATAGTGAGCCAATATTTCATTGTGGCTTTTGATTTGCGCTTCTCTGACAATTAGTAATCATGAGCACTGATGTACTTGTTGGCCATTTGTGCATCTTCCTTTCCGAAATGCCTACTAAAAGAATTTGCCTACCTTTACATCAGATTACTTGATGGTTGAATTCTTCACATGTTCTGGATGTTATTACTTTCTCGGGTATGTAAGTCACAAAACTTCTCCACCATTCCGCAGTGTCTCTTGTGCAGAACTGACTTGATCTAATCTCATTTGTGTAGTTTTCTTTTGGTACTTGTGGTTTTGCAGTCTTATCTCAAGAAACCCTCCTTGCCCCAGTGTCTTGAAGTATTTTGAGTCAGCAGCAACACCGCAGTCTGCCAAGCTCACTGGAGTGTCAACGATAGTTTTTCAGCTACCTAAGTTCTTCAGGAAGACATTTCAATGTATCTCATCAGTGCAGCTTCGTATTTTCCAGTTTTGTATCCCTGTAATGAAGCATCATAAGTTTTTAATTATGGGGCACCACACAAAAGATGATAGGCTACCAAAATCAATATTATACTTCTGAAAGAGCAATGAGTGCTCTGAGGTTCATTTAGAAAAGCTGGAGCAGCGCAGGTTTGGTTTGTTTATGTTATGGCATTTATAATGACAAGCCATCTGGATGAAAAGTGGAAGTTCTGTGAATTAACCAGATGCGTCCAAATACCTCAACTTGCAGCATCCACGGCTGCTTGAATGTCGGAAGGTAATTAGTTTCTCTCCTGACTCAGAGTGGAGGATTATTATGCCGCTGATGACATGCATCACTCCGGGGACGTTCAGCCACTGTCTTGGGGTTGAAGAGCTACAAGAGGGCTGGGACCAAAGGACGAAACTTCGGTGTTTAAATTATAAAACATCTACAGTAGAAAGATTTTAATCTCATCTTCCTTTTAGAGCTGATATGAAGGCCAAGCATTATCTAGCATAAAATATTAAACAAATATATGTGTTATTATTT
>NW_004524579.1:6567241-6573393 GCF_000260255.1 Octodon degus | reverse complement strand
TTAAATTTCAAATCTTCCATATTCTATTCCTCAGAGTTGGGCTCAGCCATCAACGGTGTGGCCTTCGGACAGGAAAGTCAAAGTCCATAGCTTTCTTCAGAGGTACTCAGTTGAGAAAGAGAGAAATTCCTTACTGCCAAAATAAAAAGCCATGTCAAAATAATTTATTTTACTTTTCAGTTTTACAGATAAAAATCTTTCCGCAATCGATGAGTTCAATGAGGGTCAGAAATTTGCTTCAATTTGCCAAAGTAACACTAGGAGAAATGGGATTTGAATCAAATACTAATTTCCAAGGCCTCACCTACCTCTGCCCTCAGGTAATGCCTCACAGGCAGGAAGAGATGGGGAAGTGACAACTGAGTGACATGATTTGTGTTGTAATGATCCTTTTGCATTGTCAGGGGAAGCTACCTTGAGATAAAAACTCAGGTTTTCAATGCTGAAAATTTGAATAATTATCTATCTACCTATAATATTATATGGTGATACATTATTGTGATAAAGGGCATGGGGTAGCCGTTTTAGAAAGTTTCCAGAAAATGTATCTGAATGAATTTTATTTTATTCCTTCATGCATGCATTCCTTCGGGGCATCCTGACTTGCAACTGGGCTGAGAGTGCAGGAGACACACAAGCGAATTAAGAACACTTCTTGGGGCTGGTGAGATGGCTCAGTGGTCTAAAGCACCTACTTATACTTAGAACAAGTGTAGCAAAGCACAGGGACCGCGGTTCAATCCCCCAGCACCACATGCCAGCCAGCCCCGCCCCCTGGTGAGCTGAGCTGGCCACACACACACACACACACACACACACACACATAAATAAATAAAATTCTTAAAAAACAGCAGACTGATCAAGGCAGAAATGCTCTAGACAGATCTAGAGCAGGGGCCAGGGATGGAGTGGTCAAGTCCACTGCAGGAAGAGGAGTAGGGTCAGGACAGGCAGAACTGAGAGCGTAACACTGAAGCTGCGAGCACTTGATAGAGTAGATCTTCCATCAGGACCAGCGTGGCCTAAAACTCTACGGTCCCTTTGAGGCGGTGAAAAATGACTCAGCTTGAGATAGAGGAGAACAAAGAGCGAGACAAAGAGCGAGGCTGGGAGGGCGCATGGTGGATAGTGGCTTTGAATACACAAGTCAAGGAGGACGAGAAGGGCAGCGTAGTCACACTTCAGTGTGTGGACTTTGTGCTGCAACCAACCATAGCTGATGAAAGGCTGCAAACACAGATTTCCTGGTGTTAGAACCTCTGTTTGTACCAGGAGAAGGAAAACAAAACCGAAGTATCATACGCAGCAAGGTTTTAGAATGCAGGTCTCAGGATTTATGATAATAGCAGCAGAGTTGGAGAGCAGCAAGGTCGAGTTGGAGGCACTTTTATAGTGTGGATTTTAGTGCAGTATCTCTTCAACTTTAGTGGATATAAGAATAATAACCAGAGGCTGGTGAAAAATACAGATGCTAAGTAACTTGGATTCTGCAGTATATCAAGTCCTTCCTTCTACTATGCTTGTGGAGTATAATTATACACTTTTTGAAAGGAGAAAGAAAGATAAGAACCCATTAAGAATGGTTTTGTAATTCTGATTAGAATGGCTAAGGGATTCTGGTAATAAAAGTTGGAGAAAGGTCATGAATGACTTTGAACATACCGAATATAAGCAAGCCTTTGAAATACAGGAGAGAATATGCAAGCTCTGGGGTCTGAGCAAGGTGTCTTGACAAAAGAATGAAACCAACAAAATGTGTTGATAGCCTTTTGAAAGTGGAAGTTGATAAAAATAGGTGTAACAGAATGCGGGATGGGGCTGGAGACATATCTTGAAAATATTAAGAAGAAAACACAAAGGGGTAGGTCAACTACTAAAAAAATCCAGTTTGATCTTGAAGGTTAAGCAGTAGGGCAGCTGTGTCATAGAAGCCAACAGAAGGTAAGAATCCAAGATAAGGCCAACTCTGAAAATACTCTTGAGAGTCCCTGTGAGATTACTGAAAGGGCTCACAGATCGGCTAAGCGAGTAAAGTTCTGGTCTAGAGTCCTGGTAATGGAAACATGACCATGCTAAAGGTGTAAGTTAGACGCTATAAAAGAAGGACAGATTTCCCTGGCTGGGCTGCAGAGGGGATGAGGGAGATGCAAATGAACAAGGGGGACGAGGAAGATGCAGATGAGCGGATGTGGTCTCAAGAATCCAGGAAATATTTTTGTGTGTGTGTTGTTGACATATTTTTCTTTTGTTAACTTGCTTATCCACTAAGTTTGACCATCTTTCTAAGAGTTGGTTTATCTCTCTTCCAATACAAAGATTTTATTTGTTCATTTATTTATTTATTATTTTAAAAATATATTTAGTACAGGGTCTATAAGGTCTCACTAAGTAGATCGGGCTCATAGTGATTCTCCTGTTTACAGCCTCCCAAGAGCTGGGATTTCAGGTGGGTGCCAC
Source organism: Octodon degus (assembly GCF_000260255.1). Classification (NCBI taxonomy): domain Eukaryota; kingdom Metazoa; phylum Chordata; class Mammalia; order Rodentia; family Octodontidae; genus Octodon; species Octodon degus. Next base: position 6,570,936 of record NW_004524579.1, on the reverse strand, counting down.
CACACTCAGTCTCCATTGCTGTCTCAGCACACCCCTGGGGTGGGTCCAGCACAGCAGGCAGAGCATTGAACTCTTGGCTCCTGTGTCTGCCTAAGCAGGTGCTTTAATCTGCTGAGCTATTTCTTTTTCATTTAAAAACAGTATTTATCTTAAAAAGTTGATCCAAAATATGCGATCTTTAAATAGTTTGATAGAATAGGCATTTAAATACACAAAATATATTATAGAATATCCAAAGCCATGATTTGCAAGTTGTTTCTTGTGTTATCATGTGCATAACAGCTATGGCAACACAACACACAGATCACACATCATGTATACACAACTACATGTGTACATATAGTGTTAGGATTCTAAGCCCATTTAAGAATAGAAAGTGTTTACTGAAACTGCTGAGTTATTTGGCCAGCCCCAGTTGTTTTTATTTTAGCCTGGCCTATTATTTTACTTTATTTCAAGCTGCTAGTTTAAGGTGCCACAAACCTCCTTAGTATCTGTTACCAGCTCAGTTCTTTATTCTGAGTGTCAAATGTTTGCAGAGCTTTTGAGTTTTATTAGCAGAGGTGCCAACTGTACTCTGCTTCTTGACTTCCTGGTCATGGATTCTGCTTCCTTCAAGTCTTTTCATGTATTTCCCCAGTACTTTTTCCTTTTATCTCTTTAAGATCTCAGCCAGTGATGCTTTCCTGACTATATTTGTACCCCAGGTACTATAATCTGATGCTTTAGGGCTGGTTTTCATGCTTTAGTGCACATTAAAATCAGTTTTATAAACATAGATGCTTGGGTCTGGCCTCTCCCCAGGTCACTTAAAGTAGAAGCTCTGAGATAGGTGTCAACCTCAGTGTGTGGTTCTCATAAGGAGCCAGTGGGGAGCAGCGAACTCTACCTGGATGTATGGCAGATGGGCGAGTTAGAAAACAACAGAAGCTTTAAGGCCATTGTCACCTTCCCGCTGTACCCACGGTGGGGAGGCATAGTGTGCCAACTTTCTCTGGAGGTCAAACTCCAACCTTCTCTGTCCCTCCTCTCTTAAAGTTCTTCATAAGAAAGGTGTCCTGCTCTACACCAGAGGGAAAGAACACTATACCAAGGCTCTTGGGAAAGCCTAAATGACCAGGCCTTCTTAAGTTCCATGTAGTTTATTGTCACTAGAGCAGCCTTTGTTCTCCAGGAATCTTCTGAGGACCTTTGGGACTTTATTTCTGATGGTTCCAGTGTCATTAATACTTATATTTAAAAAAAGTTTCTCCTGCTTTTCTCTCACTAATTGGCCTTTTGTTATGAAGGATCAGTCATGAGCATTGTAAAGGACGAGGAAGGACAGGTCCCACAGCCGAGTCCAAGCAGTAACACATTTTGGCTTTGTTTCTTCTTCACCCCAACTTAAAGAAAACCAAAATATCAGTAAGTGATTTTTTTTGATGTATACAAACACACAGATACTAAGAATGTTATTTGCAGGCTGGCCAGATATCTCAGCAGATTAAAGCATCTGGTTAGGAAGACGAAGGGGCCAGGGGCTTGATACCTGGCCTGCTGTGCCAGCCCCACCCCTGGGGCACACTGAAACAGCAACTGAGACTGGCACGGTGGCGTACGCCTGTAATCCCAGCTCTTGGGAGGCTGTAAACAGGAGGATCACTATGAGTCTGATGTGTGCAGTGAGACCCTGTAGACCATGTACTAAATACATTAAAAAAGTTATTTGCATAATGTCACAAAAATTGTGAAAAAGAAAATGAATGATAGTGGGAGACATTTTAGGCCTAAGATGAATCTTGGGAAGAAAGTATGAATTAAAGCAGGAGATAGAGGGCTTGTGAGATAGCTCAGTGGGCTAAGCGTCTGCTTAGGAAATGGCAGGGACCCAGTTTCGACCCCTGGCTCTACTTGCTGCACTGACCCCGCCCCCGGGTGCACTGAGCCAGCCACTGAGACTGGGGGTGGTGGCACACACCTGTAATCCCAGCACTGGGGAGGCTGGAAATAGGAGAATCACTATGAGTCCAAGCTGGGTAATGAGACCCTGTACCAACCAAATACATAAAAAGAAAAGAAAAGAAAAACAAAAAAACAAAATAAGAGATGGAAATGAAGGTAGTATCCAGAAACAATGAAGATATAAATGGCTGAACAGTATTTTGGAAAAATACTAGTCTGAAATTAGGGAGCCAGAAGAGTGCTAACAAAAGTGTGCCCAGGATAGAGCCCTCCAAAAGATAGTTTTATGGGACTCTACATGTGTCATGGAGGGTGGGATTTAAATTAGAGTGGCACAAAAGAAGAAATAAAAAGAGAAAGGTATAACACAATTAAAAGGAAAGCGAGAACTTAAGGATTAAACATTGAAGAGAGGGCAAGAAGAAAAGCTAGGAAACATGACAGGGGGAATGAGAATCTTCAGCAGATTTTTGAAACTAGAAGTTAATTGGTAGGATTCTCACCCTGACTAACTATATATGCTAATACCTGTGAACCAAGCAACTGCACTGAATAGCAATATGCAATACTGGGGTCATGCTTGGAATGCATTCTGGTCTTCTAAATATATACTGCATGTCATGTCATATCAATTACTGCTACACTGTCTCTCAAGTAAATGTTTTATAAAAGCTGTAATAAATGAAAACAAGAGAGAAGAAAAAAATATCACATAACTGTCCTACTACAATGTTGTATATGGTTAGATTTCTAAATTTCTGTGTAAAAATATATAATTGTTTATGCCAATTTAAAAAATATTTATTTATTTTTTCTTTTTTTCTTCACATTCTATTGAGATTTAAAGTTTAACATAATACATGATGGAAAATACCTGTTCCATGTTATGTCTAAGATGTTTGATATTTAGAAAGATAGTGAGGTTAGGCTCAACTCTAAGTTATAGGGTAATAATATTAAGCTTCTCTTCTGGAGGGTTAATAACTTAAGTTTGCAGACCAAAAATTAGAGAAAAAGAAGGGCTACAAGGGCAGCCAACATTTTGGCCCTAGCCCTTCAAGGTCAGTGAGGACTCAGGACATAAGAAAACGTTTACTGTAACATCCTGTAACTCAGTGATGTCTCAAATTTTCTGATCAAGGATATTATGAGGCCAAAGAGGAAAGTGATCAATGATGTAGAGTGTGCCTAAGGAGAGTCACATGGAGAGAAAACATTCTCTCAGGCTTTCACAGAGAGCAAATGGGTCAAGCAATGGCCATGACTCATCCACATGGTTGACATTGACAAAGGATATGATACGCAAACTGTGGTACAGGGTTTCAGGATAAATCCTGAGGGAATTTGACTGACCTTATCAGATACAAAAGTTACATTTCTTGTCACACAGGTCTTGCTTTATCATCTTAACCATCCAGCAGAAAAGCATAATAATGAGGTATGAAAAGTAAAGCCATATTAATATGCTGAGCTATAAAAGGCTCAAGCCAACAACTTCTGACATTGCCAGTCCTACAGATAACCCACTACTATTAGGGACTATTGGACTATATTGGAATATTTTGCTGAATTCACATACCTACAATATTTAAATGACAATGGAATATACTTCTCTGACAAAACTAAAAAAATGGCAGATACAAATGAAGGACCATTTTGTATATGTACATACAAAATAGTTAGGGTAGATATACAGCTACTTTCTCTTAATTCAATGAGAAGAAAGATTTGTACTAATAGTGTTTGGACAG
>NW_004524579.1:6560501-6567141 GCF_000260255.1 Octodon degus | reverse complement strand
TCTGTGTCTTTCCATGGCCTGGCAGCTGTTTCTCTTTAGTAATGAGTAATATTTCATTTGGGTCAAGCCATTCACCTGCTAAAGGAATTCTTGTCTCTAAATTTAACAATTATGAATAAATCAGTTACAAGCACCCTTTTAACATTTTCTGTATGGGTACAAGTTTTCAGTTCCTTTTATCAAAAAGCTTAATTGCTTGATTATACAGTTAGGCTACAAGGACAGCCAACATTTTGGCCCTAGGCTTTCAAGGTCAGTGAAGACTCAGGACATAAGAGAACCTGTACTGTAAAATCCTATAACTCAGTGATGTCCCAAATTTTCTGATCAAGGAGATTATGAGGCCACAGAAGAAAGCGATCAACAATGTAGCCTAAGGAGAGTCACATGGAGAGAAAACATTCTCTCTGCTTTCACAGAGAGCAAATTGGTCAAGCAATGGCCATGACTCATCCACATGGCTGACACTGGAAAAAGATCTACAAATTGCAGTACAGGGTTTCAGGTCAAATCCTGAGGGGATATGACTGACCTTGGCAGATACAAAAGTTACATTTCTTGGTATATAGGTCTTGCTTTATCTTGGTTTTAACCATCCAGCAGAAAAATATAATAACGAGGTATAAAAAGTAAAGCCATATTAATATGCTGAGCTGTAAAGGGCTCAAGTCAACAACTTCTGACATAGCCAGTCCTATGGCTAACCCACTACTATTATGGGCTACTGAAGTATATTGGATGATTTTGCTGAATTCACACACCTACAATATTTAAATGGCAATGGAATACCCATCTCTAAACTAAACAAAACTAAACAAAAAAAGGGATACAAATAAAGAACCATTTTATATCTGTGTATACAAAATAGTTAGGGTAGATATACAGCTACTTTCTCTTAATTCAATGAGAAGAAAGATTTGTACTAATAGTGTTTGGACAGGATATCATGTCTGTATCTTGTCCTATGAATAAGAACTACAAAGACAACAATATGCAATGTATTAATTATTGAAGCTGTCATACTAATCAGTTTTGAAACTGTCCCATTGCTCTTTGTTTCTCAATAAAATTAATAAAAAATTTAGAGTGGCAAATGGCTTAAAAAATCTCTCCTCAAAAATTGAAGTTTCTTGTGAAATAAAGGGATAGTTTTACTCTCTTCAAGAACTTCAGCATTAAACTATCCAGGCTAGAGCTGAACCTTGTTAGTAATGAGAAGGTAAGGTAGGCCCAAGCCTGATAACCAGGCTATTTCTGTACTTTCTAACATGTATTTCATTTGTACTCTGAATGTGACCACCCTGAAAAACATAAATCTTTGAGTGACTGTTCATGGATTTTTTTCACCCAGCATAAGAATAATAAACAATGGTGAAATGAGGTTACATTTAAGATGAAAAGTACATGAAGGAACTTCCTGTACTCGCTTAGGATGGAATCTTTTTAAGGGATTTTTCCCAAGTGAATTATTTTTTTCCTGGAGACAACCTTTAAGATGAATGTGACTGAGAATGTCTTAGGGTTACCATGATTCATAATAATTCTATGCTTGATATTTAGATAATTTAACTGTAGATTCATTAACTTATATAAAGACTTATAAGGGATTGACTCACATGATTATAGAAACCCATGAGTCTCACGATATGCTCTCTACCAGCTAGAGGTATAGCTCCAGTCCTGGTCCCCAAACTTGAGAAGGAGGGGGCCAATAAGGTAAAGTCTGGGTCCAAGTAAGAGTGTCTGGGAACCAGTGCCAAAGGGAAGATGGATGGCCCAGTTCTAGGGCGAATTCATCCTTCCTCTGCTCTTCTGTCCTACTGAAGCCTAGGGGCTTCGCTTGATGCTTACTTGTATCAGGGCAGCTGAAATTACCTCAACTCTTTCTGCCTGTGCCTGAGAGCTCTTATGAATTTGCAGTCGCTTTCTGCTATAGGAATAGGTGACTCATCAGTCTGCTGCTGAATGTGCACTGTGACTTAGATGTGGGAATTTAGAATCTTGTTAAATGAATCCAAATGAGCATTTAAAACCAACAAAGTTAAATGACCATTCATGGCTGAACAATTGCATAGTAGTTCTCAGTGATACAAAAGCCAAAAATGTAATCAACTGAACTAAAGTTAACTCAGGGCAGAACTAAGAGTGCAGATCTGCTCACATTACAATTTTAATATTTTTCAGTCTTTTAAACTATTGAAATTAAAAATTAGCAGGAGTTTTAATCGGTTTTAAGTTCCCTTAATGACCATGTTAGGGTATATGAAGGATGGATGCTATTAGATCCTATAATTACTACTCCACATTTATCACAATAATTATGAACTTGCTATTGTGTTTATCACTGCATTAATTTGATTATAAATGCCAAAAATGCTTTTAATGAAATGCTTTTTTCTTGGCAAAGACTAATTTAGTATGAATGCTATATATTGAAATTTCATAATTTGTTAGGCCACCCATATGTAATCATTATAAAGTAAAACGTTAACACTAGAAAATGAACACTAATAAATCCATGTTATTAGGATTTATTAGATGGATAATTGTAATTTATATTGACATAAAATAATTTAGCTTAGAAATGACTATTCTCTGTGAGGAAAGTTTTAACTTCCTGGGGATTATTGTTGTCCCTTTAGAAAAGTATTAATTTGTTTGTTTATTTTTTGGTAAGGGAAAATGTATTAAATGAAATGTTTCTTCTCATGCCATGCTCTTATTGACATTAATTGTTTCTTTAGAACCACCCTGGCCAGAGTGCCACACATGGCTGCCACACTCTGCGGATTGCTTTGCTTTTGTGATTATAACAAAATACATGAGACTGGGTGACTTACAAAGAAAAAAGTTTACTTCACGTTCCCTTTTGGAGGCTGAAAGTCAAACAGCATTAGATAGCTTTTGAATAGTTGTTTGGTCGCACCATGCCAGCATGGCCAACGGCATCATGGCAGCAGTGCGTGAGGGAAGGAAAGATCACCTCACAAGACAGGAAGCTGGGAGTGAGGCGTGAGGGGCCGGGGGGCAGGCTTGCCCTTCTAATACTGATCCTCTTATGAGCAATGGCTCATGGGCCCGCGATGGCCATCTTAATGCCCTCTGCAGAAGGTGAGGACCCCTGTGGCCAATACACCTCCTTCTGACTACAGCCTTTAAAGGGCCCCTATCCCCAACACAGGGCTCGAGCTTCTGATTCGTGAACTTTTGGGTACAAACTATAGCTGAACATGTAACAACATGTGGCCGGCTGAAATTGAGCAGTGCTGGATATGGTTTTTGAAGCCCTAGTATAGCAAAAGGGATCTAAAATATCTTTAGCAGTCAGAATCTCAGGATGCCCATAGTCACAGTAAGGGCTCTGTATTTTGTTCTTACTGGCTAGGAAGGCATTGGCAAGTTTCAGAAGGCAGTAGCAGTCAGTATTTAAAGAGTTTTTTTTTTCTGTAATTAGAACAGAAAGGAGGAGAATGAGCCTGATGTGTACAGTCAGATACAATGAATTTTACGTTGAAGATATTCAAAGAACAGTTATGTCTGTATTGAACATAAGCTCATTTTTCCTTATTATTCCATAAATAACAATTTGAATTCATATTATATTAGTGTAAAGTATCTCGACATTACCAAAAGAACATGGAAGGATACATACATATGTATAAATACTTTATATACACACATATACTTCATATATGTAAATGCAGTTGTATAGGATATATACAAATACTATGCCACTTTATATAAAGAATTTGAGTATATATTTTGGTATTTGTTGGAGTCACAAACTAATTCCCCAAGAATGTGGACAAAGTCTCTCTGTCTCTCTCTCTCTCTCTCTCTCTCTCTCTCTCTCTCTCTCTCTCTCTCTCCATATATATATATCATCCTTTTCTGTTTCTCTGGAGAGTCCTAGCACAAGCAGTAATCTAGAATATGCTTGACACTCAACATTCATTTTCTCTCTCTTTTGGCCTGATTATGACTCTCATAATTCAATGTCTTAGGCCATATAGTTTCACAAACATCTCAAAAACCTCTTTAGTTTGGTCTTAAGGTAAGCACAATAATCCCTCAGAAGAGCCCGTACCTTACATGCTTCGGAAAGTGTGAGGTCACCACCGGAACTCATTGGCCCGACCTGTTAGTCCTCACAGAGAGAGCCGCATCATACTCCAGTCCAGGTGATTCTAGGAAACACACTATTAATCTTTATGAGACCAATGAGCATTCAAATTAACAAGAAAGCAGAATTAATTTATCCCAAGAAGTAGAGGGAAAGAATCACCCATGACGTGTACTTTCTACTTCTAGGGAGACTCCGAGGCCAGGGTGCATTCCCCGGGGTGGCCTGCTGAGAAAAATGAACCCAGCTCCAGCGTTTTGACTCCAAGTGCTTCAGCCGCTATTTAACATTCCATCTTCATATACTGTCTACATTGTTAAATTGCCCGAAACTGCAGAGCAGCCAAGCAGTGCACAAATTAAGCCACAAAGTAATCGGATTTCAATCACTAAATATTCACAGCTCAATTAAGTTATTTACTGAGATGTTTGTCTTAGCTTTTGAAAATTTTGCATATTTATAGCCACTTCACACTAACCTTTTAAAAAATATCCTGATGTGAAAATAAAAAGCCACATTTGTTTTATAAGTTAGGTTAAAGTTATGGCTCCAGGTATTTAAAAATGAATAAAAAGTCAATTACCTTCAAGTTTTCCAAGAGTATGATTTGCTATCTAAAATAGAAAGCTGACTACAAATTGCCTGATTACGCTTTTGTTTCTGAAAAAGAATATTTAAAAAAACCGTGATCCAAGTTACAATCTAATCTTCTGTTCTCCCTTCCATTTTGCGATGTTATAGATGGATCATATTTCCCAGATTCAGCGCTTCTATATTCTGCTTCATATTCAACCATAAAATTCTGCGAGTGGCTCCGGATAACTTTGTTCAATTCAACTTTTGAAGTTTCATTTCCTGCACAGCAATGAGGGGATAACGAAAGCCACCGAAGATCGGCCCTTCCAGGGCTCGCTTGCGGCAGTTAAAAAATACCTCTGAAGTTTTAGGAAAAAACTAGGAGCTAATAGGCTTCCAATAGATGAGAACAGCGAGCAATATTTGTAACAAGATAATGCTAAGAATAAGAAACTACTCAAAGGACCACATCAGTACTCCTTTGGTCTTCACAAAACCCCTATTTTTAATATTCACTTGCCAAGGAAAAGTCGTAAGCAAAGCCATGCAGGTGCCTGGCACAGCACTATTCTAACTAGGTCTGTCTGTCCAGACCTTGTGCCCTCCGATGCTGCATTTTATTGATTCTTGTGGACCAGGAGGTGTGACCCTACCATATTAATTTTTAATTGCCGCTGTAACGAAGTACCACAATATTAACAGACTGAAACAGCACACATTTATAGACTTGTAGTCAGCAGTCCAGAAATCTGCAACGCATTCTAGAGGGGCAAAATCACAGGCTCAGCCCATTCCAGAGGCTGTAGGGGGACTCTCTAGCCTGTCCCAGCTTCTGGTGCTGGCCAGGTCTTCGCTTTCCCTTCTCTGACCTGGCCTTGCATCCCTCTTCTGAGGAACCTCATGGTTCCAAGGTCCAGCTTGACAACCCAGTAAACACGCCTTATCTCAAGACCCTTCATTTAATCTCAGGCAATGATTTCTTTGGATTGTACAGTAACACACTCACAGGTTTTCAGGACTACGTAATAACATCTTGAGGGAGGGTCACTATTTTGTGTGCCATACCTCTAATGGAACAAGAAGAGGGGCCAGCCAGATAGCTCAGCAGATTAAAGTGCCTACAAGCAGGTGCAGGGCCCGGGAGTTCGATCCCCTGGCCTGCTATGCTGGCCCTGCCCCAGGGCAAGCTGAGATAGCAATTGAGACTGAGCGTGGTGGCCTGCACCTGTAATCACAGCTCTTGGGAAGCCTGGAACAGGCGGATCACTATGAGACTGATCTAGTAGTGAGACCCTGAACACCCTGTAGACCCTTCCCTAAAATACAAAAAAAAAAAAAAAAAAAGAAACAAGAGGAAAAAAATATTTTTGAATGTATCTTGAAAGATGTGCGGTGAATTCTGTACACGACAGGGTGATGGCCTGTTCCTACATGTCCCCCCAAAGTCTCGTGCAGCCACAGGTGGGGCTGGGGGAGGCGGCTGGATATAAGGTTTGTGCTGTTGGGATCAAGAACATGATGTGGAGACTAATGCTAGGGTTAGGGTGTGAATGCTACCTGCGCTCAGCACAGGTAGCCCGGGTAACAGCTGAGGGCCAAAGAGCTGTGGTTGGGTCTCGCTTGCCTCACTGCCTTCTCCCTTCTGCCTACCACAGACTGTTCTCCCCTGTGATGCCCCTCTGCCATGTTTCTTAGGTGTGGAGCAGCCTACTATGAACTGAAACCTTCATGAACTGAGATGAACTGAGGCCTAAGAAATCCTTTTCTCCTTTACCTATGGGTGTTGGGTATTTTGTCTCAGCAACAAGAGAAGTAACTAAGCCAGAGAACAATATATCCTTTTTACAGAGTGATATAAGTCAATTCATACTCTTTATGATGGAAACCTGTGTGTACATGATCACTTGGAGAATCTGTGGGCTGGATGTGCTTATCAGTGTG
>NW_004524579.1:6554016-6559371 GCF_000260255.1 Octodon degus | reverse complement strand
TTTTTTTTTTTTTTTTTTTTTTTTTTTACTGGGGAACAAATTCAGAACCTTGTGCTTGCCAGACAGATGCTGAGGCTTGCTGAGCTGTACTCCCGGGCCCTCGTCTCCTTCCTTCTTGCCTACCTTGTTCTCTTTCTTTCTTCTTTTCTATTCCTCACTACTTCTACATTGAAGAACACATTATGGTATAAAAACACTTAGCTAGAATCTCTTTGCCTAAGATTAATATGAGCGTAAAAATTCTCCCTAATGTTAACTATGGGGAAAACGCTCTATCCTGCTGCCCTTGTAGCCAAGTTGTGGTTTAAACCCATTTCATTTCTGAACCGGCCACATCCCTAGTTAGAGCCACTGAGGGAGGAAAAGGATTTTATTCCCTCTGAATATAATCCAAAGTCAGAAGAGAGACAAGACATTTTAACATAATGTGCACATGAAATTCCTTGAGCGCATGCTTCTGAAGCCTTTCTCAACCTCAGAAAATGAAAAATTGCTGGAGAAATGACTGGGTTTCTCCAGTTAAGACCTAGAGGGGTGGGGGGCAGGGAGAAGGCAGAGGAAGTACGAGTTGCTGGAGTTCAGTGAGTGGGAGACTGAGACCCAGGCTCGGGCCAGCTGAGGAACCCGTAGCTGAGCCTCCAAGATGGTATCTGGCCAACTCTCTGCCCACACAAGGCCAGGGCCTTGCCCCTGAGGTCACCAGATTTTCTGAATACCATCTGGGGCCTGCCTCCTCTATGCAACTGAGAGACAAAAATTGAGGTTTTATTGCTATTATTATTTTTTTTCCTTTATTGGACATGGATGTGCTGTCTTCATCTTTTGATGCTGTGTTACAAAGAGATTACAGGAGCATTACACTTATTAGAAAGTATATTTCAAAGGAGAGATGCTTTGATGGTGAGGGGCTGGGGACCAGATTTGATCAGTCATTGAAAACAAAAGTAGCATTGTCGGATTTTTTTCTTAGAGGCTCCCAATACTGTTTAATTTCGCTAACTGGAAATGTAGGGCCTGATAGACAAATGCTGGTTTTCTGCATCTTAAACTGTTCTAAGTTGCTGAGTCACTTTGCGATGCTATTGGCTTTATTTCTTGCTTGGCTACTAAAAATTCTTATTTTCTGGAGAAATGAAAACCCTCTTTCAAGCTCAGAACAGTTTAGAATTTAAAGCTCATATGTTTGTTTGAGCTTTCAGTACAATGGTTATATAATTTTTTATAATTGTTTTAGTAACTGAGGTGGTATGCTTTCATAGAATAATGTACGTATTTCTACTGGAATAGTAGCTTTATGATAGTCACTTGTTTACATGTTTGTCTTATTATTGGACTGAAAACAAATGGGGAACAAGTACTGAGATTTCTGTATTAATTATACGAGAAGTTAAAATTTAAAAAATCCTTTCACAAAATAATTAAAAGTAAGCTAACTCTTATGGGCAAGTTCACAGATAGAGTCTGGCGTGAAATGAATTGTATCCCTCTACCAGTATGTTGAAGTTTTAGGCTCTTGTCAGTTGAAATGCACCTTTATTTGGAAACTACTCATTGCAGATATAATTAGTTAGGGTGAGCTTATACCGGATTAGGCTTGGCCCCCAATCCAATACTACTAGTGCTCACATGTGACAATGGCCGTATCAAAACAGACCCCCATGGGAGGAACACCCCATGACAATGTAGGCAGAGAGTAAACTGTTCCATCTACCAAGTCCAAAAATCCAGAGAGCTAGGAAGTACCAAAAGCCAGGAAAAGCTCAGGAAGGAAACTTCCCTATAGGAGTATGGTCTTCCTCTGAACTTGTAGCCTTCAGTGATGGAAGCAGTAAATTTTTTTTGTTAGAAGCCATTCTTTTTGTTGTGCTTTGTTACGGAGGAAACCAATATAGATCCTTCCAAAGGACTATTTCTTGACCATGATTAAGTCTGACAAAGTCTTAAAGAAAGCTCCTTTTGTCATGGTAAGCTATCAATTGCTGTTGGTTCTTTCTGGAACCCTGAAGAGTTCTTTCTTTCTTTCTTTCTTTCTTTCTTTCTTTCTTTCTTTCTTTCTTTCTTTTTTCTTTTCTTTTTTTTATATTTTAGGGAAGGGTCTACAGGGTGTTCAGGGTCTCACTACTAGATCAGATTCATAATGATCTGCCTGTTTACAGCCTCACAAGAGGCTTATGATCCTCTCAGAGTCAGTACCTGGGCTGTGGGCATAATGCTGGCCTAGCATGTGTGAGATCCTGTTTCTGAAAAGGATGTTTTAGAAGCTCTTGTGTTTGAGATTCTAGGTTTTCTGAGAAATTAAGAAAAAATGAAACAAAAGCTCATCATCAGTAGAATGACAAAGATTTTATTGAAGGAATTTAGTTTTGAAGTTCAGAAAATTCCTTGGGTTTCTGTTAAACGTTCATTGCACGTGGGCTTTAATCCTGTGGTGGTGATCCTACGGCACATGTGCTGGTGCATTTTCCTTTTAAGACTTTATGCATTTCAAAAAGAAAAAGTTCAATTTATAAGGTAGTTTATATTTCAAAATTCTATGATGAGTCAGGGTAATCCTGTTACCCTGATATGTTGCTTATATCACATATTTTATTGTAAAATGGACAGCTGACTAATACACTGAAAGAACATGATTTCTAAGGACTGGTCAAGGTGTCAGTGTTGTGAAAGCAACAGTTTAGATAAAGCAGACAAATGACAGTCTCTTTACACTAAGGAAAAGCTTCCTATTTCAGTGAAAGTTGCAATAGCAACTGCAGGAGGGGACATGTGTTTCAGAGAAAGGATTTGGCTTTGGCCATAGGAGTTTATGTCTTTTAAAGATTTTATATACTTACAAAAATTACATTTCTAGTCACTATTTTGAATATGGCTTTAAGCTTTTAAATTTCACATTAGAATTCACAGTAAATGATGGGAAAGTTAATGGAAGGATAAATACATAGTGATGCCCAAAAGGGAAAAATGTGGAGACAATTTGGCATCCTTATTAGCATGGTAAAGATGGGTGTTTTAAGTATAAAAATGTAATTTACATTTTGCCTAAGTGGAAGTTACAATTATTTTCTTACACAAAGGGATCCCTGCATTGAAGAAATAACTTCTAATTATGTTCCGTTTAATTTGGATGCAAATGCGCTCCTGGCATTAGGACCCTGCTGGATAGCTGAATCCAACACCTGCTCTCTCTCTCAAGGCATCTTCTGAAGCCTGGAGCTTCAGAGAGCCTCTCTCATTGATCCTGTTTCTGAAAAGGATGTTTTAGAAGCTCTTGTGTTTGAGATTCTACGTTTTCTGAGAAATTAAGAAAAAATGAAACAAAAGCTCTTACCATCATCAGTAGAATGACAAAGATTTTATTGAAGGAATTTAGTTTTGAAGTTCAGAAAATTCCTTGGGTTTCTGTTAGACATTCATTGCACTTGGGCTTTAGTCCTGAGGTGGTGATCCTACGGCACATGTGCTGGTGCATTTTCCTTTTAAGACAAAAGATGGTAATGTACAGTCGGGTTTCTAAACTGAAACTTCAGTATTCAGATTTAATAACACTGTTGGCACTGTGTGACAAGTGGGTTTTGGGCTACAGTTTGAGCAATTAGTTTCTCAAAGGTTTGCCATCACTGCTCTAGTTTGATGATGAAGATAGTTTAAGTTCAGCTTTCTCTTGAGTTAATAAAGAAACCATTACATTTAAAAGCTTGTCTCATCTAAGAAAATCATATCCTGCCTGTGAAGTAGACCCTATAGTGTGTGAATCAACGACTCTAACAGTGTTGGGGTGAGCTACTGATTTAAACCATAGTCAGATATCACTGCTTCACATACAATGGCTATTACTATTCTTCCTAAGCTCTTTAATAATCACTGAAATAGCTGAGGCACAAGCAAAAGCAGAATATCATTTCTGTACAATATGAGAAAGTGAGTTTAGTATGTTATCTGTATGACATACCAGTTTCCACGTAATTTGTCTTCTGCAGTAACATTTCATTAACACTTCTGTCCACAGGTTCATTTAACAACATTATAAAGGCTGGAAGAAGTAGGTAGAATTTCAAACAACTGAAGAGTAACAATCACAGAATGGCTATAATCAACATGACAGACACAAATGCCGACAAGGGTGTGGAGAAAAAGGAGCTCACACATTGTTGGTGGGATCTTAAAATTTGTGCAGCCCTTGTACAGAACCGTGTGGAAGTTCTTTGGAAAACTAAATGTAGATCTACTCTAGGAACTGATTATCGCACTAGATAGCACATCCATCCTTGGTGTTATGCTACTTACAGTAGCTAAAAAGTCAAACTAGTTAGCCACCAATGGATAAGGGGATAAGGAACATGTGTCCATATGCATGGTATAATATTATTTAACCATGAAAGACTATCATTTGCAGCAAAAGGTACAGAACTGGAGGACATTATGTAAACTGAAGTAAGCTTGTCATAGAAAGGCCAATAGAGCAGTTTGTGTGTTCTTTTTCCTAGGTAGATGTTTAAATATGTTTATTGGAGAGGTTGAGAGGGGTCAAGGAGAGAACCAGAGGAGGTTAGAAAATAGAACTCAATATATCTAGACAGAAGTAGTAAGTTCTGGTGTTCTCCAGAACAGCAGGATGACTGTAGCTCACAACCTAGTATATATTTGATAAATAACTAGAATACTGGTCCCTAACACAGTAATGATGAAGAGATACAAATGTGATTTACTCTGTACATATTGCAACTAGGTACTGAAGTCTCACAGTGTACCTCATACATA
Source organism: Octodon degus (assembly GCF_000260255.1). NCBI lineage: Eukaryota > Metazoa > Chordata > Mammalia > Rodentia > Octodontidae > Octodon > Octodon degus. The sequence continues at coordinate 6,554,613 of NW_004524579.1, read as the reverse complement.
TGATTATTTATTATGTGTTAATCAAAATTTTTAGAAAATGTTTGAGATGGAAATGTTAGCTACCTTGATTTAATTTTATATATAAATTGGCACAATTAGAGTAATAATTTAAAAAAGTGCCGTTGATTCCTTTCTAATATGGGCTTAAGACATAAAAGCTATCCAAGTAATAAAAAATTTTTTTTTTGTCTTTGGATGGCAGAAGGTATAACTCAGAACCTGAGTCCAAATCTCTTTCAGCAAAAGGTAATGGGTATTAACTTATCCAGATATAAAATAGTACTTCACAGGTACTTGTTTTCTGGTTGTGATAATTTTGACTTTATACCTCTGCATATTTTTTTTTTAGGTACTAGTTTTTTTCACAACATTTTAAAATAATCATCATTATCACATTGCTATATATTCAGAGTTGGCTATGTGTCAACCTTTGCTCTGAATGCTTCACATGTATTCATTCTGCTGGTAGTTGAGCAAATTGTTGGTGCATTTGAACATTGTTTTGGAGCTGAGTTTCTACACCTAAAAGTTATAGTAGCTTAACTATCTGTTTAATTAGCGTATGAGTCTCCATCTGCATTTGTTATGTTTTTCAGA
>NW_004524579.1:6544002-6553395 GCF_000260255.1 Octodon degus | reverse complement strand
ATAGCTCAAGATAGCGTGTGGAGATAAGGCAATAAATGGGTCAACAAAGTTTTGTTTCATGTAGTGAAAGAAAAAGTAATATTTATTAATGCAATATACATTAATATAAACTATTGTAATCTTAGAGTTTTTTCATTGTCAATAAGGATCATAATGTTGAAATTTAGGTGACTATGAGCCACCTTTGCATTGGTACTTCTAGATGGCTTGGATGATGCTAAATAGTTCTAGCTTTTGAACAGAAATTATTTGGTCTTTTGTTTAAACCCACTTTGCAGATTGACATCCTTCTAAAGATGGTCACTAAAATTTTATTTCTTTGACATGCATTAACATTTTATCATTCAAAATAAACTATTGCTGCTGTGACAGGAAACAAATGATTATTTAGTCTGCAACATGAGCTTCCAGTTCCTTTTCTCTTTGTTGGTTATATAGGTTCTCTTGGCTGTCAAGTGCAAGCAAAAACGACAGACCTTCTTTAGCAGTCATGTACATTCCCTCATCACTCCTGCCTTTCTGCTCTTTCCTTGCAGGTTTGAAAATTACAGACAACTGGAATGAGAAAAAGCAGAGGCTATTTATTCAGAGCTTTCTAGAGCAAGGCAATCAGCCACTCTCACTGGCATTTGGCAAAGGCACACAGCAGGTAGACAAGAGGAAAGGCTTTATGGAGGGAACCACAAAAGAGCAGCTGCCTGCAGATGACTAGATCCTCACGGCTCTCAGCTGTTTACTGCAGGGTCGGAGCTCAGAGTTCTCCTGTCACAAATGATCTGGCCTGGCCCTTGTCCCTTTCCGGGTGCAGTGTCAAGAGTTGGGGGGGTCAACTTTCTATAATACACATTAGACACTAGAGCACAAATGTAGGACCCAAGACAGGTCAGGGAACTATGAAGATATCTATTGTGTTGGAAGGAAATATTGGAAGCAAAACATAATGACAGAATCTAATGAAACAAAGCAAATAAGATTTGATTAAATGTTCACAAAAGATGGCATGTCATCTTTACATTTGTGAGATTTTTTGGTTCTACTGGCAGAGATATAGTAGTTGATTATAATTAAATGAAGGACTCCTGGAAAATCATTCTGAAAGCAAATTTATAATACTGTCTGCCAAAACATTGAAAGCAAATTTATGGCAACTCATAGGGACATTTGATTGGCTTTCTATGATGTGGGCTTGAGTGTTCCACAACCAGAGTGTACAAGACTTTGGGGAATTTGGGTGCACGAGTGGCCCCAGTGAGATTCAGAGTGGAGGTTCTGTGTTCACTGTGGACAATGATTAGGGTCCATTTTTACCTTGCCCAGATTCCTTCCCTTAACTCTAGTCAAACTGAAACTTCTGTTACTGTCAGACATCATTGTAATTTAGATTGTGGAGGAGGATCCCTCTGGGATTCTTTGGATGCTTCAGAGTGGCAAAGACATATTGCGCAGTTAATTAACCTCACAGAAAGATGAAAGAAAACGACCCAGCAGCACAAACTTGACTTATGTTTATTTTTGTATTTGTGCTTTTGTTCTCATTTGATTTTCTTCTCCCCAGCCCACTGCCATATGCTGCTGGGACTCCGCTGTAATTATCCTACCCACAGATGAAACACCAAGAGAAACAAAGCAAACAGAGCCTGCACCGCCGCAGCCCGGGATGCTGCTCTCAGCGAAAGGCCTGCAGTGATTTCAGCTTGACTTAGAGCTTCACAAGGAAAAGGATACTGAGACATCCGGGCAAGCCAATAGGTGTCCACAACTAACCATACTTCTACATTTGAGCCTGAATTTAAATTCTTGGAGATAAATAGGAAAAAATATTCATCCAAAGCTGCACATGAGAAATACATTGAATGTTTAAAAAAATTCAGAAAAGAAAAAAATAAAACATATTCAGTACCCAGACCCACTAGGACCAAATATTTAGAAATTCTGAGGGTAGAACTCAGGCACCAGGGGGTTTTGTCCCTAATTGTCCCTGATACTAATAGATAGTGTATATCTGATATGTAGTCAAGATTGAAAACACAGAATTAATATTATTTCAGCATGTGAGGTGATAGTACAAGTGTGGATCCTGTAGACATTTTCATTTGGGATACCATGAATAATTAATTATTCATTCTCTGTTGGACTAGTGCAGGTGAGCTCTTTCATTGATCCCTATTTTTAAAAATTATTATTATTTTTTGTATTTAGTATTTTGTATTTAGTACAGTGTCTACAGGGCCTCACTGCAGAGATCAGACTCGTAGTGATCTCTCTGTTTTCAGATTCTCAAGAGCGGGGTTTACAGGCACATGCCACCATGCCCAGTCTCATTACTCATCTTAGTGCGCCTTAGGGGCAGAGCTGGTACCAAACACTGGTCCCCCTAGTGCCTGCATAAGCAGGTGCTTTAGTTTGCTGAGCTATCTGGCCAGCCCTCCGTTGATCTTTAGATCTAAACTCAGGACTGCAGAATTCAAGTATTATAAAGATTTAATTTTTTAAACAGTTGCATTGGTTCAAGAGATTCCTAGAAGTTGGGTTTAATTGTTCTGACCCCATTGGTCAGTTTGGTCAAATGGAAGAGATCTTCTCTCATTTCCTATGTAGTATTTGATGTGGTGGTTTGTCAGGTCGGCAAAATACTGTAAAACAAATCAAGAGAGATTACCCAGCGAATAGTTTAGAAGGTAAACAGTTACAAGTAAAGCAGTTGGCTACTTGAAAGCCAACAACCAGGGATGTTATATTTTTGTGTAAGTTCTGTGACTAACTATAATGCATTTTTAATACTTTTTTTTCACTTATTTCATGTCTGAAGAAACTTTGCCAAAATTTGTAGTCCAATAAATTGGGAATAATTGTATAACATTTTTGGTTAAATGCAATTAGTTAAATGCAACAGTGACTGTTAAGAAGAAAGAAAAATTATATAATAAAGGGAATTATAAAGCAAAATTTAAGCTAATTGTGGAACAAACAATAAAAGGATTCAGTTGGCATTTCTTCAAGTGATTTTTTTTCATTAGAAGGTGAGTTTAATATGTTGAAAATCTCCTGAAATGCAAACAATTTTACTACTATTAAATACTGACATTTTTCACTGTGAACTGCAACATTGGCAGTATCAGTTAATGGAAGATAAGACCTTCTTAAAATATATCTCTAAAGCCATTTAAAAATTTTTTTTTTCTTTTTCTTTTTTTGCAGAACCGGGGATTGAACTCAGGCCCTTGCCCTTGCCAGGGAAGCGCTTATTCCACTGAGCCATCTGCCTGCCCCTTTAAAATTTATTCTTATGAAATTATGTCTTCTTTTAATTTACCAAATTTAGATTATTTCTTATGGGATTCTATTTCCTATCTCTGAGAGCACAATTTAAAATGATGAAAGAATGCACCTCATATGTAAAACTCAAATTCACCTTCGCTTTCTTTGGAATACATGACCTCCCTGAAAGTGAAGTATGTGGCTTTGGCTACAGTGATATACTTGCTGAAGCTGAAATGGATAGTGAAGAAATTTGTATGCCAGAAATTGTAGATTATATGCCTTTTCCCTTTTACCTGAGGGGCTTTGACAATATCAAGGCATATATTTGATCAAAACCTTCACCGTGAGAACCTTTGTTCTAAGCTAGAGTGTGTTTTCAAAGGAAGTGTCCAAAACGTCTGTATCTCAAAGTCAGAAATAAGGGAGCTAAACTATTTCAGGATATATATCAACTTAAGCTATGAACTAAAAATAAAATAATAATGGGAATCATGACTTTTCCAAAAGAATAAGGATGAAAACTGACAGCAGAGTCAGAACTTGGTGTGCATTAATGTCTTCAAAGAACATAATCTAAGACATAGCAGGCAAGTCCCAGGATAATATGAAAGAAAGGAGTTGAGATACAAGCTGCATGTGGAACTGGATGGCACCAGACACTGAAACTCCAATATCCACAGACACGCCTGGCTACATAAAATGAAAATATGAAGATGCTTGTTAAACTATGAAGAATTTTTAAGAGATTTGGAAAATTCATAATTACAAGGGCAGAGTAAGACTTTCCAAGGCTGATCTATGAAAAGAAATTAATCAGAGCAACCAAGCATGTGTAGAAATATCTTGACAAGAGCTAAGGAACCTGGGGGGGGATCTGGTGGCACCTGTATAAGGTATAGACATAATAAGGAGAGATGCGTTGACAAAGGCAGAAGGGGCAGTCTCGTATTACCTACATCGCTCTTCTCCCAAGCCAGGGTAGCAGTCATTGGATATCCCCAGCAGGGAGAAGGGAGAGTGAACAACCAACTTTACCCCAGACACAAGCACCAGGGTGCCTCAGTGAACAGCAAAACCAGGAAAGCTTCTTAGCTCCCAGCTCCAGACTGGACCCTTCTGACACAGACTTGAGGATCGTTCCACTACCAAACTAATACCTGTGCCCCCAGGCTCACCTCTATGGCTCAGACTACAGGTACAGCTCCTCTCCAAACCAGTCCTGTGGCCCAGGCTCCAGACTGGCCCCCACAGTTCTGAGCTTTAGCGCCACCCATTGCTATTGTCAGACTCCAAAGGCTCTAGGATCTGGTCCACTCCTGTGGGTCCATGGCTGAGGACAATTTCAGTACACCCTGGTGCTAGGTCAGCCTTGCAGACTGATTTAAAAATGGATAAGGTCACAATAGACCTTCTTCAAAAGAAGACATACAAATTGCCAGCAGGCATATGGGAAAATGTTCATTAGTAGTCATCAGGGCAATGTAAATCAAAACCATCACGATATATCACCTTATATCTGTTAAAATGGCTATTATCAGAACAACTGATATCAACTGCTAGAAAGCAGGTAGAGAACAGGAAACCCAGAAATTTTGTGTTCTGTCAGAGGGGGTATAAATTGATACAGTCATTATGAAAAACAATGCTGACATTTCTCCAAAATAAAATAATGACTGTATGAGCCAGTCATGTCTTTTCTGGATATGTAGTCAAAAGAAACAAAACCTACATAGTGAAGTGATGACTACACATTTGTGTTTATTGCAGCTTTACTTAAAATACAATAGCAAATATGTGGAATCAATTGAAGTCAAGGAAAGGATGTAGAAAATACAATATGCAACAGGCAATAGAATATTATCCAGTATTTGCATTTGCAGCAAATGGATAAATCTGTAGGACAATATGCTAAGTGAAATAACTGAGACCCTTTGCTGTGCCCTTGGGATCCCTCCACCCCTCCGGAGAATCTACCTCCAACTCCACCGAGTGAGGGAGAACTTCTGAGATGCTCTCAGGATCCCCAGATCCAGCCCAGCCCAGGCCCAGTGAGTGTGTGGGAGAGCTTTTGGCTTCTCTGCACCCATGGGACCTCTCCAGACCAAAACCCAGGCACGCCACATGAGTGAGACCCCGTATCATGCCCTCGGGACCCCAACAACCCTCTGGAGCCCCACACCCGAGTTGCCTGAGTAAGTGAGAACTTCTATGATGCTTTCGGGACCCCCAGATCCAGCCCAAGCCCAGGCCCGGCTGGTATGTGGGAGAGCTTCTGCGCTCCCTTGTGCCCCCTGGGCCAGGGGCACAACAGAGGGACACCACAGGTTCACTTCCAAGGGCTGCAGCAGAAAGGAGCTGAACACAACAGCTAGACCCAAGCCAGGCATAACTGGATAAACTCAAACTAAATAGATCTGCACCTGAATTTCAGTAGGTGCTAAGGTTATAACTACACCAAAGCTATATCAGAGGTCAGTGCTATACAAAATGACAAAGAGAAGGAAGAAAATGCAAACTCAGGACTCGAACCCACCCAGAACAAGTGCAGAGGACACAAGCTCAGCTGAAATGTATGAATTAATAGCATCTGAAGTAAAGAAACAACAGCAAAAAGGTATAGAGGAAGTCAGAGCAGAATCAACTTCTGAAATAAAAAAAAAAACCTCTGAATTCATAGCATCTGAAGTAAAGAATAAAATACAGAAAGCATATGGAGGAAACACTATCTGAAAAAACTCTGTAGTAAAAGAATTAATAACTGCTTCTAAAGAAGACACTGATAAAAAATAGAGAAGATTAGAAAAATAATAGATTCCTTGAATGAGCAATACAGGAAAGAAATAGATTGCATGAAGCAGAGTCAAAGAGATATAAAGAAACATAAAATTTCAATCACAAGCCTGCAAAACTGTTTGAGTGAAAGTGAAGACAGAGTTTCAGATCTTGAGGACACTGGTGCAGCTAGTGAAAAGGTAGGAAAGAATCTCTTAAAAACAACTAGGATGCAGGAAAAAAAAATTTATTACCTGCAAGATGATGCAAAGATGAACAATGTGAGACTAATAGTCATCAGTGAGAAAGATAGAGTCAATGCAAATTATATAAAAAGAATGTGGGCAGAAGTAATAGCAGAACATTTCCCAAATATGAGGAAACAATCTGACATTCAGGTAACTGAAGCATACAGAATGCCAAATAACTTCAACCCAATTAAAAACACACAGTGACATATAATAGTCAAGATCCCAGAAACGTAGCACAAAAATAATCTACTGAAAGCTGCTAGAGAAAAGAAGCAGATCACATTCAAAGGAAAACCCATCAGAATTATGGCCGACTTCTTTTCACAAACCATGAAGGCAAGAAGAGCATGGAACAGAGTACTTCACATCCTCTATGAAAACAAATTTCAACCCAGACTACTATACCCTGCAAAACTCTCTTTCAAGTTTGATGGAGAAGTGAAATACTTCCATGACAAAAAACAACTAAAGAATTTCATGATGACAAAGTCAACCCTACACAGACTACTGAAAGATGTTCTAGAGAGGGACCAAAATGATCAAAACTCCAAAAACATGAACAGAAGGAACCCACTAAATAGGGCAAACAATTAAACACAGGACAAAAAGGAGTAAAGGACAATAGGTAAATAACATGTCAATCATAAGTCAACACATCTCACTTATAACCATCAATGTAAATGGACTCAATTCACCAATTAAGAGAAATAGACTGGCACAGTGGATTAGGAAACAAAATCCAACAATATGCTGTATACAAGAAGCACACTTAACTCATAGAGACATTCATAGGCTGAAAGTCAAAGAATGGAACACAATACTACATGCACCAACACCTCAGAAAAAAGCAGGGGGAGCAATCTTGTTTTCAGACAGTCTCAACTTCAAACCAAGAATGATCAAATGAAATAAGGAAGGGCACTATATACTGATTAGGGGAAAAATTCAAGAGGAGGAAGTAACAATCATAAATATGTATGCACCAAACACGGGAACACCCAACTATATAAAACAAATCTTAATGGACATGAAAAATCTAATATCCAATACCACAATCTTAATAGGAGACCTTAACACCCCCTTATCCCAAAAAGATAGGTCAACCAGACAAAAAATTAGCAAAGAAGTAGCAGAACTGAACCAGAGCTTGAAACAAATGCATTTGGTGGACATATACAGAGTGTTCCACCCAAACACAGCTGAATACACATTTTTTTGAGCTGCACATGGGTCATTTTCTAAAATAAACCACATACTAGTCCATAGATCATGCTTAAGTACATGCAAGAAAACAGAAATTATCCCATTTACATTGATGGTTATATTATCTGACCACAGTGCAATGAAACTGAAAATAAATGACAAAAGAAACCAGAAAAAAAACCCCTAAATATATGGAAATTAAGCAACACCCTACTCAGCAATCAATGGCTCACAGATGAAATTAAACAAGAAATTTAACAATATCTACAATTCAATTCAAGAACAACTTATCAAAATTTATGGGATGCAATGAAATGAGTTCTCAAAGGGAAATTCATAGCTGTGAACTCACACATTAGGAAAAAGGAATGGGAACAAATAAACTTCCTAGTGCTGTATCTCCAACATATAGAAAAGGAAGAGCAAACCAAACCCGGAGCCCAAAGATGGGAAGAAATCAGAAAGATTAGAGCAGAAATTAATTCAATTGAGATGAAGAAAACAATTCAAAGAAATAACGAATCAAAAAGCTTGTTCTTTGAAAGAGTAAATAAAATCAATAAGCCCCTAGCTAACCTCATCAAAAAGAGGAAAGAAAAAATCCAAATACAAGCAATAAGGAATGCAAAAGGTATAATCACCACAGACTCAGTGGAAATTCAGAAGCTACTTTGAGAATCTTTACACTCACAGAATAGAAGACACAGATGAAGTGGATGGATTTCTAGAAAGGTACAAATTACCACAACTGAGTCAAGAAGATATAACAACTCTCAATAACCCTATAACAGCCAGTGAAATACAAAATGTAACAAAAAGCCTGTTGAAAAAGAAAGTTCCAGGTCCTAATGGATTCACAGCTGAATTCTACAAGAAATTTACAGAAGACATAATCCCTACACTCCTCAGACTCTTCAATGAAATTGAAAAGGAAACAGTTCTCCCAAAATAATTTCTGAGGGCAAGTATTATACTGATACCAAAACCAGGGAAAGGCACAACTAAGAAAGAGAATTACAGGCCTATATCCCTCATGAACAGAAATGCAAAAATCCTCAATAAAATCTTAGCAAATAGAATACAGCAAATCATCAAGAAGATCATACACCATGACCAGGTAGGAATCATCTTAGGGATGCAAGGATGGTTCAATATTTGAAAATCTATAAATATAATACACTATATCAATAGAGTGAAAACCGAAAATCACATGATCATCTCCATTGATGCAAAAAAGGCTTCTGACAAAGTCTAACAATTATTCATGTTCAAAGTCCTTCAGAAAGTTGGAATAGAAGGCCTCTACTTCAATTTGGTAAAAGCCAACTATGACAACATAATGGCTAATATAATTCTAAATGGAGAAAAACTGAAATCTTTTACTCTCAGATCTGGTACAACACTAGGATATCTTTTGTCACCCCGCCTGTTCAATATAGTTCTGGAATCATTAGCTAGAGCCATTAGACAAGAGGGAGAAATGAAAGGAATAAGAATAGGTAAAGAAGAAGTTAAATTATCGTTATTTGCAGATGACATGATACTTTACTTGGAAGACTGAAGAAAGTTCCACCAAGAAGCTGCTAGAATTGATGCACTAATTCAGTAGCATTGCACGATACAAAGTCAGTACACAAAAGTTAATAGCAGTCCTGTACACAGATAACAAACACTGAGAGGGAAATTAGAGAAACAATACCTTTTACAACAGCACCAAGGAAAATGAAATACCTGGGAATTCATCTAACTAAAGATGTCAAAGATCCTTTCAAGGATAATTACAGTATTCTGAAGAAAGAGATTATAGAGGATTTCAGAAAATGGAAAGATATTCCCTGCTTCTGTATAGGAAGAACAAACATAGTGAAGATGCCATATTTCCAAATTGTACAGATTTAATGCAATC
>NW_004524579.1:6541668-6543632 GCF_000260255.1 Octodon degus | reverse complement strand
TGCCAGAAACTAAAACTCGACCCAGGTCTATCACAATGCACTAAGCTAAAGTCAAAATGGATTAAAGATCTAAACATTAAAACAGAAACACTAAATCTCCTGGAAGAGAAACTAAGAGGAACTCTTGAAGACATTGGGGTAGGCAAAGAGTTCATGAACAAAAGAATTAACAACTGGGACCACCTCTTACTGAGAAGTTTTTGCATGTCAAAGAAATTCCCAACAAAGTGAATAGACAACCTACAAATTTGGAAAGAATCTCAACTAATAAGCACTCAGAGAAAGGTCTGTTCTCTAGAATTTATAAAGAATAAAAAAACACCAGGGCCCCTAAATTTAAAGACCCAATCCAGAAATGGACATCTGAGATGAACACACTTCTCAGAGGATGAAATTAAAGAAGTGAATAAATATATGAAAAAATGGTCAACATCAGTAGCTATCCATGAAATGCAAATTAAAACAATATTGAGATATCATCTTACCCCAGAAAGAATGGCTACCATAAAGAAATCAATCAACAACAAATGCTGGAGAGGCTGTGGGGAAAAAGGAACACTTCTTCACTGCTGGTGGTAATGTAGTCTGGTGCAACTGTTATGGAAATCAGTGTGGAGACTCCTTAGAAAACCTGGACTGGAAATCCCATTTAAACCAGCTATTCCTCTACTGGGAATTTTCCCAGAGGATCTGTAAACATCCTATCATAGTGATATATGTGTGCCTATGTTTAGAGCAGCACAATTTGTGATAGCCAAATCTTGGAAACAACCAAGATGCCCATCACCTGAGAAATGGATGAAAAAGATGTGATATTTTTATACAATGGAGAATTATTCAGCTATAAAGAATGATAAACTTGAAGTATTTATATTTAAGTAGATGCCACTTGCAGATTTACTCATAAGTGAAATAAACCAGACACATATGTGTAAATATCATATAGTTTCCTGAGTATAAGAACTCAAAGAAAGAAATACAAATAGAAAGGTATAATACAACTAAAAGGAAATCAAGAACTTGAGGACTAGACAATGAAAAGAGAGCAAGGATAAGAGCTAGGACATATGACAGGGGAAGCCATACACTTATATGTAGAAAATGGGTAAGGCAATGATCCTGAGAATCTTCAGAAGACTTTTGAATCTAGCAGTTAATTGGAATGATTCTCACCCTGACTAACTATATACAGATACCTGTGAACTAAGCAACTGCACAGAAGATGACAATTTGTAATAGTAGGTTCATGCTTGGAATGTCTGTCATTTTGGTCTTCTGAATATGGGCTGCTTGTCATGACATGCCAGTTGCTGCTGTGCTGTCTCTCAGGTAGATGCTTGTTCCAAAGGAGGGGGTTGTGAATGAAGGCAGGACACAGGAAAAGGAATGTTGAGGGACTGTCCTGCTACAAAGTTGCAAATGGTTAGATTTATGGACTTATGTGTAACCATAAGAATTATGTAATTCTTTATGTTTATTTTTAAAATATATCTTAATTTTTTAAATGTTTTTTCATCATATTCTGTAGGGACTTAAAGTTCAACATATCAGTAATTGATGAAAAATACCTGTTCCATGTTATGCCTACAATGTTTGATATTCAGACAGATAGTGAGGTTAAGCTTAACAGCCTAGGTTGTATGGTAATAACAATAAGCTTGTCTTCTGGATGGTTAACAATCTAAGTTTGCAGACCAAAATTAGAGAAAAATGAGGGCCACAAGGATAGCCAACATTTTGGCCCAGGCCTTCCAAGGTCAATTAAGACTCAGGACATATGAGTACTTGTACTGTAACATCATGTAACTCAGTAGTGTCCCAAATTTTCTGATCAAGGGGATTATGGGGCCAAAGAAGAAAGTGATCGATGATGTATAGTGTGCCTAAGGAGAGTCACCTGGAGAGAAAACATTCTCTCAGGCTTTCACAGAGAGCACATTGGCCAAGCAATGGCTGTGACTCAT
>NW_004524579.1:6538669-6541536 GCF_000260255.1 Octodon degus | reverse complement strand
CACTAGGAAGAATGTATGAAATGTGTTAATTATTGAAACTGTCCTACCAATTTGATTTGAAACTGTCTCATTGCTATTTGTTTCTCAATAAAATTATGGAAAAAAAAGATAAATGGGGTCTCTAAAGAATACTCATTCTCACCCTTTTTATTAGGTGGCATTGTAGCAGAGCAAGTTGGTATCTCTAAGGTTTAAAGAGCAAAACTAAAGAGTCAGTTATCATCATATCCACAATTAAGTAAAACTGAAGAACTTAAGCATTTAGATATACAAAAAGAGGAAAGAGTTATCCTTTCTCTTTGCTTACATGTAATTAAAATTATACTTCTTCTCCTGAGCCTTTTGAATGGACACTGAGCTATTTCATCCATATATTACTATCCTGTAAGGACTATAGCCTAAAGTCATAGATAGGAGGACAGCACCTGCCAGAGAAAGTGTAAATTCCAATTTTAATCATGTGGGAAGAAGCAGGCCCTATGACAACAAGTAAGCCTTGAGGCCCTAGCCTTCCAAGGTCAATTAAGACTCAGGACATATAAGAACTTGTACTGTAACATCATGTAACTCGGCAGTGTCCCAAATTTTCCACTCTTACTTGTGGACTCTGGGCAGTCTAGATATGTGTGAAGTAATTCTGTATGTTGGGGACAACACAGTTCCATCAGGGGAAAAAAATTGGTGACACAGGGAGGCAGGTGTGTAGAACAGTCATTATCTTCCAATTCTAGGCAACACTTCTGGGAGACAGTAGGAAGAGATTCAGAGGGTGGTTTTCTTTGTTACTGTTCTCACATGCTTTGTAAAATAATTTGAAGGATGTAGCTTGATTTTTAAAATATGTTATGGGAAATTAAATAACTATGCCAAATTTACTGTTTCTGTCTCTGGATCCAGTCTTTATTTTTCTCTGTTCTCTGCTCCTGAGCTTCAGACTGCAGGCTTAGATACAGTGTAAGAGATGCTGTTAAAACAAATGTTCAGTAAAGACTGACTACCAGTGGTGGTGAATCTGTGGCATGAGTGTGATTGTGCTTTTCTTTCAAGCCAAAAGGTGTTAAAGTAGAGTTGCTTGTTTGTAGGAATGTTGGTCTCTTACTGTGGTCCATTGTATCTAGGGAGAAAATGGTGGCAGGAGTGAGGAAAATATAGACAAGAGGTCAAGAGCTGGGTTAGGTGGTGATTCATCTGTCTGGTTGGTGAAACAGCCCCCTGAACAAGTATAAGAGCATTTGCTGATACCTTGACAAAGTCACAAGACACAAGGTTGACTAGTGACTAATAACCCACACTCTGTCCCATTTTAAACTCAATCTAACTTTTTCCTTCTTGGTTTCTCTCAAACTTGTGTTTTCTTTTATGCTCATTTATCTCTCTGGCCCTAGTGAACCCATTTCTGGCCCTAGTGAACCTCCATCCCCAAGTGTTACACCTAATGTGGCAGTGCCAGTGCACACTTGTGCTGAACACTGGCTCTGAGCTATTCACTTCCTTATGTGCCCTCTTGGGAAGGGTTCCTGCTGCCCACACATATCTCATAACGGGTGTCCCTGTTCAGGCCCCAAATGTAGGGATCTGTTGTGTCCAGGAGAAAATGGTGGCATGCATGAGGAAAAGATAGACAAGAAGTCAAGAGCTGGGTTAGGTGGTGACTCGTCTGCCTGGTTGACCAAATGACCCCCTGAACAATGGTAAGAGCCTTTATTCATACTTTTGCAAAGTCACAAGACACAAGGTTGTCTAGCAACTAATAGCCCCCAATGTCCAGGCAGGATGTTTTTCTCAAGACTGAGGTGGCTTGACTGCTTTAGGCAATGAGGCCTCATCCTGCCCTCCCACATAGGATCAATTTCAGCTTTAGCAGCTCCCAACACTTTTTCTAAACACCTCAGTATCAGGTTTAAGTGCAATGTTGGCACTTCATGATACATCCGTGGGGTTTGAGTTGTAGCTTGGCGCTTGGCCTTCAAAGGCTTTGACAGTGCTGCCCAGCTTGTCCCTACTTAGATGCAACAGATCGGCTGTGTATCTCTGTTGAAGGCTGGTGACCCTTTTTGCAGAGCTAACTTTCTGAAATTCTTCCCTCCCCTGACTTCTTCAGGCCCAGGGGCTCTCACAGCTGCCGCCACTGCTAGCTTAGTTTGACACCATTGAGGAATTCTGCTTCCCTTAATCCTGTCCACGTTCTGTAAACAGTCAATTACTTGCTTTGAATGTGTTGTGCCCTTCTAAGTCCCAGAGTGACTCAGTAATGACCCATGAAACTTAGAACATTACACATAGCCTGGAATAACACTTGCATCATAATTTTTCCCATAATCTCACACCCCACCTTCCCACTTGCGTGGCATTAGACTCAACTTGAACGCCTGGCTTTCTAAGCAACTGTGTTGCTTGGAACATTTTTTGGAATATTCTGTCTTTCTACATCTCTCTACCGACTCTCAATTTGGCTTTGGTGTTTTTTAATAGGTATTTTACCTTACCAGTATCATAATTACCTGCCTATTTGGGTGCTTTTAGAGCATAAGCTTTCATAAGAGTGCTGTGCCGCACCATTGTGTCCCTTCATTGCTTGAACTTTAGGGAGTTTTCTTTTGATTTCATCCACTCTTTTTTCTGGTAAAAAGATAGATCATTGTCTCAAAAAGAATTTTAAATAAAATCCACATGTAAAATAATGAAGGACTAGAATGATAATTATTATATGAATATAAAAGGAAAGTTGAATATAAAAGATTCTGAAAATGAGGACATTAAATATGTGGTAACAAAAATTTTGCAACAAAATGGAATAAAAACAATCAAAAGTTATGGACAAAATTGTGATGTTAAATTATTTTTAATCAAATGAAATGCAAACAAGG
>NW_004524579.1:6532641-6538569 GCF_000260255.1 Octodon degus | reverse complement strand
ATAGAATTTCATATCTGCATCTTGTACAGAAATTAACCACTATGAAGAGAGCATGCAATGTGTTAATTATTGGAACTGTCCTACCAATTTGATTTGAAACTGTCTCATTGCTATTTGTTTCTCAATAAAATTATGAAAAAAGGGAAATAAGTTCTGAGTCAATGAAACCGTAAATAAAGTCACCATCATCACAGAAATTCAGATTTCAAATAAAAGGTCTAAAAATGAATTTTGATATGGTATAGTCTCTTCATGTAAGCACAGATTAAAATAGATTAGTACAAAACCAAAAAACAAATAGCAAAAGAACTGAAAAAACAGATTAGTAGGACAGTTTCAATAATTAATACATTGCATATTGTTGTCTTTGTAGTGGTTATTCATAGTTCAAGGCAAAGGATCTACAAACCACAGTACAGGGTTTCAAGGTAAATCCTGAGGGAATTTGACCTACCTTGTCAGATACAAAAGTTACATTTTCTGTTATGTAAGTCTTGCTCTATCTTGGTCTTAACCATCCAGCAGAAAAGTATAAAATGGTATCACTGATCTTGAGCCACAGGCATAAGTTATGTGCTAGCAGTAACTCTTCCTGGTTTATTTCATATTAAGTCTAAAGTAGTGGATGCAGAAAATAAGTTCAGTTTGGGAAACTACCATGATTTGCCACTTGAGTAAAATGAAGTTTGAGATACTGACAATGGACAACTCAGCTGAGTGTCTTTTGGGTCCTTGTGAGCCACACAGGCTGCAGCAGAAGCCAGTTTTGTCCCTCACAGGTGTAGCTCTAAGACCATGTCCAAGTAGTTTGGGTTGAATTGGGGAACTTCATTTGCACAGTGATATAATCTATTGGGTAACAGATATCAATTTATTCTGGAGTATGAATTTGTTTTCTGAATAAGATTTTTGCAGTTTATCTCCAAGACTGTAAATACTTACTGGGTTTGGAGGATAAGAGAGCGAAAGCATTGCTCAGGAAAACGAAACTGTTACTTGTGATACTGGGATAAATTGTAATTGATGAACAACTGGAAGTGGAATAAGTAGTAAAAGGTAAAGTTATTCCAGGAATCTAGGAACAAGGTGAAAAAGACCTGAGTAAATAATCTACCTGTGAACATGTATGAGACACACGGAAATTGAGAGTCTTATGCTTTTGTTGGGAAGGTAGGGTGGTTTGCAGCATTTCTGCTGAAAGGGAAATTAAAATTCTAGATAAAGCCTGCCAAGAGTGCCCTCAAAACCAGGTGCACATGCCTTGAAAAAGCTGATAATGGGACATTTCCTCCTTTATGCAATGCATGCTTATTTAACTGAATGCCTTGTAATCTACCTTGAAATGTTTAAATTCCCTTAGCAACCCACGATGTCACCCAGTCCTCCAAACATGATGCCCCGAATCTGCCTTTGTACCTCTTTGCTTGCTGTCCCTATGAAAGTCTCAAAATGCTGCTGAGTGGGTCTGATTCTTTGGAAGAGATCCTGGTCAAGGCCACCAGTGTAATAAACTGCCTCCTAAAGCTTCTCAGTGCAGATACTTGCTGTGTTTGATCTGTTATCTCTAACACTGCAAGTGTTAAAAATAGTTGCCATATGACCCAGCATTTCCACTACTGAGTGCCCTAGAGGAATGATAATATTTATATGCACACAAAATCTTGTACATGAGTTTTTATAGCTACATGATTCATAAATAGCCCGAAAGTGGAGATAGCCAAATGCCCATCAACTGTGAAGTGACAAAAAAATGTAGTGTACTAGTGCATAAAATCCAATTCATTTAGCATAAAAAATGAGTAAAAGCACGATACCTGCTGTACTGTAAATGAATCTTGAAGACTTTGTGACAGAATTCAAATTATTTATTCATTTTTAGATTTTAATTTTTATTAGTACACCTTTGCAGTTCATTATAATTACAATCCTCATGGGGAGTTGGTATTTATATGCAACAAACCTTAATTTTCTTTGTTCCCTTCTCTTTCCCTCCTCCCTCTTCTTTCATCTCTCAGTGTCTTTCCTTTTTACAAAAGTTCTTTCTCCCTATTTCCTGATATCTATTTTGAAAATGCTCTTTATATTTGAAGTGTTTGTGTGTCTTATGCTTTCATTTAACATTTTATTCTGAAGATACAGCAGTGCCTCAGTCATGCATGCTTTTGTTTGGAAATAATATGGTTCACTAACCAGTGCTTTTTTTTTTTTTTTTTTTTTTTTGTGAATTCTGCACCAGGTGATGAACACAGCTGTGGCCATCTTTCCCATATGAAGATAAAAGTGGCCATTTTTTTTTAGAATCGTGGACCAAATTGAGTTTGTGAATCAAGGTATTACTGTACATCCACTTGTCTCCAAATGACTCAAGTTTATCCTTTTCTATGACAGAGTAGTACTGCATTATGTGAAAAATAAAAGGCAACTTATCATGGGATTCCATTATGTGAAATTTCCTGAAGAGCCAAATTTAGAGAGACAGAAAGTAATGGCCTGGAAGGTTAGGTTTGAGAGCAATTGCTAACGAGTTTGGGATTTCTTTTTGGGGCAATCTGGGAAATTAATGATGATGGTTGCAAAATTCTGCAAAAAACCTAAAAGCCACTGAACTCTATGTTTAAAAATGATATTTGAACTATATATCAATTAAACTGTTATTGGAAAATTAATATATTATTAAAAATTATTAAATTGTACATTTAGGTATATATAATTTATGGTATGTCCGTTTAACTTAATATGAGCCATTAAAAAGAACTTAAGAAAGATAATGGCTACATAAAAATGCAAAGGCAAGAAATAAATGAACGTTTTGAATATAAAATATCTTCAGCTACTTATAAACATGAACATTTCTATAGATATTAATAAAATTTGTTTTATATAAAGCTGAGGTCAATATTTGAGAGATTCTCTTTTTACTATAATTGTTTCATGGTATGAAAGTTGAAATAACTGCGAGGGCAACCAAAGCGCGCGGTGATTAAGTGGATCGCAGGAGGCGAAGGAGACGCTCTGCGCACGCGCTGCTGTGCGGTCCGAGGACCTCAAACGTAGCAGACACGCAGGAGATTTTCTTTCCCTGTGTGCCCGGAGCTCAGGGCATAGCTAAATCCTTAGGGCCTACCCCAGCAATGGGCACGTGGTGGCCCATGGCTCAAATCCAGCCTCACCAAGAAAGGTTTTACTATAATCAATAAAGTAATAATTATTGAAAAAAATAAAAAATATGAATAACGACATAAAAATTATACTCAGTTTTCATTTCAGCATCTATGAAGTGGTTCTATTTAGCATAGTCATACCCATTTTGTAACTTTTCTGCTAAGATACCAAATTCAAGCACATCAATATGGTAATCTTTCCTTTTGTCGGGTTTTCTTTATAGTTTGTGACCTGTGGTCACCTACAGTCTGAAAGTACTAACTAAAACAATTTACATGTTTTAAATCATGTGTCGTTCTGAGGAGCAAGACAAAATTTCATGCTGCTCAGTTCTGTCCCGCCCATGACATAAATCGTCCCCTTGTCCAATATAACCACGTGTATACTCCACCACATATATGGAACTTGCCTGTTAGTTACTGAGGAGCTGTCCTGGTTTTCAGGTCAGTTTTACTGATCATTCACAGTACCAGTAGGGCGGTGTTTGTGTTGAACTCATTGTCACACTGAAGCCTAAGGCTACACCACAAGGCCTGCATCAGGCCCTCTTCATGCAGGTGCTGTGTCACTTCCTACATCACAAGAAGGACCAGGGCTGCACAACGAGGAGTTCAGCAACTGTGTTCACATGCCTTTCATTAAAACATATTCTTATATTTTTTCCTCTTTGTTATTCACTATTATTAGCCTCTTACTATCCCTTACTAATAACTTAATCTTTAGTATGGATATTAATTTTTTGAACTTCATAAGAAATGTTTGCTGGTTTGTGATCCTCTCTCTCTCTCTCTCTCTCTCTCTCTCTCGTTCGTTCATTTGTTCGTGGGTTCCAAGGTGGGTTCCAAGAATCAAACTCGAGACCTATCACTTGTCAAGCAGGTGCTGTGCTGCTGAGCTATATCTCTGACTCTGTCCGTGATCTTGAAGAAAACTACCACATGATGAAAATTTAAAGATGTTTTGCTGAGTGAAAGAATAAAGAGGAAGGGCAATATATTTTCTTCCTTATGAAGTTAGTTTGAGATCAAGTAGACCATCTGACAAATATCAGGTATCAGGTGAAGGAACACTGAGACATGAAGGAGGGAGGGAGGATAGACATTGACTTGGGAGTCATTCCCATAAAATGAAAAATATGAAATCACTAGGAGAAATAATTTCAAGGAAGAGAGTAGGAGAGTTGTCCTAGGATGTGAAGAATGTCTAATTCTGTGTTGTACCAAGAGAAAGAGGAGTGGAAGAGGGGGCCTGCCCTTTAGCTCGGTTCTTTAAGTGGCTGCTTCAACAAAGCAGTCAGGCTCAGGTTGCTGTGGTTGGATCCCCACAACTCAAGCCAGCCAAACCTGCCCTGAAGGCATTCGGAGAAGAAAAAATAAAAGGAGTGGAAGAGGTTTTAAAGAAAGATACTAGGTTGCAGGTCTTGACAAAGTAGTACACGGAAGCCCAGAGAAGGAAGGAGATCATTTCCAGAGTGCCTGCTTTGCCTAATGTCAATAATGCACTTATAAAATTATTAGTGACCTGGGAGAATAAAATTGCTTTACAGAGCGAGAGGAAGCTCTAATGCTAGTATGAAAATAATAATCAAATGATGTTACTACACATTATATTGTCTGAAAATGTCGGGAATTAAAAATCTCTTTCAAGTAGTTATTATATGGAAAGAAATGAAGAGGAAATCGTGCTGTGTTCAATCTATACAAATGTGCTTATTTATCCAAGCACAAAGATGTTCAGGTTAGTGATACATCATTAAAAATAAATTATCGAATTATGTTTTAATAGCTCAGGCAAACAAACTCTATATAAAATACTAGACTGCATTTGTTTTGGAGCTCAGAATGTTAGAAAAACGTAGGCATCTTATGCTTTCTTGAAAGCAGGAAGATAAATACCTTAATTTAAACAACAGACATTTTCCCATTTAATCTTTGCTATTATTTTATCATTTACAATAAATAGTTCAATAAAAATGAAACATGGCTGCTGCCATCAGGCCACGGTTTTCTTCCGATGTTCAGTCTGCATACGAGTCATTTAACTTCCCCCTGAGGTCTATTGACATTAGGTAGAGATCTTGATTGATAACTGTTTATATGCGACACCAACCCTCTTGTGTTTTGTTTATTTCTAGTAAATGAAAGCAAATCCCTTTAGAACTTGAGGCAAAATTTAAATCAGTCTCTTACCTCATGTTGTACTATCTTGCCTCTCACTGATGGATGCTGGCAGGGAGAATTCATTTCTGTGTTTGCCAGAGTGATCAGGTGAGCTTAATTACTTCAGAGTAATGCTTCTATATATTTATAATGAAAATTATACATTTATCGACTAATTTCCAGTTCTGAAGGTATATGGCTAAACCTGATCGTAAGAGTACTTCTTGAAATTTATATAAAAATAACTGTTGGCCAAATGTTTACATACGTACTTTGATGTGGTGAAAAGAAGAAAATCTCCACCGAATATGTGCCTAACATTAAATATATACAGATTGCAAAAGAAAGTTTATTCCCTTTTTGTATATTGCCAAGCAGATAACTCTTCTCAGCATTTAAGAGTTGAATAGTCTTTCATCTGAAATTGTATACAGTATATTCTCTAAGAGAAAGTAGATAAGAATATCACACCAAAGTAGCAGGGAACCCTTGAGAAGATGAAAATAAAATTAAATAGTTAATATTAAAATTATATCATTATAAATTCTTTGTTACCATGTGCTTCATAAAAATTCTTTTCGATTAATGCTGCTTGCACTCATCCATT
>NW_004524579.1:6520001-6524176 GCF_000260255.1 Octodon degus | reverse complement strand
TTTAGAGAAGGGTCTATAGGATGTTCAGGGTCTCACTACTAGATCAGACTTGTAGTGATCCACCTGTTTACAGCCTCCCAAGAGCTGGGATTACAGGTATGTGCCACTATGCCCAGTCTCGGTACTGTGTATATTAACAGTGAAAATCTGCCCAAATTATAGTCCATCTTTAATTCTGAGCTTAGTGAGAAATATATTAGAAAAGAGTACATTATGCATAGGTAATACATCAGTAGATTAAATTAATAGTATGCTCTAAGAATGTATACTAATACATTAAAGTGCTAGGTATATAGTATTGAGAAGTTAAAATGGAATATTTTGACAGAGCTCCTAACTTCTAGGAATTAGGATCTAGTTATTAGCACAGGCTATAATCGTAGAAAATAGGTAAGTAATTATTTGAGTGAAATACCATCAGTGTATTGAAAAAGGTAAGGATATTGAAATTGGAAAGAGGAGACTGCTATGTACTAGCAAGAATGAAAAAGGCAAAGATAGTGCATTAGGACATCTCATAAACTCTGGAGTAGATAGCGGATCTCTGAAAGTAAGGGGCGGGGAATGCCAGGCAGATGAATAGGCTAGGAAAGGTATGATGTGGTCAAAGAACAGGAGCCCACAGAGAGAAAGCAGAGCACATGTGGTTGTAACTAGAAATAGGAAAAGAAGCCTGAGGTAGAGGCATGTGCTTATGATCTCAGCACTTGAGGAAGCTGAGGCAGGAAAGCCTCGAGTCGGGGCACACCCTGGGCAACCAGAAGGCTTAGAGAAACTTTGGCTGAAAATAAAAAAAAATGAACTTAGAGTGAAAGTTTTGCATTTAATCCTCATTACCACAATAAAAAAAATAAAGAAAGCAGGAGTGAAGGGCAGAAGGGAGACAGGAAAGCACAAAGGAAAGAAAGAACAAAAGAAAAGCTGTTGAGATCTGTACAATGTAATGAAATGCGTAGAACTTGGCATATTTGACCCAGCAGTGTATACCTGACCATGTGGAGAAGAGACTGATGAGCATTGGTGGATAAATAAAGTGATGACAATGATGTTTTAAGATGAATCTGATTGTGGTGTGCAGAACTTGTTTGAACAGGAAGACTCTTGAATCTGGTCCCTCAGAGAGAAATGCCAATGTGCCAGTCAAACTGTTGGGAGCGTGAGTCAGATGTGCCTGGTGTTGATGGCACGAAGTTGAAGCTACAGATGGGCAACAGTGAAGAGACCGAGAGAGAGAGAGTATAACTTTAGTTGCAGTCTACTTGGGCTTGAATGCTCTTTCTGGCCCTTGAAAGTCATACACTGCCTTCAAGGTAACAGCTCTAAGGTTTAATTTTGCCACCCTCAAACTCGTGGCAGTCATCCTGGGCTGAGGCAATGCAAAGTGAAACATCACTGTGTTCTCTTCGTGTCATAGCTGAACCTCAGCTTCTTGGAGATACACCTGGCACCTAATGGGTCTCTAAGAATATCACACTTGTTGGATAAATAAATGAGCGAAATGGTGATAGGAGCTATCCTCACTGCTTTCACTGATAATGAAATTTGGTGAGTAAATCACATCACTGGCATGTACAAAGTATTTTCAGGACACTTGTTATTTTGAAATCGAAATTATGGACTTACGGTTTTGATGAGGACCTTTAAGATTTGATTCAGAATGTTGTAAAGATGATTTTCAAAGAATGTCCAAGGAAGGGAGCACATGGGGGTGTCTACAGCTCTAGAAGGACCATGTGGTCTACTGGTCCTCCAATTGTCTTTGCTTTCAAGCTTTTCTTGAGAACTGAGTCAGATCAAGTACAGTGTCAAGAATATTTACATTGAGGACAGGATATTTTGTTTTTATATCTATTCTAATACATATTAGATAGCACTCTCAAACACATGTTAGCTTGATAACCTTTTTTTTGTATTTTCTTTTTTTTAGTCTACAGGGTGTTCAGGATCTCAGTACTAGGTCGGACATAGTGATCCGCCTGTTTACAGCCTCCCAAGAGCTGAGATTACAGGGGTGCGCCACCATGCCCAGTCTCCATTGCCATCTCAGTGTGCCCTGAGGGCGGGGCAGGCCCAGCAGGCCCAGGGATTGAATCCCTGGCCTCTGTGCCTGCTTGCAGGCAGTTTAATCCACTGAGTTATTTGGCTGGCCTTAGCTTGATAGCTTAAGACACACTATCTGAACTTTGATTTCTTTTTCTTTTTTTTTGAGACAGAGTCTCACTGTGCTGTTTGGGCTGGCCTTGTGCTCACTTTGTAGACTACAGGCTGGTCTTAAACTTGCAACAATTCTCCTGTCTCAATCTCTGGAGTTCTGGGATTACAGACATGTGCCACATGCTGGGTTCCAAGGCCTGGGAAGGCCTACTGAGGGATCTTTATTTTTTCATTATTCTATATGTTAGTTGATATCATCCACATCACAAGTTATAAGTATATTGCAAAATTTTGTATTCTATAAAATAAATACAAATGAAAGGCACTATGGGTAATGCCTTATCTGGGGATGACATGATTATTATCCCAAGTTGAAGAGATTAGTTGCATCAAATAGATTTTACTTAAATGAAAAATATGACATAGAATCTGGTTATACAAAATCAAGAACTAGTCTGAAGAATTGTAAGTGACAAATTATAATCATGAGACAATATTTATTATTTCTTTCTCAGAACTATTTTCAATCTTTAGACTTAATTGGAATTATTGATTCTCCCGGTTTTCTGTATGATGCAAATGGTCTCCATCACAAGGACAGAATGGAGTCATCTAGAAAATGTTTCATATCTTACTGATATAAATGATTGCTAGTGTTATACGTGAGTGTTATACATGTCATTATGAAACATGTCCTTGGTGTAATAAGTACAGATTTTCTGACAAAATAAACATTCAGCATCAGTATGCTTTCTCAGAAAGACTTGAATCAACATATCAAAGCTGCAAGGGTGTCAAATAATCCTTTAATTAGATTGCAAAATGCAGCTAGTATATGTCAAATATCTATTGATCCCAGGAAGAAAATGGCTTGAGGTTTCTTAAGTATTGCAACACCAAAATTCATTTGCCATGCAATTAACTCTAAGTTACTTCCTTGGGAAATAATATTAAGGAGCGTGTTTAGGCATGTAAAGGCACATGATTGACATTCAATAGAACAAAAAAAACCTTATTGAGGAATGACACTAGGCTTTTGAAATATGTACTTTCAATGTATATAGTTTACCAATTTATTCACCAATATTTCATTTTAATAGACATTTGCTTAAAAATTTGTGTATTGGTTATAAATTTAAGTGGTTTGAGCTTTGGGAAGAAGGGAATTTTTCTTGTAGCTGTATTAATGAGCACACAGATATTTGAGCCTCAACCTCAGTAGTGCTGAGGAAAGTTAAAAAGACTCAGAACTCTGGCCCCTGAGCTGAAGCGCAGGGCTAAGTGTGGTCATGTGAGGGGAGGAGAAGGAAGTGATGGGCTGGCCAAGATCAGGTCCAAGCCTGGGGAGCAAAGGAGGAGAATAGGTCCAGATAAGACATCTCAATAGCTCCCAGCTTGCTGCTAATTTCTGGCAATTTAGTGTAATTTCATTCATTCATTCATTCATTCATTCATTCATTCATTCATACATTCATTCATTCATCCCTTTTTAATGCTGGTGAGCATTTCATGCGGGGATTTGTGCATGCTAGGCAGGTGCTCCACCACTAAGCCGACAGCTGACAATTTTGTAGACGGGGGACACACCAGTTGCTGCACCTAATATGTTTGCTCAAGGGAAATGGAGAAAACCTGATTTCTGTGGACTGATCCAAACCACCCTCATTGAAGAAAGTAGGCAAGGACATAGAAATTGACCAGATCTGCAGAGAAAGTACATCCTAGATGCACCCAGTTCTATTGGACAGGTAGCAGGACTGCAGAGGTGGCAGGTCGCTCGGTGTATTATGGGAAGTCAGGGCTGAGAAGAAGCATTTGTTGCATGGGGTTGAGAAGGTAGGAACAAGTGTTGTGTGAATCAGGAGGAAAGTACCTTGTTTTTCTTCTGTTTTCAAGTTATGATCACCACACAAGACTTTTGACAACAGAGGAAGGGACTTTCTTTCATTCACACAAAATAGGAAGTCAGTTTTACAGTAGGCCTTGCTGATGTCTTGCAATCCTGTTTCATTCTGAGATAA
>NW_004524579.1:6517712-6518536 GCF_000260255.1 Octodon degus | reverse complement strand
TAGTTACCTGTGTTGGCAGTGGTCTGTGCGTTTTTAAGAGACTGAAAACTGGAGCAGTGGGTGAAGAAGAAAAAGTGAATACACGAAATCTCGCGTGTGTATTAATTTGTTAACTTGTCTGGAATACGTTTGTGACACATGCACGCTAAGTGAGTAGCACAGGAGTTTTCTGAGAAAGAAAATAAAGTAAGGACTTGGGAAGAAAGGAAGAGTGGAGGAAAAGAAGAGGGAAACCAGAGGAGGTAGGGTCACACGCTACCGTTGAGAATGCCACGTAGGGTTCAATTGCTGTTGCCTGTTAATCAACTCACATACCTGGAAACCGGCAATGCTGAAAATTAAAAGCTTCAGCACTGCTGTGAGGGAGGTGATTCATGGCAATATTTTGCTTCCCTCTCCAGGCAAATCTCCATTTGTCTCCTACTGAGTTATATCGTTTGAGGTTGACTTCTACGACAGCCTGTCTCTTCCAATAGATACCTCATCTTTCTGAGGATCCCGTGTACAGCTTTTTAAAAAGACAGTGCTTATGTTTGGGGGTAGGTAGGATTTACATTAAAGTTTTGATATTCTAGAAGTTCTCCTTACTTTTTAAGTGGAAATTTCTTCTTATATTTGTAGTCTGAGATTATATACGTATGACTCCTGACTTGAATCTATACATTCTGATTAAAAATCAGTGAGAAAAGGAAATGACATTTTAATCATAAATTTTGTTTTTCTCATTAACATTATTTTCTGGGCTGGGGAGATAGCTCAGCAGTCTAAGTGTCTGCCTAGCAAGCACAAGGACCCAAGTTCAATCCCTGGTACAGCATGCCACA
>NW_004524579.1:6514193-6516561 GCF_000260255.1 Octodon degus | reverse complement strand
ATCAATAAAATTTTGAAAAAAAAGGCAAACATTTTAAATTGGCCTTGAAAAATATTCAGAAAGACCTATGGTTTGTGTATTAATGACATTGGATTCATTATACTTTTTAGATTAAGCCATCAAATATTCTTTTTACATACCCTTTTCTCTTTATGCTTTCTTTCTTTAAAACTTACTTTAATTTTGCCTCAAAATAGTAGTTCTTGCCATTTAGAAAACACAATACTGATATGCATGATTGAGAGAAATAAAAGTATATTTTCAACCATGTGTAGATTTGATTTTACAATACAATAAAATACTTTTTCTACCATTTTCACAAAAAAAAGAAAGTGCGTGTATGATGAACACTACTTCTCTCATAGAGATGTTTGGAGAGTTCATGTAAAGTTTTCTGCACACAATTTAGTGTGCAGAAATAAACTTTTACCATTGGCATCTCATTATCTACTGAGTACATATGTTTCTTTCTAAGTGTCTAGATTATAAATGATGCTACTTAGAAAATATTCACATTTGCAATGTTATTTTTAAGAAGCTATTATTTGAAAGTAAAGAACAAAGGATAACTCATTTTTAAGTGTTTACTATGTTATTAAAATTATATTTTCCATTTGATTCTCAACACAGTCTTACCCTTTGCTTTGGTGCGCTTACTCCTGGGATTGAGATGGATACTCACAGGTGTACTGGAGCCACTCATGAAAGAGAAGCCAGGATTTCCAACTTTTCTTTCTAATTGAAAAAAAAAAAGGTATTTATTCAGGGTGTTCAGTACTCCTTGTGGAATGATTAAATCAAATCAAATAACTTATTAATTGCCACATATACTTAATTTTTCAATGAGAATATTTAAAATCTACTCAGTGGATTTCAAGTATACATCTTCTTTAACTAGAGTAACCAGGCTGTGTATAGATAACCAGAATTTGTCCCTTTTGTCTGTTTGAAACTCTACACACCAGAGCCCACATCTCTCCATTCCAATTTCTCCTCACTACTGTATCTGCTTTTTATTTATCTGAGCTCAGTTCCTTTAGAGTCTACATATGGCAAGACCATGCAGTGCTTGTCTCTCTGTGCCTGGTTTATGTTCGTTACCATAATATACTGTTGCGTGTCTGGATTGAAATGCTCCTTCTATATCCACCTGCAAGGTGGGCTCCTACTGGAAATCACTGCCACTTACTAGGAAATTGTGGAATTCATATTTCCATCACTATGCAAAGGATGTAGGACTTATCAATCTGAGGCAATCCATGTCTTCCGAAGGGACTATCCTAGTCATTTACTCAACTGAGAATGATGGCTTGGTGTGGATAATATGACAAGAATTCTTCAATTAAAGAACAACTCTTCACATGCTTTTGAAGTATGTACACAATACTTCTTTTACATACTCAGTATTTTAATTACTTAGACCTGTTACACCACAGAGGCAGTCAGAGCAGAGAGATTAAGTCAGTTTATAAATAAGAAGGGTTGGTAAAGACCAGCGCGAAGGTTAGGACACACCTTTGTCAGTCTTTACACCTGTGATCTTCCAATCCCACTACTGCGCATCTCCTTTATCAACAGAGAATAGCTCTATACACACAGCATAAAAGGCTAACACTAACAGGAGGCACAGCCTATGCACAAGCACTTTGCTGCCAGGCCTCGTTACTCCTCCTGTGTACTGGATATGATAAAATACTTCTGTTTTTATGGAGAAAATGAGCAATCACTTTATTTTTTATTTTTTGCCATAATTTTATTGATAAACAAATAGCAATGAGACATTTTCAAATCAAATCGGTAGGACAGTTTCAATAATTAACACACTGGATACATTCTTCTTAGTGGTTAATTGCTGTACAAGATGCAGGCTTAAGATCCTATTTACAAACACCATTAGAACAAATCATTCTATTCATTAAGAGAATGTAACTGTATATTTATCCTAACCACTTTGAATACACAGATACAAAATGGACATTCATCTGTATCCCGTTTTTTTTGTTAAGTTCTGTTATTTGAATATTATAGGTGTGTAAGTTCAGCAAAATATTCTAAAAAAGTCCAGAAACCCATAATAGTATTGGGTCTTCCTCTTCACTGGCAATGTCAGAAATTGTTGACCTGAGTCCCCTGCAGCTCAACATAACAGCATGGCTTTACTTCTTATACTTCGTTTTCATACTTTTCTGCTGGATGGTTAAGACCAAGGTAAAGCAGGACCTATACAACAAGAGTTGCAGCTTTTGGATCTGAAAAGGTCAGTAAAATCCCCTCAGGTTTATGATGAGATCCTGTACCTCAGATTGTAGAACCTCTGTCAGTGTCAGCCATGTGAATGAGTCACAGCCATTGCTTGGCCAATGTGCTC
>NW_004524579.1:6512111-6513403 GCF_000260255.1 Octodon degus | reverse complement strand
CCTAGCTCTTCTCCTTTCCCTCTCTTGATTAGTTAGTCCTTGAGATCCTGCTTTCCTTTTACTTGTATTATATCTTTCTATTTGTATTTCTTCTTTTGAGTTCTTTCTTTCTTTCTTTCTTTCTTTTTTTTTAGAATCCAGCCACTTAATAACAAAATCATCTCCACTCTCACCCCATCACAGCACCCTGAGAATCACAGGTCCAGTTGCAGGAGGGGGCTATGGAAAGCCAGAGTGAATGCAGGCAGCAAGGGAGGGGTCTGTCAGATGCCTACTCCCCATGTCACTGACTCCTGGGAACACAGAAGGCCTCTTTTCTGCTCAGCCACCTGCGGGGAGCTCCATCCACAAGAACTTGAACAGCCCATGCACCCAAATAGAGGGCAAGAGGGTCCAGGGCTGGCCAGGGGAGAAGAGGGATGAGAGCAGAAGTGAAGACCTGCCACCAGCGTAGGTCCGCTGGCGAAAGGTGTGGGGGCAGTTGCACCCCAGGGAAGTACTCTGCCACAGGGAGGAGGAGCCGGGCATTGACACAGTCAAACACCCACTGGGGCTGCACATAGTACCTGCCGATGACAGGGGTCTGCTGTCCAGGTCGGTCAACAATTTGGTGGGTGATGCCAGCGTCTGTGACATCATAGGTGGCTCCAATCCACAAAGATTTGTCCCAGTACACGTCCCTCCTGAAACTTCTGATGACAAAGGCCAGGGCCTCTCAGGGCACCTCACGGTTCAGGAAGAACTTCAGGCCTTCAAAGAGCTTCTTGTGCTTTTCTTGATCCTCCAGCTCCTTCCTGCGGTTCTCTTCCTGTAACGCCATCTCCTCATCAGCAGGAAACTCGTCAGCCTGAACTTCCTCCTCTGCCGCAGGCACCACCACATGGGCCAGGCTGGCACTGAGGGCTGCCAGTTTCTCCATGGAACTCTCAGAATCCAATGCGTAGGCATCCTCCTTCGCCTTCACCTCTGCTCGGGCCTGACCCTCAAGCTTTGGTGGGTAGTGCAGGTTGAGCAACTGGTAGAGGCGGAAGTTAACAAAGCCCAGCAGGGTGGTGTAGAACTCAGTGAAAGTGGCCATGACCCTGTAGTCCACATCTGTCGGGTGATCATGGGAGAAGGCATAGGGTGTGATCCACACAGTGGGCTGCCCCAGCACCTCAGCCTGATAGTAAATGCCTTCGATGGACAGGAAGACCTTTTGCAAAGCACGGGCAGCAATGACGTAGTGCAGAAACTCCACGGTGAGCCGGCGGCACAGCTGGATGGTCTGCACATGGCACTTGCCTGTCCGC
>NW_004524579.1:6509650-6511509 GCF_000260255.1 Octodon degus | reverse complement strand
CCATATTGATTTCCATAACGGTTGAACCAGTCTACACTCCCACCAGCAGTGGAGAAGGATTCCTATCACTTTAATATGAAATAGATGAATAGTAATATATCAAAAAGTTGTATTTGTTCATTTTTTCTTTTGAAGTAAACAAGACAGAATTCAACAAAAAATGGTGTACAACAAATGTTATGTAACTGTACACAGTAAAGCTTAAAGCACTTGGATTCAACTTAAACAAAAAACATTTATGCCATGTGGGATTAAGGGGATTAGTCAGGAATATCCTTGGGTTATCTATGGCAGGTATACTTAATGCTATTTAGACAAAAGTAATTCTTCATTTGGGCTGAGCACAAAAACAAGATTTAAATGTGGATCCAACATAATCTTTTAAAGAGAATTTTCATGTTAATTTCAGAAGAAGCATAATTTATTCTTCTGAATTCATTGTATCCATTGTCTTTTTTGTGGAGGTTGCCTTCTATCTACAGCTACTAACAGTCACTATTATAAGGGCCCACAAGAAAGCCTGAAAACGTGCTGGATTTCATGCATACGAAAGCCCAAGGTTTAGATGTGTTACACATTTTAGAAATACAGTATGTGGAGGAATTCAGATATGTAGCCCTGGGGCACGGTGGAAGTTGCTGAGGAAACACTGTGGGGTACGGCGTACCACCCCTAAGTGCAGCTTTTAAAATAAAGGTAGCACAGAAAATAGGTGGTAGGATTGGGGAAGGCCACTATTTTGTTTAGGTTAATTCATAGGCTTCCATTCAGGTTTAAAACTAGTAATTGAAGCGTGATTGTAAGAGAAAGATTTTCTGACTGTGACTGTTAAGAAATGTTGTGTGTACACTGGGGCACATCAACAGCCACGAGGCAGGAATCCATGGGCCATAGAGAGGTGAGCTTTAGGTTTTATCTCACAGTGTCATTTTAATATTTGCCTTAGTATTCAAATACAATGCATTTGTATTGAGTTGTTTTGAACTTCATCTCTTATTCTTTATTAATTTCTATAGTTCTGTTTTGGTGGAGTAAAGATTGTTGATATTTTTGAGTCATTTAAAAAAATTATTTGATTAAAAACCCACAGAATTACAGGATGTGTTTAGGTACTGTGAATAAGCATTGGACAGATGAACTGAGGCGTGTTCTGCCATTTTTCTGTTCTTCATGGCATTGCGTCACCTAATGCAAAATCTTAACTAAAGAATAGAACAAAAATAACAGATAGGGCAAAACCATCAGTGAATGCTGTTTAATGATGATGATGGTGTTTTTCTACGAGTAACAACCTAAGTGTTTATAATCCATATTTGGATACAGAAATCAATCCAAATGTTGTAAACATTCATTGCAATTTTAAGTACTTACTAAGAATGGACATTTGTAACTGCATGCACAATTTATAGGTAATTTTAGATATTATCTGATCTTGTAATTCATGAAGAGAAAGAGAGTATATTAAAAACTGTGAGAAAGATGAAAATAATTATGTCTTAGATTAAAAAGTTATCACAGCATCATAACCTCTAGAGCACATTTTTCTTTTTCTCCTGGAATCAAAGGCCGGAGCTATTAGAGTGTGTTTTTGTTATTAATACATTTGCTGTATCAAAATCTCAGACATAGTTTTTATCATTTTAAATTTGGATTTAAAATTTTTTTCATTCATTTTAATGAGAAAAAATAACAATGAAACAGTTTCAAAACAGGTTAATAGGACAGTTACAATAATTAATACCTTGCATATTGTTTCCTTCATAGTAGTTATTCAGAGGACAAGATGCAGATATGATACCTTGTCTAAACAATATTAGTGCAAACCTTTCTTTTCATTGAACTAAGAGAAAGTAGCTGTA
>NW_004524579.1:6506890-6509550 GCF_000260255.1 Octodon degus | reverse complement strand
ATATATATATATTTCACTACAAAATGGTTCTTTATTTATATTTACTTTTTTATTTTGTTTTGTCAGATGGGTTTTCCATTGCTGTTAGAGAAATTGTATTTGGAGAAGTCTTTAAAGGACCTTCTCATACTTGATGTCAGTTCAAATATTGTAGGTACTTGAATTCAGCAAAATAACCCAATATAATCCAATAGTCCATAATAGTAGTGAGTTATCAGCACAACTGGAAATTGTCAGAAGTTGTTGACTTGAACCTTTTATAGCTCAGCATATTAATGTGGCATTAGTTTTTATACCTTGTGGTTATACTTTTCTGCTGGATGGTTAAGACCAAGTTAAAGCAAGACCGATATGACTAAAAATGTAACTTTTATATCTTACAAGGTCAGTCAAATCCAGGATTTACCCTGAAACCATGTACAGCACTTGCAGATCTTTTTTGTCAGTGTCAGCCATCTGGATGAGTCACGGCCTTTGCTTGATCAATTTGCTCTCTGCAAAAGCCTGAGAGAATGGTTTCTCTCTAGGTGACTCTTCTTTGGCACACTATTCATTGTAGATCACTTCCCTCTGTGGCACCATAATCTCCTTGATCAGAAAATTTGGGACACCACTGAGTTGCATGATGTCACAGCACAGGTTGTCTTATGTCCTAAATCCTCACTGACCTTGAAGGGCTAGGGCCAAAATATTGGCTATCCTTGTAGTTCCTCTTTTTCTCTAATTTTTGGTCTGCAAACTTTAGTTGTTAAACCTCCAGAAGAGAAGCTTAATGATATTATTACCCTATAACATAGGCAGTTGAGCTTAACATCAGTATCTGTCTGAATATCAAACACCTTAGATATAACATGGAAGTACTATTTTCCAACAACCATGGATATTCTGAACTTTAAATCCATATAGAATGTAAAAAAAGTATACATTTTTACACAGAAATTTAGAAATCATATCACTGGATTTTTGATTTGGTTTTATTTTACTTTATGCATAGCTTTATGGAATGTGTTCAATCTTTCTTCTTTTGAGCATATTGAATTCTCAAACAGAACATGCTTCTGAATTCCAGTTCAATAATTTAAACTTCTCTGTTTGCTTTATGTTGGTTTTGACTGGCTTTTCTTTTTACAATATGTTATATTTTGAAGCTTCTTTGCATGTCTAGTACTTTTTTTTAAATGAATACTATACATTATGAGTTTCACTCTAGTGGTTGCATGACATAGTTCTATTTCTATAAATATTTTTTGAGCTTTGTTCTGTGGTGAAATTCTATTACTTGGAAATAGTTTATTCTGAGGTATTGCCTTTGAGGTTTGTTATTGAGGATCAGAACAGCAATAAGTCTAGAGCTAGTTATTCTCCTTTATGGAGGCAAGACTTACCTGAATATCAAGTGTAATTCTCCACTTTTTAGAAAATTTTTCAGTCTGTCTTTTGGGTAATTGTATGTAAGATTTCTTGTCCTCCACAAGTGCTTAGTACACTTCACTCTACTCCTTTTAGGTAGCACTTTTTCTGGACATTGTCAGTGTCCTAGCACATACACACGTGCAGGCTGCTCTCGCCCTCCTGAGTACCATGGCGAGCTTCTGCACTCACAGGGGCAGAGTCCTGCTCTGAAGTCTCTCTCTTTTCTGTAGTCTTCTATTGTGAAAACTCTGGTCACTTTCTTACTGAGTCTATAAGGCTTCTTCCACCATGGCCAGGAAACTTCCTCAGTGTTGTAAACTGGGACTATCCCAAGAACTGTTTGATATGTTTTCTGTATCTTAGAAACTGCTCACTGTTGTATGATGTCCAGTATGCTGAACACATTTGTATTTGATGTGATTTTTCAATAGTTTGGTTTTAGTGAGAGAATCAATACAACCCTAGTTATTTTATTTTGTTAGAAGTAGAAGTTTCAACCTTAGTTTTTCTTAACTGTTACTTTATGAAAAAGAAATATTATATATTTAATATCTGAATTAGAAAGGATAATTTAACAAACACCAGCAAATCACTTAAGCAATCTAAACAATATGCTGCCAGTAACTTCTTTCTGCATATATCTATATCTATATCTATATCGATATATATATCTCCCCTATTTATCCCATTTCTTCATCCCATCATTGTAAGTTTATTAATATCTTGATGTTTAATAGCAGCTTTAGTAAATTCATGTACAGTTAATGAAGGATATTTTTATTTATCTGAGTTGTATAAAATAGTTTTCTTGTTTGGTTTCTTAGGTTTTAATCACATGTGTAGTTGTAAATAATTTATACACTTTAGTCATTTCCTTTTGAAATTTAATTTCTGAAGTTTAGTAGTCATTCATCTAATAGTTTATATTTATAATATCTTAGGGGTTTTTTGTTCACCTCCATTGATGTTTTGTGAACATCCCTGTCTAGTGCCACTCCGTGCTTTTTTTGTGAAGAACTTTTCATTGTGCCCTCTTTGTCTGGTTGTCTGGCTCATAAGAGACTAGTATTATTAACACAGCTTACAAATGTATAAGAATAAATCACTGTATCATGTTTGCTTTGAGCACGCAGAGTTTTTAAAATTATCAGATGTGAATTTCTTCTTTCAAGAACATCTCAGAAAAAATTTAATATATGTAAATACATAAATCTATTTACATATATATATATTTGTATTTAGGACAG
>NW_004524579.1:6504113-6506219 GCF_000260255.1 Octodon degus | reverse complement strand
TTTTTTTTTTTTTTTGTGGAACCAAGGATTGAACTCAGCCCCTTGCGCTTGCCAGGGAAGCGCTTTTTCCACTGAGCCATCTCCTTGGCCTTGATTTCATTTTTGATTATGCTTTTTTCCCTTTTGTAATTTTGTTTTCAGAATGTAAAATCAAATTATATTGGCTTCTTTGGGTTTTGTTTATTTGCTTTTTAAAAAGGCAGGCTTGGGGCTGCAGAGATAGCTCGGTGGTCTAAGTACCTACCTGGAAAGCGTAAGGATCCGGGGTTCAATCCCTGGTACCATGTGCCATACCAGCCCCTTTCCAGGTGGGCCAAGCAGGCCACCAAGACTGGGCATGGTGGAGGATACCTGCAATCCCAGTGCTAGGGAGGCTGAAACTGGAGGATCAGTATGAGTCTGACATGCGTAGTGAGACCCTGTGCCAAATACATAAAATTAAAGATAAACAAACAAATAAATAAATGAATATTTTTTTTTAAAGAAGCCAGGCTTGTTCCTGACTCAGTATTTGTTAAATATGAGGCTTATTTTAGTTTTATGATTTTATCTTGTCTCAGCCTTATGGATAGGAAAATTATATTCTCAGATATATCATTGGAGAGTAGATGGGTGCACCTCATAGTTCTAATTTTTAGCATTAATTCAGAAGTTAGCAGTTTTCTCTGTTGTGCTCTTATGCACAGAGTAAAGGTCACTGTGGATTTCAAACCAGCCTCATATTCGTGTTGCAGCTTGGTGTTACTGATTTTGTTTAGCCAGAACTGCAGTCAGAATCAGGTGCAAACAGTAGTACTCAATGATTTGAAAATTTGGAGTTTTACAGAAAATAATAGCCTCTAAATTTGGAACAAAGGAGAGCATATTACTTGAAATAGCATTAAGATGAAGTCAAGTACTGTATATCAGGACAATAAAAAATGTGTCTTGACAGTGTCTTGAATCAGCAAGACCTCAATGATTTTAGGGACAAGGATGAAAAGCTGTAAATATTTCATTTGAGAGGTGAGCCACAGGGAGAAAGGCTGGAGAAGGGCCCCCACAGAAGAGCCTCTTAGAGAATTGATACCACAGGATTCATTTCACCATGCTTATCCATCTAGATATTCACAGGCCTCTGCGACTATGATCCAAGGAGCCTGGCCACTGCTTGAGCTGGCAGTAGACTTGGGATCATCCAGGTGGTGCTGGTGTCACAGGCATGGAGTATGAAAGAGTTGTGGTGTAAGCAAGGCTTCCTCCAAGATTTTAGAAGGTCTAGAAGACCAGGAAGTGTGCAGTGAGGGGAGAGTATGTGAAATCTTGATAGTAAAGCTAGGAGTGCAGTGGAGACACTGGGGATTTAGAGTAGCCAGGAACATAAAACATCTAAGGGGGAGATCCACAGCCAGTGAGCAGAGCACCTCAAGGAGAGGCCAGGAGAGCTGCAACCAGCTGTGCTGTAGGGGCGGGTATTTCCAAGCCTTTAGCCGCTCACCTCTTGACACAACTTGCCCTAGGTATTAGACATGGAGGTACAGCATTTAATGTTTCCCCTGCTAGGTTTTTGTTCTGTATTTTCCCCCCAATTTCTTTCTGTACCTCTCTTTATCTTTATCATGTGCTACAGCAGGTTCAAAATCGTAAACTTTTTTTGTTTTTTATAGTGGCTCACAATTAAGAGTTTTCCTTGTCTCAGGTGACACTTTGGACTTGGAATTTTCAGCACGACTAAAACTAATAAGACTGGGAGACTCTTAGAGATGGAGGAAACAATGCATTTTGCATAAGAGATGGATATAACTCTTTTGAGAGATGGGCAGCAGGTTGTAGTTTAGAAAAAAAAATGTTCCCCCCAAATTCTTCTGTATAGAGCATGATTGAATCGAAGGGAACTACAGCTGTTTTGCTTGTACTAGATGGAAGCTCCTGGGCATGGGGACATGGAATGCTATATTCTTGTCCTTTACTTGATTGGATTTTTTTGAGTTTTGTCGAAGCATTTGTAAAATTAATCTCAAACCATACACAACAGGTATAATGATATTTTTGAGGAATCTTATTTAATATAAAACACTGCAAAATAGGCTTTGCTATTCATGAAAAAGAGAATAGGTCAGTAATACA
>NW_004524579.1:6500439-6502713 GCF_000260255.1 Octodon degus | reverse complement strand
CGGTCTACAGCATGTGTGCCTCTTAGCTTGGTTCTGCTGCAGGTAGTACATGGTTCACGGTGAACATAGGGGTGTAGCCATATTCTGACATCACAAACATTCATATAAGA
The DNA here is from genome assembly GCF_000260255.1 of Octodon degus. NCBI lineage: Eukaryota > Metazoa > Chordata > Mammalia > Rodentia > Octodontidae > Octodon > Octodon degus. The sequence goes on along the minus strand of NW_004524579.1, from coordinate 6,502,603 downwards.
CTAAGCCCAGGCCAGGATTATTCTTTGGGCCAGTTCTAGCTGAGGGAATGGACATACAGAGCTCTTGCTCTATACATCACACAGTCTGGTTTCCACTTTTTTTCTGTTACTTTTTGTTAGTAATCGTAGAAATTGACCTCACTCAATAGGGCTAACGTCTCTGAACAAGTCTATTAAAATATCACTTCCTTAGACAATGTGCTCTCCCTATCCTTGTCCACTGGACACTGGTCAAAGAAAAGTCACACTAGTTGACTTAAGCAGGCAAAGTTTACTCAGAATTATTACAGTAAGAGAGTTTTAGTCACTCTCCCTGTCACTGACACCCAATACCTGACACCCACAATCTGAAGGGTGAGAGGTTCCGTTGGTTCACAGCTTCAATCCATGATCAGTCGGCTCTGAGTCACAGACACTGTGGCTGAGGGAAGAGGGAGAGTAAGACCACTTGGTTCCTGGGAGCTGGGAAGCAGAGAAGGGAAGACTGCAGAGCAGAAGCCCTCAGGATGCTGATGTGGACTACAAGGCCATGCCCTCAGGCACCCCAGGAACCCCTGGGCTGGAGCCGAAAATCAATCATGGGGACCTTCATCTAGGCACAGAGGGAGAGGGATTGAATCCAGCAATGTCAAACCAGGAAGCTGGTAATTTTTTTTAAACAGTGGTGTAAGCTATTGGAAATATATTGCAAAATGTTAGCAGGGAGACTGGCTAGTATGGCATCTGTGTTTCCTCACTGTCACTTATGGAATGATTAATTATTACTTATTCCTCAGAGATTGGGTATTGGGGACACTGTTGACTTGGGGAATACATTTCAACAAAATGGCTCTTAAGAGCTTTGAGAAGGCATTTCTGAATGGTAAACTGGAAGAAGATGTATACCTCACTGAGGAGGGCATAATTCTTAATCGCAAATTTTCTAATGTAAATCCTATAAGAAAGGGGTGTGTTTAGAGTCAGGAAGAAGCTGTGTATAATTTAATGAAGCTGAACAGCCCTTTCTGGTAAGACAGAGAAGGGCTAGATAGTTTCCCCTAGCTTTTAAAAAAATACAGATGAATAAAAAGTAATTAAAAAGTAAAACAAAAATCAAATGAGATGTGTAAATTGTTTACATACATATTTCTTCAAAGACCTAAATATTTTAAAATAATGTATTTCTCTTCTTGTAGAAAATTATTAAAAAATTTTAAGCTAAAGCTTTTATGAAGTGCAATCAATGGTAACAAAGGTCAGTGGCTGGATTCACTTATCCATGACTGATTTCCAACGATGGCATTAACATTAGATCAGAAAATTTTCCTGCTGTAGCTTTTAATAAGGATATTTTAACTGGAATTATTTATGAAAGCAATTTAAAAAGAATGGCTGAAAGTAAAAGTACCTCTGTGTTCAACATTCATACAAACCCAAATTTAAGTTTTATTTGTTCTGTTTTGTGCCTTTGTTTAGTCACAGTTGATGATAAGAGTTATACTTTGAAAGAAATACGTCAGATATGTGCAAATGTGGACTATTGGATTATACTGCGAGGATCGCGTACCACGTTGATATCAATTGACTATCAACTGCATGATATTTGAACTTTTTCTCTTAAATTAAGGACTCCTCCTAGACAGCATGTACATGTGCATAATTAGTACTTAACCAAGGGCCCAGAGGGTATGAGAAGCTATTACTTAAATTAATCCAGCCCAACTTCAGTCCAAAACATAGATAAAGATATTTTTAGTTTTCACTTCAAACAAGTTGCTCAGCGCAGAGAAAGAAAAGCGAGCAGCCCCCATCGTGAGCGCGGCGTGGAAGACTAGGGTCTCGGCTTTTCGTGGCCTTGCTTCTGACCTGCTTTTTCTAATGTCGTTTCAATAGGTATTTTAGCTGTCATGTCAAGATTTTGCCTTGAAGTTGAGTGTAGGGGTATTCTAAGCGCCTCTCTGGGGCAGCTTCTGTTGCCCAGTTACAGTCACGGTGAAGTGGGACTCTTGCTTGGCTGTGGCGTCAGCGCGGGGTGGATTTTCTGTAAAACACAATAAATGTGCCCAAGTTTCAGTGCTTTAGCTTGAATTCCTGCTCCAAAATTTTTGCTTCTTACTTGTGGGACGCAAACACTTTAAAAGATGTTAGCAAATATTTTCTGCCCCACTATGCGTCACACACACAT
>NW_004524579.1:6478278-6500339 GCF_000260255.1 Octodon degus | reverse complement strand
TTTGTGGTAGAACTTTGTAGAATCTAGGTAAATGTTAATAAGTTTTATTTCAGTGTTATTTATTTCTCTAATTGGATTTTCTTTGCTTTTAATTTTTAGTAACTCTTGACTCACTCACTTCTAATCAATTTAATCCTCTTATTCTAATTGCATTTTAGTCCCTGTCCTGATTGATATATTTCCATAAACTTGATAATTAACATATTGCTGCCTAATCAAGTGTTACCACTCCCCGTTAAAAGTGTACAATACAATGAGACCTGTTAAAATGTCCAAATAGTTTTATTTCTCAATATTCAATTCTTGCCCATGAATTACTGATCATTACCAGTGGGTTATGTGCAAAGTGTTAGAATTTGCTTTTGTGTGATCCTATATAAAACGTTTTCAATTGGTTGGGAATAATTTTCTTGTAGGTTACAAAATAAAAAAAATATTCTAGAAAACATAGTATTTGAATCTACATTGCTTTGAGCCTCTTATTACTTTTTCCATGCTTTTATCAAACCTGTGGATAACTTCACTGTTGCTTGTTTCACCTCTTTGTGTCTCAGCACTACTGGCTACCACGTAGAGTTGTATTCCATTTTAATTAATTATTACATTTTCAACAAACTTACACATCAACTATAATTTATTTTAATGTTTTCTTTCCTTCCTAAAAACAAATCAAGTTTCTAACAATGCTAGAGATCAAATTAGTTTGGAAGCTTTTAAAACGTAGCCCAGAATTGAATTTTTTTCATTTTCTTTTTCTTTTTTCTTTTTTTCTTTTTGGTCTTGTGCATCAGGAGAACTGTCCTTTCGTCCTGATGGTACAAAAGCTCTTTACTTTGCCCTCAGCTCATTATTTTTATTTTATTTAATTTTCTATATTTAGTAAGGGTCTATAGGGTCTCACTGCACAGATCAGACTCATAGTGAGGCTCCTGCTTTCAGCCTCCCAAGGGCTGCTTAGTTCATTATCGATGACTGGCAGAGCTCTCTGTTTGATGCCAGGCGATGGTTACAGGTGCCAAGGCATGACTAATGGATGTAGGAAATGGTTAGGAACCATCAAGAGTTGTTAAATGCAACTCTGACTTAGGCACAGGCAAAACTATTGTGAATGAGTTGTTATAGAGTCTGGTTCTTTGGCAACATGAATGTATGATGTAGGGATAAAGAAAAGAATAGGACTTTATATCCTCAATTTATGTCCTGAGTTTATTTGAAGGAAACATTTGCCATGTGACTTCATAAGTAATTATCTGTGGTAATAATAAAATTGACTTGGACAAGCATCTCTAAGTGAATTAGCATAATTAATACTATTTTATTGGCCTGGAGATATGGATGTAGTCAAAATATTTTCCTTTCAGAAAATTTGACAGACCCTATGCTTAGCAGCACTTGGCCACTGGCAAAGCATAACTGTCCCTTTTCCAACCCCTGCCACATCTGCAGTAGTATTGTTCCAGTAGGTTTTCCTAGACAGAATGGTTTAGACAGGTGTCAGATGTTGGGAATTATGATATATCTCTGCTAAATGAAGGTGTCAAATAACTTCCACTGCGTGCCTAATTTGTTCAGAGACTTAGGCACCATGGGTGGTCAAAAAGAAATAGAAGGAACAAATGATCTCTTTTTTCTCTTTGTGGTTCATTGTCTTGACAAAGATAGTTCATCTATTTAGTCCATGTGATAAGAGGAATTAGACAAGATAGCAGTGCAAGTTGTGCAAAGAATGCAGTGGAATGTATGGAACCAGAATGGAGTTTCCACTGGAAGGATCGATGTAGCAATGGTTTCATATTTCTGAGAAGCACTGTGTCTTTACCTCAGGGGCGTTCTAATGTTCTGTAAGTGGTGTCCCCATTGCATAAAGCTTATCAGTCAGTTAAGTAGATGCTGTCATGTATAATGTATTTTGTTGAGTCTCATTATAGCCGTGATTGAATACACAGATTTTATGTTTACTTTCAGAAATTATGTATATGTTTCAGGAAAGAAAACTCATGTAGTTTTTCAATAGATGATGCTGCTCTCATATGGGGATCCATAAAGGGTGCCACATATTACAGAAAATCCACGACACTGCCTGCCACTAGAGAAAAAGTTAAAGTGCATGTGCAGCAATCTCACAGACCAGGGTTATTCAAGCAGCAGTTTCCTTTCCTAGTAAATGTCTGGAATGTAATAGACACTTCAAGTACCTTCTGTAAGCATAGAAGCCAAAGAAACTTGTATTAATCTCATGTTGTCTCAGTAAATTTAGTGTTAAAATATTTATGTAAGTGTTTCTTTTTCTGAAGTGTGGATAAATATTTTGGTGGGCTGTCTATCTGTCTATCTATCTATCTATCTATCTATCTATCTATCTATCTATCTATCTATCTATCACTTGATGACAATGATACATTCTGAGAAATGCACCATCTGTTGTGATTTTATCACTGGGGAACACCGTAGGCTTACATAATCTTAGGTGGTATAGGTCAATCATGCAGTGTAGACTTTTTAAAAAAATGTTTTATTGAGTGTAGATATCTGAGTACTGTAAAATGTGCATTATCTGTAGATTCAAAAAGGAGCAAGCCACATTGTCCTCGCTGTCACATGTGTTGGGCTTGCCATGTGTGATGGAAATTAATGAAGTATCATGAGAGTAATATGGTTCTTGAGAAGCTTCTACAATTTGAAATAGGGTCTTAATCACATGAAAAGCCAGGTTGTTCACATTTAGTAACTTACCTTTCACTGGAAGTACACTGTTTTTTGTAACTTAAAAACAAAAATAATTTCTTTGTAGAAGATTTCCATTACCCCAACTTTATTTGTCCATTCAGTTTTCAGAATTTTTAATTAAAAAAAACACATTCCTTTTGTAAGTTGTACATTTATCTGAGAAATAACTAAAAGTTTTTACTTCTTTTTTGCTGAGGTGTATTAAATGTAAAGAAGATAATGTCTACATCTTCAACAATACAATTTCTGCCCTGTTGTCTGTGTTTTCCAGCTGCCTTGACTTCATTGTCAGAAACTTCCTCTTTAAAATCTTCATATTTCATTACTTCAGCCATAATGAATCCCTTTTCAAAATCTGTGTGAATCTCTCCTGCAGTGTGAGGAACCCCATCCCTTTCCTGATGGTCCATGCATGCACTTCATCTGGGCCTGCAGTGAAAGTATTCTAGTTGGTGTACTGCAAACCCAGCCTTAATGATCTTGGCAAAGCACTTTGCATTATATCTGCTTTCAGACACTTCTATGTCTCCTCAGCACTCAATTCTTGCAACTTGAGTTCCAAGGCGCCACTGAAAGGAGTGACCAAGGCACCTGGGTCATACGTGTCCATCCACTCTTTAATTTTTATCAACCATTTATTTTTCCTTCTAATGTAGTCTTTTTCAGAAAGATTAACCAAATAGAGCAGTGGTTTTGAAGTCAGACATATGTGTTTATCCAACTCTTCAATCTCTTCGTCACTCCAGTCATGATAGAAGTGAACAGGTCTCTTTTGGTCTATAACCCAGAATTTGACTTTGCACATTATGTCATATTCAGGTTTTAGTTTTTTTTTTTAATCTCTTCCTCTCACAGCCACTTTTTCTAGTTTATTTATAGTGGGCCCAATCAGTTCTTCATCTTTAAGCTGAAGCTCTTCATGAATTGGTTCTATATCTTGAATGGGATCTACATTTCATTCAATATGAGTAATATTATCATCTTCAGAAATACGTGTTAGCGTACCTACAATATTTGGATGGCAATGGAATACCCATCCCTGGCAAAACTAAACAAGAAAGGGGAATACAAATGAAGGACCATTTTGTAGTGAAAAAAATATATATCTGTATATACAAAATAGTTAGGATATATATACAGCTACTTTCTCTTAGTTCAATGAGAAGATTTGTACTAATAATGTTTAGACAAGATATCATGTCTGCATCTTCTACTGTGAAGACCTACTACGAAGACAATAATTTGCAATGTATTGATTATTGTAACTGTCCTACTAGCCTGTTTTGAAACTATATCATTGCTATTTCTTTCTCAATAAAATTTTAAAAAAGCACATGTTAGATGAAAGATTCCATCTCAGGCACTAATATGAGATTAAAAAGGCATTTCCCAGGCTCTGTCCTTTGTGAGTGCCTTTCACAAGGCCAGCAATGTCTACCACATTCAGAAAGGCAGGAATTTTTCTTTCTGGTTTGTGAAACTGTTAAAGAAAGTCAAATCGTTCACCTGGCACAGGGACTCTGCTCTCATTAGGATCCTTCGTGCAGAATGGAAAGTTTTCTGCTGAAGCCTGACTATTCGCTAATACATTAAAGGAGGTAGATTTCCTAACAGTTGGCAATCCAACAATACTGATTTTCAGTGAATTTCTAAATCTTCCAATGATTAGGGGTGGATTAACTCCACCACCTCCCTTTTTAGGGGGCATCGTGCTCCAGGATGGCACTGACATGGAGTCTCAGGCAGCTGAAAGGTAGACTCTTGATGCAATGAAGAGTGAAACACACACACATTAGGCTGCTACTGGGATAGCATGGAATATTATTTTGCAATAACTTTATGAGTAGAATGGCTAATTTTTAAATATTGATAGAGTATGATATGGTAAATCCACTAGTAATCTAGACTCTCATTGTCATTTCTAAGTGTCCGTATATTGCACATGGTTTTGAAACTGTCTCATTGCTATTTCTTTCTCAATGAAATTAAAAGAAAAGCACATGCTAGATGAAAGATCCCATCACAGGCACTAATATGAGATAAAATACATGCTGTGCTTCTGTGTGGCAGGCAGTGCCAGGGCAGTGAGTTTGCTCACACCAGCACTGCCACACACACGTAAGTGATGCTTTGCGCTATGGCATTATGACCAACTACAGCATTGCTAGGCAACAGGCACTCGTAGATTTATTAGGATCTTATGGAATAACAGCTACATGTAAAGACTATTATTGGCCAAAGCTGTGTTCATGCAGTAATGACCCCTGCCTGCACACAGAAGCACACATAGATATAAAGTATGTGTCAAGAAGAAGGATTTGTAACTGCAAAGAGCCAATTATGATAACATCAAAGATGTCAGCAATTGCTGAGTAGATAATTACATTAATATTATGAATCTCTGTGTTTATGTTATTGATTGCTTAGAAAAATTGCCTATAAATGTTAATTACAATGGACAGACAGACATAAACACAAAATTTATCATCATAGGCTATCAGTAGAATAATTAATTAATAACTACTGATGGCAGAACAACATCTGGACATCAATGTGCCATGTGTGGCACTTTGTGGGTAAATAAGAGAGGGTGGATATTGAGATTATGATGGAAACTGGCTGAGCGTGGTAGTGCATGCTTACAATCTCAGTATCCCTTGAGATTGAAGCAGAAGAGTCATATATTCTAAGCCAGCATGGGGTATTTGGCAATTTAACTGTCTCAAAAAATATAAATGATAACAAAGGTTAGGGATACAGCTCATTGAGAATGTCCTGTGTTCAATCCCTAGTACTGCTGGAATGAAAAAGTTTATAGGCATACCTTTGTGTCAGGCTGGTGCAGTAAATTCCATCCCTTGGAAGATTTAATTTTAAGTGATTTTCCTATCTGTATGACCTGAAAATTCATATCTGTGTTTTATAATCAAAGAGATGGATTTGAGTAATTTTCCTTGTTAGAAATTATTGCAAAGAAACTTCAATGAATGAGAAACTATTTTTCAAAAGCAAGTAGGATAAAACTTTATTTACATTAATCCCTGATGGAGTGCAGAAAGGAAAGATAACTGGTGCTGCTAATGAGAGTAGGTCAAGCCTGTATGGAGTATGACATGAGTAATACACACAATAAATTTTATGGGTTGGAAAGTTGGTCTCGGTACAGCAGTGTTGCGAAGCCAGGACTCTGGGAGATAACTGGATCATAAGGTCTGCCATGGGGAAATTCATGCAAAATTCATGGCTTATTGTGAGAGTGAGTGTTGTAAAAGTTAGCTCTTGGTAACCAACGCGTTCTGTCTCCTCATGTGATATCCTTTGCCACACTTGCTGAAGTGAGAAAGTCTTCCTTAGCTGTCAATCTCATATTATTGAACTTCAGAACTGTGAACTATGCAAACCTTTATTCTTTATAATCTATGCAGTCTGTGGCATTCAGTTACAGCAATAGACAATAAGTAAGTAAGCAGAGACAGAACTAGACTGAGAAGAATCTTCAGGGAATTGAATAAAAATAATCTCAAGAAGTGTCAACTTATTCTATACTCTTCTTTTTTTTTTTTTTTGGCAGAACCAGGGATTGAACTCAGGCCCTTGCACTTGCCAGGGAAGCACTTATTCCACTGAGCCATCTCCTGGACTCCTATTCTATATTCTTTAGAGATTAATTCTGGGCTTTCCATGTTGCATACATGTCACTTCTCCACCCATGAGGAAGATGTAATGTTTGTATTTGAAATAGTTGATGTAACAATATGGTGGAAAGAACTGAAGTTTCAGGACTCTACTGCTAACACTGCAAATAGGTAAAAGATCTTTCTTTTCCCCTGGATTACAGGAGTAATGTGACAATGAGCACAGGACAGCCTCTTACTTGGATATTCTTGTCATTTCATCTAGGATTTTTTTTAATAGAAATTAATTCATATGTTATTTGTTTATAGGAGCTTCAAATAACCATTTTTTATTCTCATGGAATTTGGGTGCCAGGAATTTGGAGGGGGCATGGACAAGATAGCTGGTTTCTATCTTTTCATGTCTAAGTTCTAAATCAGAAGTTGATCCTTGCCATCATTGAGCTCAGTGATACAGTGCTTTGGTATTTGACAGGTCTATTTCAAGAGCCTCCACACAGCTGTCAATGGCTCCCTGCCAGTCTGACACCTTGAGCTCACACGCGCCGGCGCCGATGTTGAGCACACAGCTCAAGGCCCCGGGCTGCAGCTGGGACCAGTCAGCCTCCTGCAGAACAGCCCTGGGGCTGTCCACATACCTTAAAACCTTTGTGTATTTGTTAATGGCCATTTCCTAGTTCTGAGACTTGAAAAAATTATTTCCAATGTTTTTTAAGTCTTCAGGTATTAATACAATTTTATCTACATTTTTGAGATCCACGTCCGCATCTTCAGGAAAATCTAGATGGCTGTCACCAGAGCCATCCTTGGGGAATATTTTCCAATCGTCACCTTCTTTCAGTTCTCTACAGTCTGCAATGACGCACAATTTGGCAGGGTTTTCATCGCTGACTTTGACATTTCCCAGAATCCTAGCCACACCTATTCCTTTGATTACTTGCCCCATCCAGATGAGGGGTTGGAACTGTTGTGATGAAGAACTGAGAGCTGTTAGTGCTGCGGCCTGCATTTGCCATGCTCACCACACCCTTGCGATTGTGCTTATAATGAAAGTTTTCATCTTCAAATTTTTCACCATAAGTACTTTCTCCACCTGTTCTATTCTGATTGGAGAAATCTCCACCCTGAATCATAAATTTCTTAATAATTCGATGGAAAGGACATCTTTTGAAGTGAAGAGGCTTGCCTGTTGTGGATTTGATGCCTTTTTCTCCTGTACATAATGCCTGAACCCAGTCAGTGACTGATGTTAAAGCAAGAGGCTGGCACTATCTGAAGGCCAAGTCTCCTGGGTGTCTGCTGCCTGCTCTGAGGTGACTCAGGACAGCACATGCTGTCTGCCTGTGATTGAGCTTCCTTACAATATGGTGGCCTCAGAACTTATGCTTTTTTTTTTTAAAAAACACAACTATATTGTGACTCATATGGACCAAAACTTTGTCCCTAGGAGCTGTTTAGTGAGCCTCATAGCAAAATAAATTGCAGATGTATCCAAATTTTCTGCTTGATTTCCTTGACTAAAAGCTTCAGATGCATTCTGTTTCATGTTTGTTAGTTGCTGCATTTCTGGTGTGATTGGGAAAAGTGGCCATGTATGATTATTTATATGTTTGAAGTAGTTAAGCTTTTTAGTTTTCACTTTTAGCCCAGCAATTTTAATGATGGTAGCTGGGCTATTTTCTGTAGGGCATGTAAGAAAAGAGAAAAACAAAGTAAAGGTTTTAGTATTTTTTTAGTAGGTCAAGATCAACTCATTAAAAAACAGGGTTGTAATCTAAAGCAAATATTAAATCAAAGAATACCTCATTTTTAGAAACTGTGAGAAGTCAGGAGTAATCTAAACATGTTTGGCCAAACTGTGTGTCTTTACTCAGATCATCATCAAAGAGTAAAATATTTTTTGACACTCTGTAAGATTCTTCATGAATTTGAAATTAGAATAGAAATTACTTTTTTCCTCCATGGGCTTCACAAATTTATTGTTAACAAGAAAATCTATATCTACATTCTGTGAGGTCTACCTTACTTTGGCATATTTTCTTTCCTACTTCATCTATTGGGAAGTGAGCAAATGGAAGGTGAGCAAAATCACTCTTGTGGTTGTCAATATAATTTCTTTTCTTTTTTTTTCTGTATTTTAGGGAAGGGTCTACAGGGTGTTCAGGGTCTCACTACTAGATCAGACTCATAGTGATCCGCCTGTTTACAGCCTCCCAAGAGCTGGGATTACAGGCATGCACCACCACACTCTGTCTCAATTGCCATCTCAGTGCTCCTCAGGGGCAGAGGCAGCATGGCAGGCCAGAGGATCGATCCCCCAGCCCCTGCTCCTGCTTGCAGGCACTTTAATCTGCAGAGCTATTTGGCCAGCCCTGTCAATATAATTTCTGAGGAATAAACCAACAAACAAACTCAAGACAAAGAATTGTGCTTTTATTTTATAGTTAAACTTTCATTTCTGAATACCAACTTGTAGCATCAAGATTTTCATCTACAGTCATTGTTCTACTTTCCAGTGTTCATGATGTTGTTTACCGTTTTAAAGTATTTTATGAATATATGTGTATAAACAAAGGAACAAATGAACTCATGAAAGAATCCATTGTTCACTTGTACCTAGTATCACTGATTAATGTGTCATCAAAGCAAATAATCAGTGAAACGCTAACTTCACTGAAAATAATTAGTGAGGAACTAACATCCCTCTCTTAGAAATAGATATATACACAATGAAAAATAAATGTAAACATTGTCCATTGATAGATAGTATGACTTTCTTATTTCTATTAATTATTTTACTAATGTCTTTATTTTAATTTTTCCTTCATAAAGTCTCTGTCCAGACTGGATGTCCCAAGTGATAATTCTAAGAGTCTTTCTATCTAATCAGAATATTTAAAAATATTCATTCCCTAATTTCCTAGATTGCTATTTTTTAATTCCTTCAGATTTATGTACGGCAACTATAATTTAGCAGTTGGTTTCATAACTGCCCACCTTTACTGCCAGCCCCTCAAGGGTGAGGATTACATCATACTCTAGTACTTCTTGGCATTTCTATACTCCTACTGATGTATGTAAAGGTATTCAAAGTAACCATTTATTATTATGACTTGAAGAGGATGTGAGAGAACCTTACTATTATTTGCAACAATAGGCGCTGGGTGTTTTACTTCCAGTACTTAATTTAGCCTTTACTACAACCAGGGGACATGAATAGTAGAACTGAGATAAAAATCTAAGCCATCTGGATACTGCTCATAATTAATAAATGCATATCTGATAGTGTTTCTCTCCTAAGTGTTGAATAAATCCTCTGTTTTTAAATGATAACATGGTCCTAGAATTCTGTGCTTGAATAATTCACATTTAAAGCTTTTGACATATGTATTGTTTTCTTGGAGCATTTCTTAGACATTGGTGAAATAGAATTTTATTACATTTTGGATATTAGGTTGGGAAAATTCATAGAATATGTATAAAAAACTGAGTTTTGATTCAAAATCGTTAGACATCACAGGTCTTGCTTTGGTCAAAGGTTTTCATCTATTTTTTCCCTTCAATTAAATGTAGGTATGATTTATTCTGGCAAAATAAAAGAGTCTTGGGTTGGGGAGATAGCTCAGTGGGTTAAGAACCTGGCTGGCAAGTGCAAGGTCCTGAGTTCAATCCCCCATATCAAAAAAAAAAAGAAAGAAAGAAAAGAGCCTTGCATTTGAAATATATTATATATATATATTTTTTTTTTGTTAATTTTCTGGTGACATAAAAATTACTGAAAACCTACATAGTAAGTGCTTTAGCAATTTTTAAATAAAATGTATGATTTTCTTTTTGTTAAAAAATGTATTTAGTACAGGGTCTGCAGGGTCTCACTGCGCAGATTGGACTTGTAGTGATGCTCCTGTTTTCAGCCTCCCAAGCGCTGGGATCACAGGGCTGCGCTGCCACGCCCAGTCTCAATTGCCATCCTCAGCACGCCCCGGGGGCTGGGCTGGCATGGCAGGCCTGGGGATCGAACCCCTGGCCCGTGTGCCTGCTTACAGGTGCTTTAATCCTCTGAGCTACTTGACTAGCCTTACCCCACAACTATTTTTATTACTTACAGAATTTATGTTTTTGATTCTAGTAATTGTTTTAAAAACAAGTTTATATGGAAAACCAATGAGTTAATGAATGACTACACATTTCAAGTCAGTACTCAGATAAAATTGTACCATTTTTTTATAAGAGATTCCATGCATGGCTACTTATTTCTTGCCTGGTTTGGAGCTAGTAGAGGCTCTTGTTTATCACTTTACCATTTTTCAATGTGAACCTGAAGTTGCATTAGAAGTATTTAGAAATTCTTGTCATTCTTCATTTTGCAAATGGTCATTTACATTATTATGCTAATAAGTTGAATAAGTTTAACATTGGCCTAGGAGTGGATTGAGTAAGCTTCTGGGAAACCTCTACAAATTCACAAAGTTAATGGCTTGACCTCCCAATTCTCCAATGCAAAATATGCTAGAATGATTTTTCGGGCTCTTAGCTCCCTTGCATTTAAAAAAAATAACTTCCATTTACCTCACATGACTTGATTTTCCTTACAATCTAATTGTAAATGAATAATCCTCTTTGTGTCTTCGATGATTCACTTCAGCTTTGGCTTGAGATCCTTTTTCGCATCAGAGAAGGAAAAATTTCTCAGCAGATGTTCTGAATAAAAACAGTAGGTTCTTTGGAATTTATGACTCCAGGAGGATATTTAAAAGTGGCAGCTCATTTATTTGAGCAAAGATTTAAAGAAGAAATATGAGAAATACTTTTAATATTTATTTGCTTAAGTTAAGCAGAAGGTTGTCAAAGTAGGATGGGATATGTGCATTGTATAATATTTTGGCATGTGGTCCTTAAAAAGTTAGAAAGGAAACTGTTGAATTACAAATTATTTAACATCATAGCTCCTGAACATTTCTTTTTAATTTGAAACTTTGACTGCAAAACTACATTTATAGCTCTGTTCTTTTTTTTTTCCTGTTTTTAAAATTTTTTTTCCCATAATTTTGTTGATAAACAAATAGCGATGAGACAGTTTCAAATCAAATTGGTAGGACAGTTTCAATAATTAACACATTGCATACATTCTTCCTAGTGGTTAATTGCTGTATAAGATGCGGACAAGATATCCTAACACCATTAGAACAAATCACTCTATTCATTAAGAGACTGTAACTATAGCTCTGTTCTTAATGAATGGTTACCAATTCACAGCCTCTACTCTGATGAACCAGTGTTTGTCAGTAGTAAGGAGCATTTTTGCAATTTCTGCAGTTGAAATTAATGTAAATAGGGGAAATAGTTGGATAATTTTAGTATTTTGACTATGTTGTACTTTTTGCTAAAAATGGAAAAGGATTAACAGCATAAGTTTTTAAAAAGAATTACTGAAATAATTATCAAATTAATAAGAACTGATTTCAATCTTATGATATTCTTTTTTTAGATAATAGTAAAACTTATGATATACGAATGGAAAAACCATATTTCGGATTAACCATATCATAGCATAAATCTTGATAAGGTCTTTTTCTCCTCTTGATATAAGGATTTGAAAACAATGCATGCATTACCCTATACAAGCAGAGCTTAGCTGGGCATACCTGGTTTCCTAGCACTCGAGAGGCTGAGGCAGGAGGACTGCTGTGAGTTCAAAGCCAGTTTGGGCTTCATGAGTTGAAGGCCAGCCTGAACTACATAGTGAGACCCTGTCTTTAAAAAGTATCAATAAGGAGTTGTGTACCCCATATAAAAGAGGAAAGGGAGGGGCAAATTTTCTTCCTTTGAACAAAAATCTCTTTTTAATGGATTAAAGTTGCCTACTTGCTCTGGTAGTTTCTATATTATTCTGGGAATTTATTTATTTATTCATTTTTGGGTTTGAATTTTATGAGGAAGGCAATGGAAGGCTGATTTTTCTCTGCCGTTGCTCTGATGTAGGGATTTGTTCTGAACTGACTTTACTATTCTTAATCCTCAGGATGCTGGCTCTGAGCAGGATGTCACATATTTAATTTCGTTCCAATTTCGTGACACACAAAGAAGACAGTGGTAAAGTTAAGTACATGTCTTAGAAACTAAGCATCTTATCTTCTGTCCTGGATAATTGATCTCTGAAGCCGTTTCACATTAACGACACGATTAAAATCAAAATCAGAACCAGGGCAGCTTTGAGTGAAACCCTGAACCCCCAGTGTCCAGGGACTGATTTTCCTTGGAATGACCTTTGCAGTGGGGACAGGAGCAGAAGCAGCCCGGCTAGAGGTGCTTGTCCCGTGCTTGACTAACAAAGTGTGATCTAAGAAAAGGGATGCTTCATTTTATAAACTGTACGCTGTGCTGTCTCAATGAGGTCATTGTGTGCAGCTGAAAGTGTCACTTTAAGTCTACAGCATGGCCAATTGTGCTGAAAGGTACTTGTTCAGATGTCTGTAAAAATAAATAAAATTCTCTAAGTCATATCTGAAGTTGTTCATAGCTTGAAAATGTCCCCCCCCTTTTTTTTTTCAAACTTAAGACATATGTCCTTGAAACATCATTTACATTAATACATCTCTGCAGGTTTCATAACATGAAAGTTACAAAGAGAATGCTTTGATTGGAGATTACTTTGGGGACATTGAAACTTTTCTACTAGGTCCAATAATGCACAGCTATTTTGGCTTTTTTGTAAACAGTCTGCAATACTCCTTTGGAATCCATGACTTTGGATCTTGAGCAGCATTAGGTCACTAATTTACTAGGGTATTTACTGACTGTCCTTGGGACTTCTTTATTTAGAAGACTTATTTTTGTACTGGGGATTGAACTCAGGACCTTGCACTTGCCAGGCAGGCACTTATACTGCTGAGCTATCTCTCCAGCCCTATTTAGATGATTTTAATTAAAGAATAAAATAGAATCACAGATAACAAGGGACTTCAAGAGATAATTTATTCTCCTTCATATTTTGAGGCAGGTAAAAAAAATAAACAATCTAATTACATCAGTGTCCACTTAGCTAGGCAAAACTAGATGCATAGGTGCATAATTATCCAGGAAAGCTTGATTGGCTTTATGGTCAATGTAGGTGTCTTTTAGGGAAAAAATATTGTCTCTTCTTAAGAATTCACTTATATCATACTTCAAGACTTTTGTATGTATAATTCAGTAAAAGGTAGGTTGAATTGAATGGATTTGGATGCTTCGATGAATATAAAATGTCAATGCTATTCTCTTTTCTCCATTTTTTTCCCTCAGAATTGAGCCTATGTTCTATAATTTCACTATTGAAACGGATGGGTTCGTAATAACAGCAAACGTGGACACTGCATTTGTTTCTTTTGCTTTGTCCCCTACAAATCTTTCCATTTTCATTTTCCCCCACAGTTCTGGGGATTGGACTCAGGTCCTTGACACTGCTACATCCAAGCATCTTTATTATCTTTAATTTTTAGACAGACTAGCTAAATATTCCAGGCTGAGCATGAATTTGGGATTATCCTGCCTCAGTCTGCCAGAGTTCTGGGATTACTGGTTTGGCCATTGTGCCCAGCTGCATCCTTCCTTCTTCCAAATCTCTCTGGCCCATTTTGGTGGCCACTCGTGTCAGCAACCTCCTTCAGATGCTTTTGCAACGAATTCTCCCTAAACGTCTCCTGCATTGCTCTTTTCCAAGACATCACTGATGGTTGAGCATACAGAGACTCCTACAATGAGGGGAGCACCCATAAAATTTCAGTATTGCGCAGCACTGTGTGGCCAGTTTGGAGAGGAAGTACCCTGTTTGCGTGAGCTTGTGAGACAGAGTGTAACAGTTGGCATCCTCATTGCCGGGACACAGTGCCTGACATGCACAATGTAGAAGAAGAGAGGTCTAATTTATTGCACTTTTTAAGGAGATGCAGTTTGTGGCTTACTTGTTCGAAAGGAGGAACTTCATGAAGAAGAGTGTGGTAGAGCAAAGATGCTTAGTTCATAGTGGCTGGGATATAGAAGGGGGAAGCACTACCAGACAGGAAAGGGTAAGCGACCAGATAGAGTATCCAAGGTCCTTCTCCACGACTGGCCTGGCATCCAGAAGTGCCCCTCCAACCCCGTAGGTGGATTCTGGGCCAGTGAACTGGACACAATCACCTTAATCATCTCAGAGAAGCAAATCTACTGTTGTTTCCTGTGTTACCAAGTGTTTGTGGCACATGTCCCTTGGTTTCTACAGTTCACTGGTATAGTATTTTGGGAGGCAAAGGTAAGGGTGAAGTCATGCTTACTGAACCATCTTATGCTCAAAGACTGTGGATGAAATGACCTGCTGCCCAGATTCACTTCACCTCCATATGCTCTCCTGGAAACCCTCTTTAAAACAGGGATTTGGAGAAAAGGCATCCCCATTTCATGAACTTGTCCAGATGTAAGTATCACTTAGAGTCATACTGAATCCCTCCTTACTCCACTTGTGTCATTTTTCACTATAATACTTCATGCATTTTATGATTGTAATAGAAAAAATTAATTTTCCCCTAATAAATTCTTTACCTGATTAAGGATTATTATTTGACATATCTGTAACACAAGAGAAGAAAAAAACCCCTACATTTCATGTAGCATTTATTTAGAAGACAGCCGCATTTAAAACCATTAAATGGTTTCAATGATCACCCCTTAGATCATTTAATTTTTCCCTCATTGCAACATTCAGATGGAGATGCGTACACAATTTGAAATGTGGGTTTCTAAATCATTGCACTTGTAACAAACTAGAGCTCACAGTCTTTTCTGTAAAACCCATAAAATTTGCAGCCTCTTTTGGAGAACTTCCATGTAGGATTAACAGACAAAAGCATACCTGGAAGAGCAGAATAGCTCTAGCAGAATTCTATTAAGACTGTAATCCTTTCCCTGTGCATACCTTGGTTGCATTTTCTAGTTAATTTGCCTTAAAATGCAACTCTAACTGTTTTGGAATGAATATGGCTTTACTGATGGCAAGTAAAGAAAAATGGGATTTGCATCCTTTGTCTGAGCCCTCGAAGTAGGGTACCACCTTGCAAAACAGGCTGCTCTCTTACCAGGACCTGACGTTGCTGCAGACAGAAGGTGGTGCTGTTGATTAGACAAGACATGCAGCTCCACATTTTCTATCACACTCATGATCAGGCTGTTAGCATCACAGGCATTCCTTACTGAACAGGGGAAGAATATAGTGAACTTAAATGTATTCTGGCATCAGCTTCCGCTATTTCACTCTTTAAAAACAACCTGAAGAATGTTCCAGTGATGTTCTTCTTCCTATTTTATGTAAATTTTGAAACTGAGGAAAATAGTTCTCAAAGCTGTGTATATTGTCTCCATTCATGTAGTGAGCTTAAAATTATTTGCAATGACTGCAAAATATCCAGGGCGCTGGATAACTAATTGGTTACGAGAAAAAGAGAGACTTGTAAAACTGATGCAGTATTGTTGCATACGAATATTAATGTTTTATGAAGATAGAATATTGAAAAAAAACAGATTTAGACTTTAAATTGTTCTGTGGAAAAGTGCTCCCGTGTCCTGAGAACCCAGCCAGCTCATCTAGCAGCTAAGGTGACCCAGCCAGCTCATCTAGCAGCTAAGGTGCCTACCTCCTTCTCTACACATGGAATGCGGTATAGCAGTCTCTTCTGCAGGGCTCTGGCACTGTTCTGGAGAAGGGTAAGTAATGGCAAGCAAGGGCACATGACTGCGTATTTGAGAAAGACCTTGGAAATCGCAAGAATGTCTTATGTACAACATAGACCCCCTAAAGCACCAGTAGTGTCATGGCAACAGGTCAGTATTGAAAAACAGTTTAATACTTTAAAGATTAGAGGTCTAACTCAAGTCTAAGGAGTCATTGGTTGTCTAGAGATCTAGGCAGCAAGAGCCAAGGCCCAGCAGGACATGCTTTATATAATTTTTCAGACAGAGAGGTCCAGATGCCTCTTATTAGCGTGGTCGTTATCACCAATTTGGAAGACCTGTGTTCAGCCTGCTAGCTCTGTTTCTAGCCAGTGATGTGTGATGCAATCTTTTGGCAGAAGCTTAGCTAGGAAGAGAATCTTAATTAGCAAGAATTGTAAACGGGAGGCATAAACTTGAGAACACACATGTTTTCCTTTTTAAAAACTTCCCCGATTTCTTCTTAGGTTCTCTTTTCCATGGGTTATTGGTGAGCTTGTATTCCATTCCGCTAGAGTGACAGAGTTTGCTTGATACTCAAAAAATATGAGTTTGCAGGAGGGGGCATCCGCTTGACAAGAGACTGAAATGAGATTATCTCCATATTTATTTGTTTGTGTATATATATAATTTTTTGTTTTTAATTGTTTATGTATTTGGTACAGGGTCTCACTACACAGCTTGGACTTGTAGTGGTCTTCCTATCTCAGCTTCCCTGATGCTGGGATTAGAGGTATAAACCAACAGGCCTGGTGTTGGTGGCCAGCTCGGCATGGGGCCATCATAGCATATAGTACCGGGGATCAAACCTGGGTCCTTGTGCTTGCCAGGCAGGTGCTTAGACCGTTGAGCTATCTCCCCTTCCCCTATATATTTTTTATTTTGTGGATAAAAGGTAAAACAAAGATTCATAACAAAATCCTAGAAGAATAACAATAGTTAATAGATTACATGTTGTTATCTTTAAAGTGGTTACTCAGAGTACAATGTATGGGCATAAAGATTTCTGGAATGGAAATTAGTACAAACCTTCCCTTGTAGAGTGCTAAGAGACTCCAGTAGAATAACAGATTTGCATTCCCTCTTTTCCCTACTGTCTTTTCCCCTTTCACACATCCTAGTTCCTTTTACCTTTTGAACATTTTCTTCTTCACAATAATGTCTGTATTTTTAAATCAGGTTTTACGATTTGCTGATGTCTACTCTGTGCTGTATCTTTTCACCTGAGGATAAAGAACATATCGGATGCGTGGGGTAGAACTAGGCAATGAGTTCGTGTGTGTAAGGCATTAAGGAAATCATTGTATTTGGGGCATAGAAAGTGCGGCGCGAGGGCTCGCGATCTTCCCTTCCATCCAGCGTTAGGGAAAACAGTGGAGAGACAGAGAGGCAGGAATTAGCCACAGAGCACGCGTTCCTTCAGCTAACTCTCAGCCTTCATGCCAGGCCATGAGTCCTCTCCGGAACCTGCCCTGAGCCTCCCGGCCTCCACAGGTGCTCCTCACCTCATGGTGTGAACGCGGCGGCGGAAGGCTTTGCTGTCACTCTGTCCAGGATGGCAATGAAAAGCTACTGTCTCGCAGAATCTGTGCACCTATGTAGGTGCCTGCATGACATTTCAAATAGAAAGGAACAGTTTTAGAAAAGAAAAATAAAAGATTGTCTGATGCAGTTGTGCTGAGGTCTTCATCAAGTGGCTACGTACGTGTGATCTTAAACATGAGAACAAAAACCACACACACAAAAAATTGCTTGTGCTGTGGATAAAAAAGGCCCTTTTCAATGAGCTGGTAACTAATGCTCTGCCATTTAAATTCCAAAGTAGCTGGTGTCCTTTTGCCAGTAGGTCCCAAAACGCTGTCTCCAAAGAACCTTCCCTTACATGTACACGTGTTGCTTCTGTCTGTTTTATTACTTTTCATACCAGTTTTAGTGTATTAGTGTTTGATGTAGACCTTTTTCCTTTCATTATTTGAAAGGCACAAGATCGTATCTACACTAGAATACATCACTTAAGTGACTGTTGCATATTATAGAAAAATACTTGTTTATGATATTCAGCGATCATCTCAGATTTGATGTCTGCGTTTCCTCCTCAGATCCTCAAAGTTGAGCCAGTTGCCATTCTGATGTGTTCTCATAAGTCTGCAGCTCTCTGTCTTTAGGAGACATCATTGTAATTGGCTTCTGCTTCTCTGTGACTACTCTTTTCTAGACAGCTAGTCATCTCTGTCCTCGAGCAAAGGCTGAAGCTTGTTCTTTGCTACGTTGTCTTGTCTCTAGTTCAAGTCAGCGAGGTTGTTTGAGACTTGGGGCAGCCGGAAGAAGTGAAGATTCATGGAAATGCCTCCGCAGGCCTTTATTTTCAGGTATCACTCAGCAGTGTGCACCTGTGACGCCTTTCCTGACCCGAGCCCACCTTGGAGGCTCCCATGATGGCTGCTGTCATTTTCTGCCATCCTTAGCCATTTAGGACCCCCATCAGCCCTCGTAGCAGACTGCGTTCATGCCAAAATACACAAGAGTGGCCATGTGCCATTAAGTATCTTGGGTGTAGGTCATTTACACCTGCCAACATGGACCCTGACTATAGCAGTTATTTACACAAGGAGACCTGGAGATGCAGCTCGTGCTGGGGTTCTGTAGGCTCAGAACCCAGTGCCTCCTGGGCCTTCTTCCCTTCACAGCTTGAACCAAAGTTCTGCCACATTATACTTTTGCTTTTTCCTACATAGATGCCTGTAGTAGACACTCATTAATTACTTAATAAATGACTGAAGTGAGTGGTGGCAGTTGTTACAATAAGAAAGTAAGTGCCAAACTGATACAAGGAGAAAAACTGATCTCGGGTGGGTGACCTCCCAACGATACAGGGAACCTCCAAATGATATAGGGGCAAAATGATCTCCAAACCTGACCTGGATAAGTTTGTGTTCTCTAAAACCGAAGAATGAATTTTAGCAATGAATGGAGGTTATGAGCAGAATATATTTATTGAGGGAAAGAAAGCTCCCTTCCGAGAGAGGGATAGGAAGGGGGGCCTGAGTGGGTTGTCCCCAGGAAACTGTCTCTTCCAAGGACTTTCATAGTACAAAACCATGAGGGGCTAAGGTGGAGAAAATGGGAACTCACTTAGGTGGATGTGGAGTGGGACAAAACTATGGTCAGCCAGTGAGATTACAAGCACCATTGCTCAGGTAAAATGGATGATGTTCAGGACCAAATGAGGAAGCAAATCATGTAGCAAGCAGGAATGAATGTACAACAGGACCTTATTGGGTAGCCATCTGGTAGTAGTTGGCTTAATGATTTTTCCTGGGTTTCTCAGGGTGAAGATCAATCCCGGATGCTAATCTTTAGGGAGGTCAGCGTTGTTTGATCTTTGGTCTTTAGGTCTGGCTCACAGTAGGAGCATCCGTCCCTCCCACAGTTGTGAGGTGTCTTGTCTTCTGTGTTATCTCCTTCGAGGGCCCAGCCCTGTCTGATGGCCTATAATATTTTATCTAAGTTGGCTGCCTGCAACAAAATGAAACCTTGTGCATCCAAACTCATTCTCAGATTGAAAGAGTTTTTCATGCCCAATAAGAATACACTTCCTGCTAGCAACAAATTGCATCATTAACTGATGCAATAATATTTCTTTTCCAACCTATGTGTATTATATTTTTACATATCTTCTAAATTTTTTGGAGATAAATAGTTCTTGAGTTATTTTTACCTCACAACTTAATAAACAGAACTGCTGAGTATTTCCTTTTGCCTAGGGGCACTGTTAAAAATTACTAAGACACTAAATGGTATTGCGAAGAGACAAAATTTGGAGATCTCTGCTCAGTCAAAATTTGACCAACACAAATGAAGTGTAGAATGAGAAGATTCATGGTTCTTGAAGGTGAGATTTTGCCAGAATTACAGCTTTGTTGCTGAACATGGAACGACAATTGAAGATCATAATAGAAAATGAAACAGAGATCTTCAATTCTAGTCTAGGAGAACAGCTTCATTATATGTTATTTAGTAAAGTTATTGCTGGGTGTGGTGGCACATGCTTTTAATCCCAGCACTCAGGCAGCTGAGGCAAGAGGATTGTTACAAGTTCAAGACTGAGCTACAAAGTGAGCTCAAGTCCAGCTTGAAGTGCATAGAGACCCTGTGTCAAAAGACACACACACACACACACACACACACACACACACACACACAGAGCACCCCCCACACACATACAAAGTTATTGCTACATGAGTCTTGGTTTTATTTCCTCACAGACCACAAAGTATTGCCAATTAAATGTTTTTTATTACTCATGGATTTAACATTATAGACTATAGTAATATCACAAATGTAAAAATAACTTCTAAGCTTTCTATTTTAAATACAATATTTTATTTTTGTTTTAATAGTGCTGCAAAATTATAAAGCAATAATTGGCAGAAACATTTTGCTGAATTTTATCAGTTAATATCAACCTTTTAAAGCTTTCCATTGGCCAATTAAAAATTAATGTAAAAGAAATATCATCTATTATGATTTGAGCATAGTCGAAATTGAGCAATTTTTCTTTGCTTTTTATGGCTAATTAACAATCTATCTTGACAATAAATTTTAAAATCTCGTTTTTAGAAAAGATCACTATTCAAGAGATGCTGAAAAAATGTCATTTCTAATTTCAGATTCACATTTTAATTAGAATGCTGTTTAGTAAGCTCTTTTTAAAAGTGAAAGCTGGTAGCTCTCTCTCTAGAATCATCAGCAACATACAGCAAGTATCTTCGGTATTTACTACTTGTGACATATGTAGGAAATAATTCCAGAGTCTGCATATTAATCTTGTGATTTTTTTCTACTTGAAATGAAAAAGAATATGCATGACCTAGCAGTGAATTGAAGGCAGCATTTTCCCTTGATGAATATCTCATCTTTTTTCTTTAGCACTGCAAAGTACTTTTGTCCTTTATTTGTCACTAATGCTTATAATAAAAAATTAAATTACTGTTCATACTTTCAATATGTTTTCCTCAGAGAATCACTGCTGAAGAACAAACATTTAAAAGAGGATGTGGAAGGTTTAGTTTTATACACAGCTCTGCTATATTATTCATTGCAATGCATTTTTAATGTTAGAGACCGAAAAATAAAATGTATGTTAATTTCTAGGGGGAGACAGGCAGTGAATGAAGGGACGTGATAAATGCGCAGAGCTGGAGGTGTGGGCTTAATAATAAAGCCCAGATCCTAGAGGTTTTATTGCTACATATGGGAGAGAAACTTGCAAAGATTTTGGATGAGAAAATCTCAAGGCGTCACTGCCAGCTAGCTAACGTGTCTCAGGCTCTTCATATCTGCAGTTGAGAAAGAAATCACCAGAGCAGTATTATTACAAAGAGAAACAAAATAACAAAACAAAACAAAACAAATAAGAAACTCTTGACTGTCAACATCGCTGTTGGGATTTTGCTAAATCCCACATTACATTCCCAGATCTCGTCTCTCCATATTATTGTACATTCCTTAATGAAATTGGCACTCTGGTTGTTCATAAATAAGCCAATTATTTTTCCTAAAAAGAGGAACCTTCTTTTTTATTTTAAAACCTGATGCTATTTTACAAGAATAGCCAATAAATAATGTGCTTTGTTTTTTCCTATGAATTGTCAAAGCTGATGCTTTTCTTTATATTGTATTCCTTTGGAATTCAACAATTTATCTTCAATCTTAAAGAATTCATCATTTATTAAGAAATAGCCTTACAAACTTTGTAACTGGTAAGAAAGCAGATTAAACTTCATGGACTCTGTTCTTTAAGTTCTCACAAGCTTCTTTGTACAAGATGTAATGAAAATTGAAAAAAAAATCTACCAGTAGTCAGACATCATATTAAGAACTAAGCTACTGCATTGCAGATGATAATTTGTAATAGTAGTTTCATGTTTGGAGTGCCTGTCATTCTGGTATTCTGAATATGAGCTGCTTGTCATGACA
>NW_004524579.1:6459407-6477048 GCF_000260255.1 Octodon degus | reverse complement strand
AAAAAAAAGACAAAATAAGATTGTGCAGCCCACCACATGTCTTGTCTGTTAGATGCACTCAGTCTTGTCTGACTATCCCAGAGATAACCTGACTGAGCCCTGTGCTCACCCCCACAGCCTGCGCTTTCTAGCCCCCCAAGCATGTCCTGTTTCACTAACTTCTTTCAAGGACGTTCTGCTCAGCAATGAGAGATGTCTGATGCTCCCCTACAGAAATTCACCACGCTTTCAAGCTCCTGTACTTCTTGCTCACAAAACCTGTATAAACCAATTCTAAAGCCAGCTGGATGCTGAAGCTTCAGGAGAGATCCCCCATCAGCCTGCCAGCATAATAGAGTTCGTCGCCTTTCAATACCTTGGTGCAGAGTGTTTTTCCATTCGATTTGGTACACGTTCCACAGCAAAAGGATGCAATCAGTTTTCTGTGAATAAAAGCTAGTGAATGTGCTCCAGTTCTGGGATATTTTTTCAGATTCCAGAAAGCCATATTCAATTTGT
Organism: Octodon degus; assembly: GCF_000260255.1. Lineage (NCBI taxonomy): Eukaryota > Metazoa > Chordata > Mammalia > Rodentia > Octodontidae > Octodon > Octodon degus. The sequence goes on along the minus strand of NW_004524579.1, from coordinate 6,476,550 downwards.
CATTGTCATTGGGAAATTCAATTCATTGCCATATTCAATTGTCACTGGGACACATTTTTTTTTTTTTTTTTACGGAACTGGGGATTGAGCTCAGGCCCTTGCGCTTGCCAGGGAAGCGCTTATTCCACTGAGCCATCTCCCCAGTCCCAAGGAAAAAATTTTGAAGTTCACAAGATAGATTTTTCATTTTAAAAAATCCAGAAAGCAAAGTAAAAACTGTAACACTGTCATGGGGAGAACTATCTATTCTTGATTATGTGGTGAAAATTGAGTAGTGATTGGGTTAAGAGAAAACCAACAAACAAACAAACAAACGAGGACTTAGGGAAACAAAAGAGAGGAACCACACATTGAGTTTACTCTCATGAGGTAATACTCTAAAAGTGGATGTTTGTTATATTCAATGTTATTAGAGCACTGAAATAGAATCACATTTGCTCTAGACAGTAGTGTTCCCAGTTTATATTACTCTTTCCATAAGAAGTCAAAGAAAATGCTAGTATAGTGAATTCATGGATAAAAGTTTCCTTTTATCCATGAATTATATAAAACATTCTACATTTATACAGAAGTATATAATAAAGTATGTGGTCTTGATTTTATTTTGTTTATTTTTTAATGGCTGTTACCATAGCAACTAGACAGATTTCACCAAAATGAAAAAAAATCCAGCATTCATTGTAAGTAGCTATTTTGCAATGATGCACGATATATACCAATGTTGAATAATGAAATTTGAATCATTTGTCATAATCAGACACTAACAAAGCCAACCAGCCACAAATACATTGCTCTGTTTTACTCATTTCTGCTTCTGTCCTGTCTTTTGTTCTAGGCACTTCTAAATACTTTATTAGTTTAAATTATGTAAACCTGGAATTCTTGGACCAAAATTTGTATTTTATTTTAATTTTAAAGAGTAGGAATAATTTATTTATTTTCTTCTTTTCACTTTTTAGAGAATACAAAAGTGTTAAAAAGAAAAAAAATACAAAATACACAGAATTTCACTGAACAAATTAATATGACTTTGACAGTATTTGTTGTATTGCATAGGGTGTCTTCAAATAAGTCATTCAGATTACCAAATATATGAATGAAAAACTGGAAAAAAGAAAAAAAGTTATAAGAAATCAAGAGAGAAAAAGAAAAGAAAGTCAAAAAGAAGAAAAAAAATTAAACATTAACTTCTCCTTTCCATAGACATAGTACAATTATCCAAACGATTCTGCTTTCATATATATATATATATATCCTTCCCCCACTCCCTCTCCTTTCCTTCTCTTTATCTGAGTAATTCCTTCCTTTTTTATAGTTGCTAGGATAATATTGATTAAATGGGGATCAAATGGAGGAAACAAGACATGTAGTAAGTCCACATGGGTAGACAAGAACTTTCCTGGAAGGGTGGGTTAAGGAGGTTTGATTCTCCAACCCAACGTGATTGATGCCTACTTAAAATATCAGTCACTGCTAGTCATAGCTAGTGGGAGTATACAGGTGAGTAGTTCTTCTTTTTCTTGAAGTCTGGTCTTCAGTGAATATGCCTCCAGCCACAGTTGTCTTCTGCATCAATCTCTTCAGGACTCAGCCTTGTCTGACTGCTTACAGTATTTCTGCCTAACTAAGCTATCTATAATATTCTTTCTCTGAAGAAGTACTCCTAACTGTCATGAGGGGGCAGGGTTCAGTGACCCATCTGGCTACTTTCAACTGAAGAAGGTCATTTTTGTGCTTGACAGTAAGAGATACTCCACAGAGGGTCTATCTAAAAGCCCTTGATAGATGTCAAGTGTTCTTGTCTTGGGTAGATGTGCAGATCTAAGTCTGGAGGAGACAAGGCCACAGAAATAGTTAAATACATGTGGGCCAAATAACAAAATCAACAGGGTAATTATGAATATGGCTAACAAGGTTTTCCATAAAGAGGAGCTAGTAATACCCTTCTGTACAGAGGACAAGGAAGGAGAAGATTCAGGGAGTTTCAGAATCTGACATGTCACTAACCTGTCATCTAATATCTTGAACAGCTACTGAGATATTAGTAGAAGGATCAGGAATGTACACACAGCATTCAGCATTTATAATTGCACAAATACCCCCTTGGGCTGCTGTTAGGGTGTCTAACGCTATCCAATTTTGGAAGACAGCTTGACTCATTAATTTTACTTCTTCATTTAGGAGAGAGACACCTTGCTGGGGTATCATTTAAGGTCCACTGAGTAAAGTTAGTTTAGGCCTCCATGGGTTGCATGACATCCTCTAACCCTAGGCATGGAATAAAGATAGAAGCCAAATGATCATACAAGTGAAAGACACTTTTAGACTATTGATGCCATAAGCAGGGAAAGTTCGTATGTGTGTCAATACTTTAGATAGTTCTGCCTTGTAACCATGCAAATCCAAGCATGTATCTTCTTATCCAGCCAGAGTGTAGCCAGGGTCACAAATTGGCTTCACAGGACCAGTGAGTGCCATTGGAGGCTTCCCACTTAATTCCAGAGTGATTAAACCAGTTTGTTGCAAACCAGTCTTCAGCCTTTAAAGTTATTGTGTGTATACATTGTTTAGGGTCTGTTCATCCCAAGTATTTAGCAGAGTCAAGCCAATGAGACTAGGAGTGATTTTTCTGTTCCCAAAATAGGAAGATCTTTCTGCTAAGATGTCCTATAGAGGATGTTAACCAAGGTTAATCATCACACATCAGCCCAGTTTGTGAGGGTATCTACCCAGAGTATTAAGCTTTTGCAGCAACAAATATATTTTGTCAACTTGATTGGATCACCTCAGAGTTTCCACACCCTGGGAGCCGTGGAAGCCCCTGCCCCACAGGGGGAGGGCCCACTCCAAAGTGACTCAGCACAAAAAGGTATATAAAGGGGCTGAGGAAGGATTTGGTATTCTACTTCCTTGATGGAACTTCAGTCTTCACAGTCAGCTTGGCCATCATCTCCTGGCTCCAGGGCAGAGCAGCAATGGTACAGCACCTTTCATGTCAGAGGCAAACAGCAGAGAGCACGAGAGGAGCAGCAGTGGTCAGGAAGCTAGCTAGCCTCCCTCCCCTCCTTACTTTGCAAAGCAAATTACCTGCCCCAGGGCAGGTGCAGCATCCACACCCACAATAATGAATCACAAACTCCAGAAACTGTCCCATGACTGCATGAAGCTTTGGAGAGGACAACTAGACACAAACCATAGCAGTATTGAACTCCTTTAGTCTGACATTTGAGTGACATCAAGCTGCCAGTAAGCCTAGAAACTATTCTTAAGGGAATAGAATAGCAATTTGTAACCCACTGGCTCTTAGACCCTTCTATTGGAGGAGTCTGATATTTTGCTTTAAGTCTCTTCAGTTTTAGATATAATTATCTCTAAAATTTTGATGACTTATGAGAAACATTATAACAGCATATTTTTGACCAACAAAAACTTAAGTTATTGTACATAGGTAACAATGACTATTTTATTTGTAAAACCAACCTAAGCTTCATTTGGACTAGTTGGCAACCTATTGGTTTCAGGAGGATTTACCGAAATATTCTCGGAAAATCTGCTTTGTTTTAAGAGCATCAGCTGCTCTAAGAGCATTTCAGTACAGAGAGAGAAGCCACTGTTTGTCAAAATTCTAAGGGATAAGTAATATCTGAGCAAGATCATTATCTAGTACTTTGTAAGTTCACAGTGAAGATTTTTAAGTCTGTAATTTGTTATCACAGTATTTTCCTATGCACATAAATGATAACTAGACCTAGGAGGGGAAGAGAAGAGGTTGGAGATCTTCCCTTAGACTAAAAGTGTTCTGATAAGGTGAGTGTGGTGCTTTGGGAAATAGCTCTTCTTCACTCAGAAGTCAGTTCCTTCCTCTGTGTCTCAGGTTCAGCCTCCCAAGGAAGATATGCCCAGGACACTAAACTGAGGCATAGATTTTATGCATCTTATCCTGGATGGGCAACATTCTGATGTCTCATCTGACTTAGAAACCAGGTGTGTGTCCTTCATCTGAGTAAGGTGACTTCCCTGTCTTTAGAGTTAGAAAATGTTAATTTTCTATGAGTTTCACTTAGTTGTTGGATAAGAGGAAAAGGTTGGAACAGCTTAGAGTTCTTTTCTATCTAGCCTTACATGCCTCCAAATAAAAGAAAGTAAAACACAGCAGCAAAAGATTAGAAGGGCAGAGAACAGAAGTCTTCTCTGCTCAGCGTGGGTTACAGAGACAGTTTGCTCCTGGGTCATCATTCTCAGCCTGACAAGCTGAGACTGGGGAAATCTCAAGAGCCCAAATTACTTCCTCATCAGTGGACAGTCAGAGCAGGAAGGAAACTGAGGCAGAACAGGCTTGACACTTCCTCTAGAGTGTAGAAGACGATCAGTGCCAATGTGTCTCAGTGAAACCTGTCCTCCAAGGCATCAGCTGGGGAAAGGAGTCCCATATTTTTTCTTATATAGTCTTGTATATTTTCTAAGTATCAGATAGATTTTATTAATGAAAAGACTTATTTTATATCAAAGCCCATTAGAGAATCCTCTAATATTATGTTTCCCTAATACTACTCTCTAAGATAATAAGCTATAGCAGTCAAATAAATCAAACATGTAAAACAAGAAACATTAGGAAGTTCAGCAGCTAAGTCCAAATGCAACATATACATCAGAATAAACTGGCCCATTAAAGAAGTATTATAACCTTCCCATGCTTGCAACTTAAATTTATCATTTTAATAAAATAATATAAAAGGCAAAGTATGATCAATTATAAACAATGGGCAAAGATATGACATAAAAATTTTGATTGCCTAAGTGACTCACAATCTAGGCTATATGAAATAAAAGCAAACTCCTGTACCTCCATACAATTATCTTACTGGAAGACCTCTAAATGATATGGGGGAATGAAACTCCCAAGGTTCTTGTTACAGTTTGTGTCTAGGTGTCTCACCAAGCCTCATGAAGGCATGGGGTGTTCTTCTAGAATTTGAGATTGATTCATGTCTAATGCTGGGATTACGGTGTAAGTGCTATACCCACCTTGAAGCCTGAAGCCTGGATACAGTCTAAGGGAGAGAAGGAGGCTTTCTCCCATGCTCCTTCCCTTTTATTTTTGTTGCTTTTGCTGTCTTCTGCCATCATGAACTGTTGTCTTCTGACATGTGCCACTCTGCCTTGGAGCCATCTGATTATGGACTGAAACCTCCACAAACTATGAGCTAAATAAACCTTTGCTTCTTTATTTTGGGTGTTGGGTATTTTGTCTCAGCAATGAGAGAAAAGTAACCAAGACACTGCTAGACGTCCAAAACATCAAGTTTGTGTTCTCTAAAATTGAAGATTGAATTCTAGGAACAATAGAAGTTAAGAGCAGAAAGAATTTATTGATAAGAGGATAACTTCTGTTTGAATGGGACAGAAGGGGGTCTAGAAGGTGGGTTCCTCCAAAATTCACTAAAAATTGTTCCTGTTATGTTTCTTCAAATTAATCAAATAGGCATATTTTTTATTTAGGAGTAGTTAATGTGACTTACTCCACTCAGAGCTTTCAATATGGTTCTGGTACACTTGTGTCCACTCCTGCGAACCTGCCCTTGAACGTGTGAGCACTCTAGACTTCAAGGGAACCTGGTGAAATTGTAGGCTGAAGTATGATCCCCTGTGGAAAAACACTAAGAGGCATAATCTGGGGAGAGGTTCGGTCATGACGGTAGACCCTTTGTGACTGGGGTTAGTAGCTACAAAAATAGGTTTGTAGATTGTCTTTATGAAGCTCTAAATTTACTTTGAAAGTAATATGAAATAATGTGCATTGGAAATTGTTTCAATGTAATTAAAATTTAATAAAGTTAGAGCTGTTCACTTCATTATTTTCTGACATTTTATAAATATTAAATGATTTTTTTATTTTCAGAGGAGGATAATTATAAACATTACTGTTATCTGGAAAGATTCACTGTCAGGACTTTGGCCTTCCTTTTGTTGTAATAAGGCAACATTTTCCATGACACCCTTTAACTGGTGCTGAGCAGTGCTTGATTTCTTTTCCTTTCCTGCTTTGTAATTTGAAAACCTAATTTTCAGTAGTGCAATTTTTTACTTTAAAACTCTTCAGGTTTCTGTAATGATTTAAGCCTATCAATATTTCCTCTTTAATTTATAGCCTAAAGGGGACTTATGCAAAACATTATGATTTTCTTCTGGAAGCTCTATTTGATGCTGTAGTTCACATAATTAAAAAGAAAGTTATTTGTAATCCTATTTTCATTAACTGGTCTTTGACATGGGGAAATTACATCCAGACATCTTTCCTGCTGTGGCTATACTCAAAGTTCTGCTGGCCTGTTTCATTTGTTCTTTCTATCTGATCCTATTAGACCTTGAATTGAAATCACTTTCAGGAGCTTATTAAAGATGATCCTAGCACTCCTACACAGGATTCTAATTCAGTAGGGCTGAGACAAAACAAAAGGACAGCATTTTTAAAAAGTGCCCCTGAGAGGTTTTTAGGGTATCTGCAATAAATATGAGGACCATTGAAAATAAAGTTTTCCTATATGAATAATATGTATTCATAGGCAAAATGAAGTGGAAATTAGAGATAACAATTCAACTAGTTTCAAAAAATATTTTAGCACACAGGCATATCTTCTAGGAGGATTATGAAACTCAATTTATTTATTCTAAACATTTAAAAGCCTCATTTATTGTTCTACATTATTGCAGCAATGGATTTGGAGGTCACATCTATGTTCAGTTCAATAATTGCTCACATTTGGGAGGTTCTAGAATGTGCCCATAAATTCTTTGGTATGTTTCCCTTCAAAAGGAGCAGACTACTTGCTCCCTTCATGTGAATTCACGCTCCATTCACAAGGAATAGACTATAGTAGCGGGGATGGTGTGTGCTTTGCAAGCACAGACCCCAAGGCATCATGGTCTCAACCTTGAGCTCTCTCCATCAGCTTGTTCTGGGGTAAGCAGGCTGCCACGTTGTGAGGATACTCAGGAACTGTGACAAGAGCACCACCTTGGCAGGCAGGAGTGTGAGCAACCTGGAAGTAGATTCTTTAGCCCTCAGTAGAGCTTCAGATGGCTTTGGGTCTGGCTGACGTGTTTGCTGACGTGAGAGCTCAAGGTTGAGACCATGATGGCTTGGGGTCTGTGCTTGCAAAGCACACACCATCGCTGCTGCTATAGTCTATTCCTTGTGAATGGAGCGTGAATTCACATGAAGGGAGCAAGTAGTCTGCTCCTTTTGAAGGGAAACATACCAAAGAATTTATGGGCACATGAGAAACACTGTGTCAGACTGCTCAGCAAGCGTGTGTGCCATACCTGATACACACAAGCTCTGGGGGGTGTGCAGGATGAAGTCAAGGATTTTGCACATGTATCAGCAGCCAGTAGGCACACATTGCTATACTGCACGCCAATATCTACATCATAGTATTTTATGAAGCAATGTTAAAAATAATTACATATCCAACAGTGTAATAATTTGTCCTAAAGACTGACCCACTCAACAGCCTATGTTATCTCCCTTGCATTTACCAGCATTCACGAAAACAACTTTTGCTTATTTCTTCTAATTACGCTGTCTTCAAAAAAGACATTCAAAAGTAGTATTACTCAGTGAGCTTATATGCAAGAAATTTGGATACTTTTTTGCTATGTGTGAGTTTCTTTTATTTAACAAATGTTGACACCTATAAGGTGTCAGACACTTTTCTGAGCAGTTGAAATTAGTTTGTTAATGGAAGAGGCAAAAATCCTTGTTTAAGCAGAACTCATGTTTCATTGTTAGTAAATCAGCGCCTGTCTGGTAAACATGAGGTCTTGAGTTTGACTCCCAGTCCCCTCCCCAAATGTTAAGTGTTAGTACGATTAGTAATTTAATCACTTATTAAATAAGAATAAGAATGCAGTGGGGACACAGTATGTATAAGTATATATATACACATGTATATATATATATGTGTCTGTTTTAAGTATTCATGCGATTTCTTCATGGATGCCTTTTTGTGAAGTTACTATAAGTTTTAGACAATTTTTACTTCATTTAAAATGTACACTACAATGACAAAATGAATTAAGATAATGATTTTGACTATCACTCATGTCTATCACTCATGTCTTCACTATTCTTACAATATAATAAGTCTGACTGAGTTCTTTAGATTATTTTGTCTGTCATTTTATCATATTTTAATCCTATTTTTTATTTAAATTTTACTAACAAGCTACTTATATTTCATTTACTAAAGACTGATAATGTGATGGGTTTTTTTTTTAGGGGGGAGGCGGCCATGACTGTTTCTTGACATATCAGCTCTGTTACAAGAAGTTAAGACATAATAATCTCTTTTTCTTCTATGCTGAAGTGACACTGTCTACCATTTTAATAACCTTTATATCTAATTATGTATTTTACATTAATCAGCAAACCTATAAAACTATTTTGAACATAAAATGATGCAAAAGATTTTCAGACACAAACCACACTTCAAATGAGATCAACTTTACAATGGAAATATACTTTGAAATAGTTGTTAGTAATAATATCTTTTCATAGACTTAATTTTTTTTATTCATTAGAAGGTTTTAGCTTTTCCTAACCCACTAGAAATAACAGTCTCATAAGAGAGTTCATTTCGTTCAGATTCATCCATTTACAAATTAAAAACGTCAAAGTCCAAGGAATTTTAGTCAAACTTGGCTACGAGAGGAAAACAACAAATACCCTGGCCTGGGATCCCATCCATCTCTCTGCTCTGCACACAGCACTATTGTCTCATTCTTTTTTTTGGAGGAACCAGGCCAAAAAAAAAAAAAATATCTCCCTTGAGCTTGCCAGGGAAGCGCTTATTCCACTGAACCATCTCCCTGGCGCCCAATCATCTCATTCTTAGGTGTAGTTCAAAGAAGCCAAATATTCTTCTTGTTGGTAATTCATTTTTCATTTAGCAGAAGTTAACTTCAGACATTAATGACTTGCACTTTCAGTTATCAGGTTGGTCAGTGTGAATTTCAAGTGCTTCAGCATCTGTGTGGTAGTTCTGGGGTGGCTTTGAAGTTTTGGGACATCTCTTTTTCTCATTTGCTCATGATTCTTGTGATTTTGAGTTAAATTGTGGATAAGCTGGAAAAGGAATCACTGTCATTTTTGTACGGTCATCACTCTAATAAGTGGCCTTCTCGGTGTGTTATGCCCTTCATGTTGAATGTAGCTCAGTGCAAAAGTGGCCATTCAACCTACTGAAATCACTAGGTTCATTTTGCGGCAGTACAGTGAGAGGAGAAAACAACTATCTGTAATGTCAACATCCAAAGAACTAATCACATACAAGCATAAAATTAGGACTTTTCTAAAATTTTCTGTATTATTTTCCTACTCCTGGAAGACAAAGGAAAACAATGCTATAGTTCAGGCTTAGAAAACGAGAGGAAAAAAAAAAACCCTCAAGAAACAACTGTCATTGGAGAACATAACAAACTAAGGAAAGACACAATAGAGGCTAAAGCTGAAGCTAACACTAGCACACAGTACTACACATACATTTTCCACACACAAACTGAGAAGAAGAATGAAAAATTGAAAATAAAAATGTTTTAGTGAAATACAAGAAAAGAAGCGGGAGAAAGGGTAGAATAGAAAGAGTATGAGATGGGAAGGAAAGAATGGAGAGATGGGGAAATACGTAAATTGAAAGTGAGATAAGCATATCTTACCCTTCCCCTAAATAGGGGAAGATATATTTGGATCCAATTGGATACTGGCTACTGAATATTGAATATTGAAATAATGAATCCAATTAAAAAGTTTCGAGAAACACAGATTTAATATTGTACCAAACGAGTGTGGGAGCACATGACATGACATAGTAAGACACTACAGAAAACAAAAGGAATAACTAACACTTGTGAATACATACATACAGAAAAAGAAACAGATACTAAAAACACTAGGAACAAGAGAATCAAACGTATTTTTCCTTGTGTTGTTTAAATTGGAGTAAATTTTTGCACGCTTCCTGATAAAGGGAAAAGAGATGAAAATCTTTCTTTTTTATTTTTTAAAAGTTTTATTTTAAACAGTAAAAACAAAAACAAAATAACATACCACAAAACATATGGTACAGAATTTCAAAACAAGAATTAAAAATTAACAATGGATGTTATATTATGTATTTTGATCATTAAATCGGTTGCTCAGATTAATAGATATAGGTATGCAAGATTGGTCAAATAATGAAACATTAATGTTTGATTTCAGTAAAACTTATCTTTCTTGTTTTTACTTTTTATTTTTAATTTATATTAAGAAGAGAATAATAATTGATAAGACATTATAAATGTTACACATTTAGAAGAACAAGATGAGAGTCATTCAGCCATGGTTTTTGTTTTACATATTGATTTCTTCAACGTAGCTGCTCAGAATATACATATTAGCACATGGAGTTAATCAAATTGAAAATTTTAAACATTAACTGCTACTTTCAAAATACTGATAGGAATTAGTACAACAATATCTCAGTTATCCTCTGTTTATACTTGAATGATTTCTCTCCCTTCATTTTTTCCCCTATCTTTTCTTCTTTCTCTCATCTTCATTGTTTTTTCCTTATGTTCAGTTTCTGTTTTACTATATCTATTATGCATTTCAGATTTATTTATTCTTTTAGGATCTTACACTAAGGAGACAATACAATATTTACAGATGTAGGTCTGATTTATTTTACTTATGAGTATAGCTTTCAGTTGCATCCTTTATGTAAGAAGGCCTCCAGTTTGTCTTTCTTTATAGATGAGTAATAATCCATTGTATAAAAATACAATTATATAATATCCATTGTATAAAATGGTTAAATTTTTTATCCATTCCTCAGGTGATTGGCATTTCAGTTGTTTACAACATTTGGCTATGACAAATTATGCTGCCATAAACACGGGTTCATATATACCACTTTGGTATTATGTTTTCAGTCCTTTTGGAAAAATATCCAGAAGGAGAATAGCTAGGTTGCATGGGACTTCCAATCCTAGTTTTTGAGGAGCTTCCACACTGACTTCCATAGTGATTATACTGGTTTACATTCCCACCAATAGTGCAGAAGGTTTCCTTTTCCCCCACAGCCTCTCCAGCATTTGTTATCAGTTTATTTCTTTTTGACAGCCATTCTTTCTAGTGTGCGATGGCATTTCAACGTTGTTTTAACTTGTATTTCTCACTGTGAGACATTTTTTCATGTATTTATTTGGTATTTGTATCTCTTCCCTGAGAAATGTGTCTTCATCTCAGATGCCCGTTTTTGGATTGGATCTTTGAATGTTGAGGGCCTGATTTTTTTAGTTCTTTATATATTCTAGATAAAAGTCCTTTGCCTGAGTGAATGTTGGTTAAGATATTTTTCCCAATTTGTGGGTTATCTTTTCACTCTGGTGTTTTTCTTTTGGTGGGGTGTAGAAATTTCTTAATAAAGTGAGATCCCAGTTGTTGATTCTTTGAAATATTTCCCATGCAGTTTGTTTTTTAATCATGAATGCTCTGCCTACACCTAGGTCAAGATTTCCACCTACTTTCTTTTCCAGTAGGTTTAGTGTTTCTGTTTTAATGTTTAGGCCTTTAATCCATTTTGACTTTAGTTTAGTGTAGCATGATAGACCTAGATCTAGTTTTAGTATTCAGCATGTGTAGAGCCAGTTTTTCCAGCACCATTTGTTAAAGAGGCGGTCTTTCTTCCAGTGAATATGTTTAGCCCCTTTGTCAAAGATAAGATGGCTGAGTGTGTTTGTAGTTTTGTTTACATCTTCTAATCCATTCCACTGATCCTTGAGTCTGTTTTTATTGCTAGTATCATGCTGATTTTATCACGGTAGCTTTGTAATGTAATTTCAAGTCTGTGATTGTAATGCCTGTTTCTTTCTTTTTTTGGCCAGGCTTGCCTTTGCTATTCTAGGTCTTTTATGGTTCCAAATAAATTTTAGGAATGTTTTCTCTAGATGTGTGAGGCACATTGATGGTATTTTAATAGGGATTGTATTAAAGCTATATCATGATTTTATGAATTTGGCCATTTTCACAATGTTGGTTCTTCCTATCCAGGAGCAAGGAATATCTTTCCATTTTCTGAAATCCTTTTTGATCTTTTCTTTCAGTGTATTGTAATTTTCATTGTATAGATCTTTATTTCCTTTGTTAGATTAATTCCTAAGTATTTCAGTTTTTGGATGCTATTGTAAAGGGTATTACTATTCTAATTTTTTCTTAGTGAGTTTGTTGTCTGTGTAGAGGAATGCTACTGATATTTGGGTGTTGACATTATATCCTACTATGCTACTGAATCTGTTTATCAATTCTAGGAGATTCTTGGTGGAGTTTTTTTTCAGTCTTTGATGTAGAGAATTACATCATCTGAGAATGATAGTTTCACTTTTTCAATACCTATTCTTCTTGCTTTTATTTCTCTCTCTTGTCTAATGACTCCAGCCAATGTTTCCAGAACTATATGGAATAGGAGTGGTGATAGTGGACAACTTTGTCTTGCACCTGATTTTAAAGTAAAAGTTTTGTTTTTCTCCATTTAGAATTATGTTGCCGGTTCGTTTTTCAGATGGCTTTTGGCAGATTGAAGTAGAGGCCATTGATTACAATTTTCTATAGGGCTTTGATCATGATGGGGTGTTGGGCTTTGTCAAAAGCTTTTTTGGGTTGATTGAGATAATTGTGTGGCTTTTGTTTTTGCTTTATTGATATAATGTATTATATTTATAGATTTGCATATGTTGAACCATGCTTGCATCCCTAGGATGAATCATAGCTGGTTGTGGTGTATAATCTTCCTGATGATCTGCTGTATTCTATTTGCTAGTATTTTAGAGAGATTTTTTTCTTCTATGTTCATTACGGAGATTGGCCTGTAATTCTCTTTTTTGGTTGAATGTTTCTCAGGTTTTGGTATTAGTATAACACTTGCCTCCAGGAATGAGTTTGGAAGTATTGCTTTTTTTCAATATCATTGAAAATTTTGAGTAATATTGAGATATAAATCTTTGCTAAATTTGTTTTAGAATTCAGCTGTGAATCCAACAGGACCTGGGCTTTTCTTTGTTGCTAAGTTTCTTTTTATTATATTTTCAATTTCATTGGCTGATATTGAGTTATTCAGAGTTTGTATATCTTCTTGATTCAGCTTTGGTAATTGGTACATATCTATGAATCTGTCCATTTCTCATGTATATTTGATTCTGTGACAGCAAATATTTTTGGGCCAAGGAGATAGCTCAGTAGAATAAGCACTTGCCTGGCAAGTGCTAGGTCCTGAGGTCAATCTGTGTGGTACCATCAGAGAGAGAGAGAGAGAGAGAGAGAGAGAGAGAGAGAGAGAGAGAGAGAGAGAGAAAATATTTTCACAGTAGCTATTGATGAGTTTCTGTATGTCCACAGGATCTGTAGTAATTTAACCCTTTTTATTCTTTATTGCTTTAATTTATGTTTTCCTTTCCTCTTTTTGATGAGGTTGGCCATAGTTTTATAAACTTTATTTAATCTTTCAAGATACCAGCTCCTGGATTCATTAATTCTTTGTCTCCACTGTATTAATTTGTTCTCTAATCTTTATGATTCCCTCCCATTTTTGGGCTTTGTGCTTGGTTTACTCTTATTTTTCTAAAAGTTTGAGGTGTAGCATGATGGTATTTATTTGTTCTCGTTCTGTTTTCCTAACGTGTGAGTTCACCACTGTAAATTTTCCCTCCAACTGCTTTCATTCTGTCCCACAAATTGTAGAAAGTTGTGTTTGATTTTTCATTGGGCTGTAGATATTGTTTAACTTCATCTGTAACCCATTGGTTGCTGAGGAAGGTGTTAATTAATTTCCACGTGTTCATGGGTTTTTGCGGCTTGTTTTGTCATTAATTTTCAGTTTCATTGCACTGTGGTCAGATAATATGCAGAAGATGATTTCTGCTTTCTTACATTTACTTAAGCATGTCCTAGGTATTATTGTGTGGTCTTTTTAAGAGAATGTCCGATGTGCAGCTGAAAAGAATGCATATTTAGGTGTTGTTGGATAGAATACTCTTAAGTGTCCACTAAGTCTATTTGCTCAAAGGTTTGGTTCTTCTATTTCTGTTAATTTTTTTTGTCTACTTGACCTATTGTTTTGAGATAAGGGGATGTTAAGTTCCCCTGTTAAGATTGTATTATTGGTTATTAGATGTTTTGTGTCCTTTGATAATTTGTCTTAAATAGTTGGGTGCTCCCATATTTGGTGCATACATATTTATGACTGTTATTTCTTCATCTTGAAGTTTCCTACTAACCCATATATAGTGACCTTCTTTACCCTGTTTAAACATTCTTGGTTTGAAGTTCAGATTGTCTTGTACAGAATAGCTACCTCTGCTTTTTTTTTTCTGAGCTCAAGGAGCATGTAGTATTATTTTCTATGCTTTGGCTTTTAGCCTATGACTTTCTTTTTGGGTTAAATGTTTTTTGTATACAGCATATTGTTGGATTTTGTTTCTTGATCCACTTTGCTGATCTACTTATTTTAATCGGTGAATTGAATCCATTTTCAATGGTGGTTATAATTGATATGTATTGGCCTATGTTTTTCATTTTATTTTCCTGCTCTTGGTTCCCTACTTTTCCTGTGTTTAACTGTTTGCCCTATTTGGTAGGTTCTTTCTGTTGTTGTTTTTGGAATTTTGGCAATTTTGGTCCCTCTCTAGAATGTCTTTTAGTATTCTGTGTAGGGTTGGTTTGGTAGTCATGAATTTCTTTAGTGTGTAGTTTTTTTTTTTGTCATGGAAGTATTTTACGTCTCCATTAATTTTGAAAGACAAAATTTTGAAAGTTTTTCAGGAATATCAATCTGGGTTGGAATTTGTTTTCTTGTAGGACCTGAAATATTTCACTCCATGTTGTTCATTAGTTAATGATTTGTGTTGAGAAATCTGTTATTCTGATGGGTTTTCCTTTAAATGTGATCTGTTTCTTTTCTCTAGTGGTTTTTAGTATGTTGTTCTTGTGCTAAATTTCTGAAATCTTGATTATTATATGTCTGGGTGTAGATTTCTTTTGGTTGATATTTTGAAGTCCTATATACCTCATTTATTTGAATGTCAGATTCCCCCCCCCCCATGTTTGGGAAGTTTTCTGCTATTAAATTTGCCTGTATTCTTTTGATGTCATTTGTATTGGCTCCTTCTTTTTCACTGACCCACATTAGTCTTAGGTTGTTCATCTTTGTATCATCCTGCAGCTGCTGAATTATTATGTCCTGGATCCTCGTTCATTTCTTTATTAATGAGATAGAGATTTTCCATTTTCTGGTCACTAGGTGCAATGGTGTCTTCAGCGACTGAAAGTCTATCTTCACGATCATTGAACTGGTTTTGCCAACTCTTAATGGAGCTTTCCATTTCTCATATATCCCTTTGAATCTGCTTCATGCATTTTACTTCTTTCCTATATTTCTTATTTCAGGTTTCCATTATTTTTACACTCTATTTTTCATCGGTGTCTTCTTTTGAGATGCTTAGTAATTTCTCATTATAATTATCATTTTTTTTAACCTGGGAGATTATTTTTTATCTGATTTCTTCTGTACCCATCTGCAGTTGTTTTTTTACTTTAGTTACTACTATTTCAGAGATTTTAGGAGTGTGACTTCCAATTTCTTCTATGCTGATGTCTCCTGTGTTTGTTTTGTGGTGGCTCAGGGCCTGACAGCACATTTTACCCCTTCATTTTGTCATTTTCTATTTCAAAGAGAACTCTTTATTTTGATTTCTGTGATACTGTTTTGTAACAGTTTCATAGTAGATAGCTGTAGTACTGCAATCAGAATCTCTCTATAAAGATTCTGCTCTTTAGGTATCTCTTTTGTGTCAGAGATTCTTGTTTTGTGCATGTCCTAAGATTTTGCCTTCTGTATTGATGGAAGGCGATATACTGGTTTCCGATTTTGCACTTTCCTGTCATTTGGCATAGTATTTTGATGAGGCTATTACTCAAGAGCCTCCTGATATTATTACCCAAGGGAGAATATGTGGTTAAGGAAGATATGGTACCCTGGTTACAGTAGTACAATTAGCAATACTAAAAACAGCAAAGTAAATTTAGAAATTGACAAACTGGTATTTAATGGTTTTGCATTTTAGACCTCAGAAGCAAATACCATAGGTATATAACAAGGCTGATCACAAATTGAGAATTTGCATATAAACTAGGTGTCCTGATTTCTGTCTGGGTATCTCCCGTTTATGTACCTGGAATCTTCCATGCAGAGTAGTTCACCTCACTTACCCCCTGCCATGTCTGTGCCGCAAGGATTCTCCCTTAAGTTCTGGTCCACAGTCTGGATCCTGCTGGGCCTAGCAATGTGCCTCAGCTCAAGGGGCCCAGCCACAGGCCTTAGCTCCTGCTCCTTGGTCTGATTCACCCAACTGGGCCCATTGGGCTTGGCCAGGAGCCTCTGCTTCCCCAAGCTGCTGGGCTCCACCTCCTGGGCCATGAGCCTGTGCTCCAAAAATCTTTCTATTTTTTGGTCTAGAGTTCTCTTCTGCTTCTAAATAGTACTTAAAAAGAGAAATACCATAATGTACCAAATAAAAGAGAAAATAACCATAAAAAGAAAGAGAAAGAAAGGAAAAAGAAAGAGAGAAAGAGAAAAAAAGATAAGAAAAAGAAAGGAATGGAGGGAGGGAGCAGGAGAGGTGGAGAGGAAGTGTAGTGGATTCACAACTGGCAGGCAACTAACACCCAGAGGAATTGAATCAATGTGTTTATGGGTATTGGGGCTCACCTGAAGATTGTTGCCAGCAAAATCTAAAGGAGAACTGGAAAAGAAAAGCAGGTATTCTCAAGAAGATGTTGGGTCTCCTGGGGCTGTTGGTTCTCCTGGAGGAGCTTGTCATGCTGGTTTTTCTGAGATGAGTGTGGCTTTTATCATCAGAGGAGCTAGGGACCTTTCTGTCACTGAGGATGGATGTGGTACCTCTGGGAGAGTTCTGATTCTTACCTTGAGCATTGCTTTCTGGCTCCAGTTCAGATCCCTTATCCACTAGCACAGACCCTTTATCCTGTTGGCACAGACTTTCTAGCTTCCACCACTAACCTTTGGGCATTCTCAGCATAAATCCATAA
>NW_004524579.1:6446765-6451157 GCF_000260255.1 Octodon degus | reverse complement strand
TGTAAATAGCATCACAAGTCCACTTCTTGTACAGCAATTAACCACTAAGAAGAATATATGCAGTGTATTATTTGTTGACACTGTACTTCTGATTGGATTTGAAACTGTCTCATTGCTATCTGTTTATCAATAAAACTTTGAAAAAAAAAAGAAGTAGCTTTGAAGTTTATGTAACTATTTTGTAAGTAACTTCATGCACTTTCCACAGACTTAAGCCCACCAAGTGCTCTGTTTTCTGCTTTGGAAACACACATTTGTATTTTAAAAAAAGTTCACTAAGCATAACAAAAATCCATGACTAAAATAAGGTAGGATGATCTTGTCATCTACAGCTCCTTCTCAAAGAGTTTTTAATTTTTTAAAATAATTTTATTGAGAAAGAACAGTTTCAAAACTGATTAATAGGACAGCTTCAATAATTAATACATTGCATATTGTTGTCTTCTTAGTGATTTTTCATAGTACAAGATGCAGACATGATATTCTGTCCATAAGCACTATTAGTGCAAATCTTTCTATTCATTTAATTAAGAGAAAGTAGCTGTTTATCTGTCCTAACTATTTTGAATACACAGATGCAAAATGGTCCTTTATTTGTGTCCCCTTTTCTGTTTAGTTTTGTCAGATATGGGTATTCCATTGTAATTTAAATATTGTAGGTATGTGAATTCAGCAAAATAATCCATTATAGTCCAGTAGTCCACAATAGTAGTGGGTTATCCATAGGACTGGCAATGTCAGATGCTACTGACTTGAGCCTTTTATAGCTCAGCATAGTAATATGGCTTTACTTTTTATACTTCATTTGTATACTTTTCTACTGGATGGTTAAGACCAAGATAAATCAAGACCTATATGATAAGAAATGTAACTTTTGTATCTGACAATGTCAGTCAAATGCCCTCAGGATTTATCCTGAAACCCTATACCACTGTTTGTAGATCCTTTGTCAGCCATGTGGATAAGTCATGGCCATTGCTTGACCCATTTGCTCTCTGTGAAAGCCTGAGAGAATGTTTTCTCTCCTTAGGCACAATCTACATTATCAATCACTTTCCTTTTTGGCCCCATAATCTCCTTGATCAGAAAATTTGGGACACAACTGAGTTACATGATGTTATCATACAGGTTCTCCTATGTCCTGAGTAAGAAGTTTTAACTAAATGGGACATTTTATTGAGTATATACATTTAAAAATGCCTCTTTATGGGTTGGTGAGATAGGTCAGCAGACTAAAGCACCTGCTTAGACAAATGCCTTTGTCATTACCAACGTGTCCCATCCAACTGGTACAGTTTTGTGAGTTACTGAAATTACGTTATGTAGCACAACTAATCAAAGTCTTAATGCTCATGGTAAACATTAAGATTCACTCACGGTGCTGATTCTGCTATGAATTTGTTCAAATGTGTAATCACATGAGTCTGCCATTATAGTCTCACACAGATTAATTTCACTGTGAAAAATCTGTCAGTGTGTTTCCTGCTCATCCGCCCTGTATTTGCTGTCTCTCTCTTCTCCTCAGCCTGCCAGCCCTGGCAACGACTTATCTTTTTATTGGCTCTACAGTTTGTTTTTTCCAGAGTGTTATACCTTTGGAATAATTTCTGAGGTTCCTTGTTCAGTGATCTACCTGTTGATGGACTGGTTGGGCTCACGGTCTGCTGCTCTGTCTTACGTACGACTCATCTTTCTTCTGTTTGAACAGTTTTGTACATCTTATTTATAGAACTTCAATTTATTTATCTTTTGTATCATATACCTTGTTTATATAGTGCTAAAACTTTTGCAGATTGTACTGTACACTCTGTCAGTTTTTACCCAATGACGCATATAAACTCAACATAATAATTACCACAGAGAACATCAATGATGGAAGAAAACAACAATACTGAAGATTTTAGAAAAACTAGAGTCAAAATTTCACAAATTTGTGATTGTCACTACTCTCACAAGGTCATCCTTAAGTGAAAATTTTTCCTGCACATACATAGCTACATAGAACGCAGGGACTGAGAATGTAGTTTCTTTGCGCTAGCTTCTTTCATAGTAAGGCATTGCTGATTTTTGCCTATCATTGTCACTGCTGCATAGTGCAAATGTCACACAGTAGAAGAAATAAAATGGTAAATAGTAACTTTTTAAAATGTAAAGGCTGCTGGAAGTGCTTTGGATTTTGCAGTCCCTCAGAGATCTGCTGACTGCACTTAGCCCTGCAGTGCTTACCAGACGCTGCTACCAAGTGGTGGCCGACTACTGAGGTATGGCGTCTTCCAAGCCACCTTTCTGTATTTACCATTTAACCAACCTTGTTATATTTTAGAACTGTAAGAGAATAAACTAGAGTTTCTATATACTAGCTGTGCAGTTGTTATAAAATTGAATGTGTATTGAATATAGACATTATTATCTTAATTATTGGAGAACACATTTAAGAATGAAATACGTATATCCTATTAAATTTCCTAGTCGTTGAGCTCTAAAAGGGAGGACGCATGTGTGCTTGATGCACCCCTAGTATAGTCCTGTCTCTGTGTCAGGAACTGATCAAAGTGAATATGATCATGAAGTTAATGTCATTCCATTTTCGTGTACATTGGTAGCTCCAGGGTTTGAAGGTATGTGGAGATTCTATGTATCTTTTTTAATGCAGTGTTATAATGTTCACATGTTTTAGACAAGATGATGATAGCTGTTAAAATGTTTGTTTGGTTTGTTTGGTTACAAAGCCTGTTTGGGTAAATTTGGGAAAGTATACACTGAATGTCCTCAGGGATTCCAGCCTCGTCCCTAATTTAGATAGGAAGGCCAAGGAAGATGCTTCGCGCACCACTCTTCTTTTAGTGATTCTTGGAATTTGGAATTAGGGAATTGACTCCCAAGGAATAGTAGATTGGACATGTGACATGTGACATTGTTCCACCTTGGGACCCATGGCTGGCTTGGTGAGCAGCATTCCAGTGGCTGCCATGATTGCAGAGGCTGAGACCCCAGTGTCCAGCTGAGGGGGAAGCTGAGGGGCCGGCGGGGCCGCCCAGAGCTGGAGGTCCAGACTGTGCATTTCTCTCCTGCAGAACTAGGCGTTTGTGCCACACCCAAGCAACTTTCAAGGGCAAAGAGGGACACTGGAAGCCTCTCCTACGGTGTGAAGCCTACTCCTGCATGCAGCTTCCTCTGGGTGAAGGCAGCATGAGTGATCCCTGAATGTGCACCTGGGTACACGTAGTGGCTCTTATTTATTTTTAATGTACTTGGTTGTTACAGAGTCTCAGCTCAGGCTCAGTGATCCTCCTGTTTTTCAGCCTCCCCAGTGCTGGGATTACAGGCATGAGCCACCAAGCCTGGACTCTGTGGGAGGCTCAACCTATCCTTGGAGCCGGGGCTGACACTGCTTATAGTGCCAGAGATGGACCACGGTCCCTGTGCTTGCCTAAGTTTGCCTAAGCAGGAGCTTTAGTCTGCTGAGCTATCTCTCTGGACCCAGTGGTTCATGTTTAATTAGGAGAAAGAACACATCCAATGCTTGGAAACAAAGCTTCAGTACCTGGGAGAGTTGTAGACTTTCTGAATTTCAAGAACGGTGAAGTTGGAACACAATAGGAGGTGTGTAATAGATTACACAGATTGGAAGGGAGACTGATGAAGAAATAAAACATAATACAGGCACACCATGGAGCTCTTAGGAATGCATGAAAGTGTCCGGTTAAGAAGCATATGACATACAAGACAAGAGCCTGCATCAGGACGTGTACATGAGAATTACTCTCTAGAAACCTATCCATAGATTCAAACAGTAGCTGTCAGAGGTGAGGGGGAATGTACTGAGATAGCAGGAGAAGCTGGTATCTTATAGGAAGCCAAGAAGACAAACATTTATTTGCATAATCTGAATCAGTAATCAAGCCTGAAACAAGAAAACCTGACTTCAGGCTGAAAGTTGTGAAGGACGTGTTATTAATTTTAACTATTGTTTTATAATCTACTCCCATTGTTATTATATTGAATATTGAAATAATACAACATTGTGAAGGATGTGTGCAGCTCACAGGAGAGAGAGACAAAGTGCCTGGAGGGCGTGAGAAGTGGGCTGGATCGGGACAGATCAGGAGCAGAGGATATTTGGATTTTGAATGCTACATCTAATATCTTTTGTTAAATTATGAAAGTTAACACTTATAATGGGAAATAGAAGGAGAAATGTGGAAATTATTAAATATACCAGTATTACCATTACTGAGAGATAATTATTGATGTGTTTTTGTACTCTGCCATCTTCTTTCTATGCCTGGGTTAGAAACATACTTCTTCCCCCCAAGGTCAACCAAATTTTAACTATTGTTTTATAATCTACTCCCATTGTTATTATATTGAATATTGAAATAATACAACATT
>NW_004524579.1:6442311-6446665 GCF_000260255.1 Octodon degus | reverse complement strand
ATCCCTTATCCACTAGCACAGACCCTTTATCCTGTTGGCACAGACTTTCTAGCTTCCACCACTAACCTTTGGGCATTCTCAGCATAAATCCATAACAGACTTGCATAGGGCATTGTTATGGGTTCCAGATCTTTAGCTCGATTCCCACAGAACATTGGTGTGGGATTCATGCCCTTGGGTGGATTCTTTTGGCCGTTAGTGTGTGGGAAGATATTCTGCGCTCTCTTTCTGTATGACTCTTTGAGTAGCTATTATAAAATAATATAAATTATGTGTCCTCCATGGTATTGTTTTCCTTGCAAACTCTGAATACAACAAAATTGGTACTGGGAGAGTGAGGTCATTGTTGTGACATTGCCTAGCCATGTGACTTAAGAGTTGTTGGAATTAATTTGGAAAAGTTTCAAGAGACTGGTCAAAGAGGTAACTCTTACACCAAATTTTGTTTTAGTTACTTTTCTTTAGTTGCTGAGACAAATACTTAATGCTCATAATTAAGGAAATAAGAAAAAGGTTTACTTAGCTCACAGTGTGTGCAGGTTTCAGACCATAATTGATCACCTCCAGGCAGAGTGGTAGAAGGCAACAATTCATGATGGCAGAAAACAGTAAAAGCAGCAAGAGTCAAAGGGGGAAGCATCTGAGAGCAAGCCTCTTTCCTTGCCTTATATTATATACAGGCTACCTGCCCTAGGGTAGGTATAGCACTCACACCTATAATACCTGCATTGGATCATGAATCAATCACCAACTCTAGAAGCAAACCCCTATGATAGCATGAGATTTTGGTGAGACATCTGGACACAGACTAAAAGAAAGGGAGTTAGAAAAGTGATTCTGTATTTCTCCATCTCCTGCGATTTATAGTGCAGTCAAAAGTGGTCCAGAATGCTCTACTTGGCTCCAAATAGAGAGCTCCACCTCTCTGTAGTGGATAGAAATTTGGGTATGTTCTTCCATGGAAGGCTGGTTTCCCACCTGGCAACCTAACTTCTATAGAGTAAGAGAGTTGGATAATCTACCATATGCTTTACTGAGTCTATCGCTCATGTAGTTCCTAGGCAGGTCAGGAGCATGACCAAAGCTTCAGAGATATCCATACCACGCTTTGGCAGTCCTGGCTGGCTGGTGTCTACGAGCTGCTGTGTTTACTCTGACAGCCTCAGCACAGGCGGGGAGAGCTGAGCACACTGGCCCGTACTTGTGTTAGAGGCTGGGACTGCCCAGCCTTCTGCTGGTCCAAGCTGGGTGCTCCAGACTCAGAACCCTCTGGCTGAAAAGTCACATGTTTTGAACCTTTAGATTGCTTTATTTTCGAACTGTGGCTGTCTCTGCAGTGTACCTGCCCCTCAAACATTCTCCCAGCCCAGAGTGTGGCCTCCCCAAGTCAGGCCCGGGGTCCTTCTCTAAATCTCAGGATTTTAGTGTGATGGTGTCATAGGCTCCTTTTTTTCTGGGTTATTAGGTCAGGGGTCCATTTTCTCCTTATAGGGCAATGGTAATTGCCTCTTGGAAAAATAGCACTGTTGGGATTTTCTGAGTTTAGGCAGGAGGAATTCCTCAAGATGCCTCATCCCTCACTTTACATTTCTTTTAGCCAGCTTTGGTAAAATTTTTAATCATATTCATGATGAATTTTAATATATGTTAGCATGTTGTTCACTTACTTTTCTCTCATCCCTGGGACAAATACTCAACACTAAGAATGAAGGAAGGAAAGGTTTATTTAGCTCACAGTTAGTGCAGGTTTCAGCCCATTCTCAGCTGGCTCCAAGGCAGAGCGGCACATGGCAGAGGGCAGCTGTTCATGGCCATGGAAAGCAGCAGAGAGCAAAAGGGAGAAGTAGGAGCAACAGTGGCTGCCGAGAGCAAGTCTGTTGCCCTTAGGTTGCCCTCAGGCTACCTGCTCCAGGCTGGGTGCAGCACTCACATCTGTAATCCCAGCAGCACTCACACCCATAATCCCAGCAGCACTCACACACATAAGCTTAGTGGACATGAGTTAATCATGAACTCTAGAAGCCTGCCTCATGACTGCATGAGGCTTGGAGGGGACAGCTAGACACCAGCCATAACACATGTTCACTTTATAGACTTGGCATTCATCCAGTTGTAGAACAGTTTTATTACTGCAAAGATTTTCAGTTTAATGATTAAGGATTCTTAGAAAGTGGACTGCCCAATTATGTGCACATACAAGAATTATTTTTATAATATTGTTCACTAGGTAATCTAAAAATCATACAGTTGTATTAGTTATGGCAAATATTATTTATCTATATTTTACTAGGAGTGCTTAAAATACTTCACTACATTTTGTTTTTCCTTTTTCTTTCTTTCTTTTTTTTCTTTTTTGGTGGAACTGGGTATTGAACTCAGGCCTTTGTGCTTGCCAGGCAAGGGCTTATGCTACTGAGTCATCTGCCTGGCTCCTGTTTTGTTTTTCTTGATGTAGATTTTTTTTTTCAGATTTATTTTTAAATCATGTCCACATTTTAGGCATTTATTATTGTAATACTACACTTCTAATTATCAATTTTTGTTTACATCGTGACAAATAAGAGCATGAGTTTTGAACTAATGTACAAGTAAAATTTACTATACTTTGAAGTAATACTTAATACATTGTTTATAACTTAGTGGAACTATAATTTGTTAAAATCTATCATTTATTTCTACAGTTTGACTTCATATAAATACAGTTTGATTTCTTATAAATACCTTTTATAAGAAATTGAAGAAAAACCAAATGAAACTTACTTATAAGTAGATCAATTATATAATTATAGTCAATATTTTCTTTGTTACTCAAATAGATTTAATTAAATTTACTGTTTTTTAGCTATAAATGTCTGAAGTTTTTTTTTACACAGGTAGAAGTTTTATTTTCAAGTTTAATTCTCAAGAAAACATTTGTTCAAAAATTTGAACAGTAACTGGCCCTAAAGTATAGCTAAATCAATATCAGCCCCTGCCTACATTGGTAGAAGATATTAAACTTGCATTAAATGTAACTAAAATCACTATTGTACAAAAAATCAGGTAGAATTGAGTAGCATTTCAATTACCAAATTGTGTCTTAAGCTTTTCCTTTTTTTTTTCTGGAGAATATAGGAGGAAAAAAATAGTGTAATAAATTCCCAGGTTCTCATCATGTAGCTCCAACATCTATGAAGGTCTATAAATCCACGTCAGTCCTTTTTTCAGTACAAGAATTGAAACAGGGCCTTCACACTCAGTTACATCCCAAGCCCTTTTTAAATTTAGTTTGAACTTTCAGCCTTCCCGCTTCATCCTCCTGGGCTTCTGAGATTGCAGGCGTATGCCAACACACTTAGCCCTATCCTGCATTATTTTGTGACAGAGGCCACAAAGAATGACATCACATGTAACTATTCTAGAATATATGTGAAATGACAAATTCTCTTTTGAAAACTTTTGCACAATATTTTTCTCTCAGTAATTTTCAATCAACTATTAATCTTATCTCATATCCATTTGGCGTTCTGATTTTGCAGCACATAGTGATCACATTCCTTGGGGGAGTTGGACTACATATGTAGCACATCTCAGTTCTTTTCTATCTCCTCTACCTCTTTTCTCCACCCCCCCATCTCTTGGGCCCCTTCCTCTGTTCTGTTTTCTTTCCTTGTAGCATTTTTCACTTGAGCTCTTTACCCCTCCCCACATCCTACTTCTCTGACAGATTATAACTGGATAAAATATCCTGTGTCTTTTCAGTTCTCCCTCTCTCACCTCATCCATTTCCTCCCTCTTCTCCTGTTTCTTTCTCTATCATCATTAAAGAAAATGGTTTCTGTGTCCTGTAGGGTTTCTTATGATTTTCTGAGTGAATTTCCATACTTGATTGCGGTGCAATTATTTCCCATATCTAATACCTTTGAGAATATTAACTTAAAATTATGTTAGAAAATTGCAGAGTTAGAAGTAGCTTTGGAGACCCAGTCCTAGCCCAGGTCCGGTGAGTGTGTGGAGAGCTTCCTGCTACCCTGCACCGGCGGGACCAGTCCCAGCCAAGGCGCAGAGTGGGCCGGACCCTCTCCCAGCCACTTGGGCTGCCCCCACCACTCCGCAGTGCCTCCCCCACCCCGCCCGCCGAGTAGGATTCTCTGCCGAGTTCCGGGAGCCCCCAGATCCAGTTCTAGCCCAGGTCTGGTGAGTGTGCGGAGAGCTTCCTCTTCCTCCAACTTCACCTTGCCCCCTCCAGGCACAGCTCAGGCCTGGCATACACGCCTGAAGTGTAATCCTGCAGCTGCAACCTCTGCAGGGGAGAGTGTAGAGAATAGATCCAACCAGCTAGCCCAGGAGCAGAACATCTCACCACAGGGGCACA
>NW_004524579.1:6428649-6433967 GCF_000260255.1 Octodon degus | reverse complement strand
CTTTTAAAATATTTTCTTAGCATACCTTCCACTCCCATTTCTACTATAAGTTAGGTCCTTGGACCTGGACTTTCTCTTGAGCATCCACATGTCTCTGTAGATATAGGTCTAGGAGGAGCCTGGGACAGTGAGCTATCCCAGCGAGCCACCGTGAAGGCCATCATGCACATGTTCATGGGCAGTGATGTAGTGAATGTTGTCATGTGAGCCACATTCATCTGTCACTAGCCATTGCAGAAATCCCTGTGAGCTTATCTGAAAGGCTCTCACAGATCTACCATCTCTAACCAGGACAGAGCAGAGCAATTTATGTTCATTTTGTTTTGGTCATTACAATACATAAGACTTGTGTATAAAATGAACATAAATAACTTGAGATGTAATGGTACTATCTGAATAAAGTCACTTTTATTTCATTAAGTCACAGTCAGGTAGAAGAAAAGTCAACAAAGCAATGGGGTTTGTTGGAATTAAAAATCTTGCTGCATAATGCTAATGAGCATTTTTCTTCCTTTAAGCTTTAGATGTAAATGGAAGGTATATGTATTATTTCAAAGAGGATGCTGCCTTTATGTGAGCTGTCAGCCTCATTGTGTCTGGAGTTAAGATTCTGATTTCTTACTTCTTCTTATGCATTTAGTACAGTGTCTATGGGGCCCAAAGGGTCTCACTACACAGATTAGACTTGTGATCCTTCCTGTTTTTCAGCCTCCCAAGAGCTGGTGTTATAGGTGCATGTCACCACGCCCAGTCTCAATTGCCATCTCAGCACAGCTCTGGGGTGGGGCCTGGCATGGCACACTGGGGATCGAATCCCTGCCCCTGAGTCTGCTTAAGCAGGCACTTTAATCCACTGAGCTAGCAGGCTGGCCAGATTTCTTACCGTTTGACTCCTTTATTTGTGCAAGCACCGATGTGGTCCATGCAGTGGCTCAGCCAATACAATAGTTATTCTGCTGATTTCAGTATCTTTCATCTTTATCTCAGACTTTCTGAAGCAAGAAGAATCAGAATCCTTCAGTATAAATTGGGTAGCAAAACTTCTCTTCTGGAGGGAAAATGACTACTGGCTAAAGTCTAATTAGAATTCTAAATTATGGGCTTCAAAATTCTTAATCACTGGGATTCTCTCTGCTTAGTTGATCTCATTTTCTGTAACATTTAAAGTCAAACACTGCTTCCCAAAAGCAAATATATTCACTGTCACCCACACAAAATTCAGCAGCCGCAAGCCCTGCGCCTGCGCTGCTGTTGACAGCCTCATGCTGGCTCAACGCTTTCCCAAGTCACAACACTCTCTCTTCACTTAAGACTTTATTTATAACTTGTCCTCATCATAATGACTTCTGGGCTATAGATAGGGTGATTGTGAGAGCTTTGTCATCTAATTGGGATACTTTTAACCGTAATAAAGGATCTATTAATAATTACACCAGATGTGAAGCATTTACAACCTTCTCTTGCAAAACAATATAAACATTTACCTTAAATACAACCTTATTATTTCACAAACTGCCAACCATCACAAACACATATAAATACCTATAGAATTACAGACATAGGCATCTTCTCTCCCCCCAAATTTCCATCTAATGTTTACCAGGACCTCGGTTTTGCTATAGATCCAGGCAAAGATTGTTTTACTATTTAAATGTATGAGTGTTCCAACCGCCTTTTTCCTCCAAGTGCTATATTTTTGCCTGTTCTTTGCTGACCACTGAAGACCGTTGTGCACAGCACTTTCACCTGTGCTTTGCACAGCATTGTCTAGTCTTAGCTGAAAGACTCTGGAGGAATGGAAGGCATGGCAGCTTCTGGGTGAAGATGGGAGACCTTTATCCTGATGGAGGTCTAGGGAGGCAAAGAATAAGACTGAGAAGAATAAGGGTGAGTTTGCTCGCTTAGGGTAATGTGAAAGACACTATAGATCTAGGAAAGCACATTGTTAAAGACATAAAAATTAGCTTAAAAGAGAGCTGCAGACTGTTCTATGTGGCTGTGTAAGATTGCACATTCCAGAGATCCAGTGTGAGCTCGAGCCCTTTTGGCATTTGCACGTGCAAGGGAGGCGGGGTCCTGCTCACACTGAGGTGCGCGTGAGCCCCTTTCCAATCACAGTCTCATGGGAGAAGTTACTTCTTGGCTTGGAGGTGTATCCACTCTCGTGAGCCAGTTCAGCAATGATTAGAGTGGGGAGAGTTCCTCATCCTCGTTGAATAAGTTCGTGAAATGAATTCACAGTGTTTACTCATGTGTTCCTTAAATACCTTTCAAACATTCAGCTGCAAATTGGGTTGGGTGATTTGGATAATTGTGGCATTTCTTCTACATCCAGGAAAATCTTTTGTAGCTGTTCATCGACAAATATCGAAAGTTTAAAAACTTGTTTTAAAATGTTTGAGATTTTAATTTATCTGATAAGGGATGCAAGGAAAAGTAAAGGGCTGTGTTTACAGGGATTTTTGTTGTCGTTAGTCCATTTGTCAGTAAAGCTAATGCTCCTTTCAATTACTACTCCCCATCCTCTGTCAAACATGCTACTTATCTCTGGTGAAAGATAGCAGCTGAATTTGGAGTAACAATGCCATTTGAAAAACTGACTTAGATACCTTAATTCAATTTTCTGCCTTTTATGTTCAAAGAAATTTTTTGTTATTCCTGAATTAAAAGATTTTTCTGGTCCACCTACAGCTCTTAGTTATAAGAAATTTTGAATCTACATATTCAATCACTTACAAAGATTATCTCTCAGGATATTTATGGGTAAGCGTAAACATGCACATATACACATATTTATACTATTATTTTTTTTTCAGAACTGGGGTCAGATTTTGCTTTTAAAAGTCAGATAAGAGCTTATAAATCTAGGAGTACTCTGTTCCCCAGGAAGAGGCAGAGAGGATTTTATATGTGAAATGTTATGGTCAGGTTATTAAGTTCAATGATGAAAGTTACCTCAAGAATTTTCTCAAAATTATGTTTTCTTAGAAAAAGAGAAAGAAGAACAAAACCTCAGTGGCGGTGGTGTCACACCTCTCTGAAGTTGGAGAGGTCTGTCTCTCTGGGATCACTCCCTGCATCTGCAGGATTGGAGTCAGGATTGTCTTCAGTGTCCTCCAGCTTCACATCACCCATTTCCTGGAACAAAGACTTTCCTACTTCCTCATTGCTTCTGGTGTCCTCCAAGAACTGGGTCTCAGATGTGTCAAAACTATGTATGCTGATACCTGTGAGCTAATCAACTGCACTGAGGATAGAAATGTGTAATAGTAGGGTCACACTTGGAGTGTCTGTCATTCTGGTCTGCTAATACATACTGCTCACCAGTCATACCAATTACTGCCATACTGTCTCTCAAGTAAATGTTTGTTTAAAAAAATGGTAATAAATGAAAACAAGAGACAAGAAAAAAAAAACCAACTATGCCTTGTTTCCAACAGCAGTTTGGCACTCAGTTTATATTTTCCTGCTCATTTTTCTTTAATGTTTCTTTTCAATTTCTAACAGTTCTGCATCAAACTCAGCTTTCCAACATAAGACATTCTCAGTTGTAACAGGGATGCCATGGAATAATTGCTTCTCTGTTTCTTCTCCTTGTTTTTCTTTTAGTTTATTTATTTATTTATTTAATTTTAATTTCTTTTTTAGAGGATTTCTTAAAAATTTTATTTATGTATGTGTGCATGTGTGTGTGTGTGTGTGTGTGTGTGTGTGTGTGTGTGTGGCCAGCTCAGCCCACCAGGGGGCGGGGCTGGCTGGCGTGTGGTGCTGGGGGATTGAACCGCGGTCCCTGTGCTTTGCTAAGCTTGTTCTAAGTAGGTGCTTTAGACCACTGAGCCATCTCACCAGCCCTCTTTTAGTTTATTTTCTTCTTCTCTTCTTTTTTTACATGATCTACTATTTCATTTATTTTTTTCTTACACTGCAGCTATTACTCAGGTTATTCATTCACAGTAAAAAAAAAAAAAAAAAAAAAAAAAAAAAAAAGTAAGGGACATTTAGCCTGAAACTTTTCTGCTGCACCAAAGACAACACAGCCTTTATCTGTCTCTTCAATAAAAGCTTTTGGTCCATGTACTATTCATAAATGAGGGAAGCATTGGGCAAGTGAATATAGATCTAAAACTGATGTTGAAGCCCTACACACTCAGTGAAACTTCCAATGGGATGCGCCTCAGCCCCATCAAATAATGGGCGCTTTCTCTTCCCCCACCACAAGTGTCTTTGACCTTTGGGGAGCGATGACCTATGACAGAGGCTTGGACCTCAGTTCCTCCTCCAGATTCCTGTTGACTCCTGAAACGGGGTCTGAAATTATTCCTACTGGAGTCTATGGATCTATGCTTCAGGGTACAGTGGGAATCTTGCTAGGCTACAACAGTCTCATATAGTATTTAAATGACAATGGAATACCCTTCTCTGACAAAACTAAAAAAAAAGGGGATACAAATAAAGGACCATTTTTTATCTGTATATTCAAAATAGGATAGATATACAGCTACTTTCTTTTAATTCAATGAATAGAAAGATTTGTTCTAATAGTGTTTGTGGACAGGATATCATGTCTGCATCTTGTACTATGAATAATCATTAAGAAGACAACAATATGCAATGTATTAATTATTTAAGCTGTCCTACTAATTGATTCTGAAACTGTCTCATTGATAATTGTTTCCCAATAATATTATTAAAAAAAAAAAAAGGTCTACAAAGTCCTAGCCCAGGTCTGGTGAGTGTGCAGAGAGCTTCCTGCTACACTGTGCGGGCGGGACCAGTCCCAGCCCAGGCGCAGTGTGGGCTGGACCCTCTCCCAGCCCCTTGGGTGGGCCCCAACACTCTGCAGTGCCTCGCCCACCCAGCCTGCTGAATAGGATTTTCTGCCGAGTTCCGGGAGCCCTCAGACAGAGTCCTAGCCCAGGTCCGGTGAGTGTGCAGAGAGCTTCCTGCTACCCTGAGCTGGCGGGACCAGTCCCAGCCTGGGCGCAGCGTGGGCCGGACCCTCTCCCAACCCCTTGGGCCGGCCCCCACCACTCCGCAGTGCCTCCTCCACCCCGCACGCCGAGTAGGAATTTTGCCCTGTCTCGGAGCCCCCAGACCCAGTCCTAGCCCAGGTCCCTTAAGTGTGGGCAGAGAGCTTCCTCTTCCCCCTGCTTTACCTTGCCCCCTCCAGGCACAGCTCAGGCCTGGCATACACGCTTGAGATGTAATCCTGCAGCTGCAATCCCTGCAGAGAGTGTAGAGGATAGATCCAACCAGCCATTACAGGAGCAGAACATCTCGCCACAGGGGCACAACAGATTCACCCTTAAGGGCAGCAG
>NW_004524579.1:6401879-6424821 GCF_000260255.1 Octodon degus | reverse complement strand
ATCTCCAGATTTTTGCCTTGTTTCCTAGGCTGATTACGCAGGGAAATCGAAGTTTTAACTCAAACCATTACTTAAGCCACAGCAGACTCTTATATTGATCAATTGATCATTCTTTCTTTGATAAAAATTTTAAAATTAATAAAAAACAGGGATTGGTTGATTAAGGGAAAAACACTTTAAAGAGCTTTCTCAAATGCAAGTGTGGATGGACTCCAGGTAAAGCAGCGAGGTTGCCCACCTGGAGATATGAAAAGAGCCATTCCTCCAGCAATAGAGCATTGCAGAAAGCAGGAAATAGAGTAGGTGTCTTTCCCCATTATAGTTGACACTAAAAGAGAATTTTTTACATTTTTTCCTTAAGGTGATTAGATTAAAAATACTGTTTCTATGCTAAAGATAAAAACAATTTGCTTACAAAAAAGTCCAAAGATTTACAATAATGCAGTTATTTTAAAAGATTGCCTAAAATTCTTTTAATTCCTAATAAGGTTGATTGTCTTATAGTCCTAAATTGAAATTGGTATAAAAAAGCTTTGATGTTTCACAAACAAATACAGAGGTTTGGAGTACAATTTAAAAGCAGTGCAGGGACTGGCCAGATAGCTCAGTGAACTAAGGCACCTGTTTAGGCAGGCCCAAGGACTAGGGTTTGATCCCTGGCATGCTGTGTGCTCCCCTTCCCCCTGGGGGTTGGGGCGAAGAGACTGCAACTGAGACTATGAGGTGGCATGTGCCTGTACTCCTAGCACTTGGGAGGCTGAAAACAGGAGGAGCACTATAAGTCCCATCTGTGTAGTGATGTTGTAGGCAGCTGAATTAGAGAGAAATATGATAGGCGGTTAGACAGGGCCAGGTCCTCAAGGAAACAATATGGAAGACAAGGTGACTTTGCGACTTGGAAGAGACAGACACTCCCTATGGGCCAGACATCAAGAGAAAAGCGGAAACAAATATAGCTACATACTTCCCTAGGGATGGGCATCAGGGATTGATATTCTAAATAGGTGTCAATCACCTCAAAAGAGCCCAAATGAATCACTAACGCAACCCTGCACAGGAGCAGACCCTGTGCCATATTCCTACCCACTTGCGATGTGACTGGCTTCCCCATTTGGTACTGGATTTAATCAATTTTACCTGAGTGGTGCTTGCAATCTCATTGATTGATCAAAGTTTTGTCCTACCTCATGCCCACCTAAGTGAGTTCCCATGTCTTCTCCACCACTGTAGACCCGCCTCACCACATGGTTTTCCCCTATAAAAGTCCCTGGAAGAGACAGCTTCCCAGGGACCACCCACTCTGGGCCCTCCTCCTGTCCCTCTCTTGGATAGGAGCTTTCTTTCCCTCAGTAAATACATTCTGCTTATGACCTATGTTTGTTTCTAAAATTCATTCTTTGGTTTTAGAGACCATAAACTTGTCCCAGGTACCTTTCAGGCTGAGAGTCTGATTTTTCTCTCTGTCATTTGGAGGTCACCCACCCTGAGATCAGCTTTTTGCTCCCTGTGTCAGTGAGACCCTGGACACTCTGTACTAAATGTATAAACAAACAAAAAACCAAAAATAAAAGCAGTGCAGTTTAAACATTTGCTTGATTTTGACATCCCATTTAAATAATAAAAAGCCTAGCGGTGGCCTCCACAGGGGTACAAGCTATGATAACTTCTTCATTTTTGAGTCAATTTATCCAACAGAGACAAATTGTTCTCCAAACTGTTCAGATCCATGTTAAACATCTCACAACCCTAAATGATTCTCAGACTTTACTTGTTAACATTAATTGGCTCCTCCCAGCTCTTAAGCTAAGTACTCATGAGTTAAGTCCTCTCTTTGACATTCTCAAGGGAAACTCAGTCCCTACTTCTAAAAGAACACTTACCCCAAAGGCTAAAACCACCTTAGAGAAAGTGACTCTTTCTAATGCTCAGCTCTCTAGAGTTGACCCATGTTTGCTATCATTTTAAATTATTTTCCCAACTCAGTATATGCCCACTGAGGTTCTTTGACAGTTTCAGGGTCCCTTACAATTGCTACATATGCCACATACTCTACATAAACCTACTAATCCCATTCATGATGTTGTGGCAGAACTGATTGCATGTGGACAAACCCGTGTGATTCAGCTCCTTGGTCATGAGGTACACATCACCACTCTTCCCTTTTATTCAGTTCAACAAAAATAGTTATGGCAACTTTCATCTTTTTGGCGATCTGCACTGGCTAATTTCCCTGGTATTATTGACTGCCATTATCCTTCAGATAAATCAATACAAATTGCTTCTCCTACACCCTTTGTCTTCCCTTAAAAATAAGTTCTGTCCCTATAGCAAGGAGCATCTCTGTCTTCATGGATGGATTGTCTTCAGGATGGGAAGTTATATAACAGCTTTCCCTTCTAGAATACAGGACACTGGTTTCTCTCGCAAAAGACTGAATTGCAAGCAATAACATGGGCATAGCAAGATCATGTATCCGCACCCATTAACTTATCTTCAGACAGTTCTTACATCTGTGGTGTAATGTACTACATGGAAACTACCACTATACACATTGATCTTTTTCATTTACTCCACAATCTCCAGGTTGTCATGCAGTTACATCATGTTTCCTGTTTCATTGGTCATATACACTCTCCTCAACTGCTAGGACCCCTCACTGAAGAGAATGCTGCTATAAATAGATTGCTACTATAAATAGATTGCTAGATAGCATCTCTCAGATGCTATTCAATAAACTTCTCATCTCATGCTGCCTTTCATCAGAATGCTTCTGCCTTACGCAAACAATTTTATTTGACTTGAGCACAGGCCTGGAAAATTGTTAAACAATGTTCTTCATGTATAACATGCCTACCCTTACCATCTTCCGGAGTCAATCCCTGGGGGTTACTCCCCAATCATTTTTGGCAGATGGATATCACATGCATTCCTGAATTGGGTTCATTGTGTTGGGCCTATGTTTCAGTGGACACTTCCTCAGGATTCATATTGCTACTGCCCGCATTGGTGAAGCAGCTGAACATGTCATTGCTTACTGTTTGGATTCCTTTAGTGCCCTTGGCTGCCCACAAACATATGAAACTGACAGTGAAACCAACATACACAAGTGCTGCCTTCCAAAAGTTTTGTAAGACTTAATATTTCCCTTATCCTGGGGTTCCTTATAACTCTCAAGCTTAAGGAAATTGTTGAATGTGCACACCATTCAATTAAAATTCAACTGCAAAAACAAAAAAGGAAATCATTCCATACAATATTCACACCTCATGATAGACTTCACTTGGCAGTACGCATATGAACTTTTTAAAGTCTACAAAAGATGGAAATACAGCAGCAGAAAGACAATTTCATCAAATAAGAGCAAAAAGGCTAGGAAGGGTCCTTT
This sequence comes from Octodon degus, assembly GCF_000260255.1. NCBI lineage: Eukaryota > Metazoa > Chordata > Mammalia > Rodentia > Octodontidae > Octodon > Octodon degus. The sequence continues at coordinate 6,421,436 of NW_004524579.1, read as the reverse complement.
GGAGAGTCTCTATGCTGGACAATGGAAGGGACCCAGTCTGCTACTAACCTGGGGGAGAGCATATACTTGTGCTTTTTCAGAGAATGCTGAACTACCTATATCAGTAGCAGAATATGCTGTCAGGCTATACCATGAAGCCAACTCTGGAAAAATTAACAGCAATGAGGCTAGATCTAACTTGGGGCCAATTGAAGGAACTGATAAAATACAAATCTAAGGTCTAAATGGGTGACAAAATATATAAAAACAACTGAGCTACATTTTACTAATAAGACAAAAAACCAAAATATACAACTGAGCTAAATGTTACTAATATTAAGGCAAAAACCCAAAATATACATATTAATTATAGATAAAATATGTTATTTCTTCCAAAATTTTCTGACAAGAAATCTTTGCTTTTTGACAAATAGCAAAGTCTGACTAGTCTATTTATAATTATAAATTTCTAAAAATTGTAATAGAATTTTCACCTAACTAGTTGTGCTTTTACTATAAATTAGTTTGGCCAAGGATATAGTTGAGCACCCTCAGAATTTTGTAAAGATGTTTGTTTGTGTGTACTGTGTATTTGACTATACATATTTCATTATGTAAATGTTCCTTTTTTTTTTTCTTTTTTGATCATTTGTTCATAATACAATTCAGGATATAGACTTAAAGCGTGTTCTCTCCTAACTTACCAACTGGTCTAAGTTGTATCAAAATCAGTTTAATACACAGTTTATCAAACAGCTTAAGCTAATTAGCATAAATTCTTTAGATTGGGGAGAAATTATGGGAGAGGAATACAATTGTTGAATAAGAGGTGTGCCCAACCTTCGGGGCCAGGGAGATGGCTCAGTGGAATAAGCGCTTTCCTGGCAAGAGCAAGGGCCTGAGTTCAATCCCTGGTTCTGAAAAAAAAAAAAAAAAAAAAAAAAAAAAAAGGTGTGCCCAACCTTCTTGTTCATTAATGAGGAGCTCCCAATAATCTCAGTAGTCTCTTGGGAGACACCTTCGATAAATTGGTCATTGGTTAAAAGATAAAGCTTTTCAGAAAAAATTACAATAAGGTTTTTCCTTAAAAATAGTTTTAGTGTAAAGCTAAGTTAAGAAACAAAGGTTTTCACCTGTGCATGGTAATTCATTATTGTTAATCTCACAGTATATTAAAAGTATATTCGTGATTCTAAGTGTACAAGTCTTCTAAAATGCAAAACAAGGATTGCTTATTGTGATAAGACTTTCTCTCAGATTCAAACCTCTGCTATTAAAAAAGGACTTGTGATGCATATCTGACTTAAGCACAACTAGTTAGGTGAAAATTTCTTATGCATTAGATAGAGATGATTGGTTAAAAGGGTTATGTTATGCCAAAACAAAATGTAAGTATGTCACAAATGTCATCAGGATTGTCCTGCTACAATGTTGTATATGGTTTTGATTTTTACATTTCTGGGTAAAAATATGTAATTATTGCCTTTTAACACTCTATAGGGACTCAAGTATTAGAATATCCATGGTTGTTAGAAAATAAGTTCCATTTATATTTGATATTCAGATATGAATACGTTTGATATTCAGATAGATGATAATGTTAAGCTTAGTGCCTCTGCTACAGGGTAATAATGCCATTAAGCTCTTCAGGATATATAATAACTAAAGTTTGGAGACCAAAAATTAGAGAGATAGATGGGCTAAATTTAATATGCTAAGCTGTAAAAGGTTCAAGTCACTAACAACTTCTGATAATTACCTGCTGGACTATATAGGGTTACACTGCTGAATTCAAGTACCTACAATCTTTGGACTGGCATCAAGTATGAAAAGGTGCTCTAAAGAGTTCTCCAAACAGCTTTTGTAACTGCAGTAGAACACCCATCTCTGATACAATAAAACAAAAAAGGCGGATATGTTGGGAGCCGCAGAAGCTGGAAAGTTGGTCAAATGTGTGTAGGCAGGACTAAGCCTCAGTGCTTAAGGAAATAAGCTGCCTCAGTCCTGAGCTAAGCACCCTGACTGGTTAATGTGGGCTATTATGAGTGTCCATATTGTTGCTCATGGGATCATCTTGCCAACTGGGTAAGTGAACCACCCTTAACCTGGCTTTTGTCTTCTTGTCTATCTTTTTCTCGTTCCTGCTACTGTTTCCTCCCAAGTACTGTTTCCTTCCAAGTAAAACAGATCACACTTGGACCCATGAATCCCTGCACTTCAGCTTGATTCTGGGCTCCTTGTGAGGCCCCAAAGTCTGTCATGGTGGCCCTGGCTGCTGCCCATGGATCATGCCTATACTAGGGCAGCATGCTGCTACTGAGTTCTGAGGCCTCGGGCCAGGCCCAGCCAGCTGAGCCACAGCCCTATGCCAATATAGTATCTTCTTATACTTGATGTTTTTATTGTTTCTTATAAGGCAGTAACAGCACTATTTTTTCTTTTTTCCTTGGGTCCCTCAAATATCTCCAACCACCATGGTCATATGACTATATTTTAAGATATATTCAAAAAGTAGTTGTTAAGGAAGTAAAGAGTTTGCTTATAGAAAAGAAATCCTTCCAGACAGTCTTTGGCTACTCTTAGAAAGTGAATATGATGCAAGATTTTTGTTGTTGCTATTTGTTTGTAATCAACTTGAAAAATATCAAAGAGGGAAGTTAGAATCATCTTCCTACATTTGTATATTTAAGGTTCATGCTATAACATGAACCTTAAATATAACCTATATAACCTATATTTTAAGATATAAGAATATATTTTAAGAATATATCTTAAAATATAGTCATATGACCATGGTGGTTGGAGATATTTGAGGGACCCAAGGAAAAAAGAAAAAATAGTGCTGTTACTGCCTTATAAGAAATATTTTAAAAAAACCATTTAAAGATTAGAGAACGTAGTCTAAAATCATAGTAGCAGGTTAGGTATTGAAAATAAGGTCAGCATGTGGAGCATTCTTGCCTCTGCAATGAAAAGCTGTGCTGTCAACTGCTTTCTGTTGGAAAGGATGCAAGCATGAAAGAAGAACATTCCCTGCTTCTCTTCAGGCACTAGAGATGCCAGGCTGTTTTCTAACTGGTCCTCTGCTCTTGTGCAACCTAGAATAGAGCTGGCAGCTGGAAGTGATGAGTATAACGATGCAACTGGCTTCAGATCCGATCTGCAGGATGTGTGGCCTGACAAAGATTACTAGTGTGAAATTACAGTTTGTGATTCTAAACCAATCCAAGGAAAGACTAGAAAATATCTACTACAATGTTTTGATTTCTTAGGACTGTTCTTAAAAGGTTCTTTGAGAATTTCCCAGATAGGATTTAATGATAGTTTTATTAAAAAAATGGGAGACTATTCTGAAAGTGATTTTTATTTCTCTTTAATCACTTATCATGTCTCTCCTAAGTATTTAAGTACAGCATGCTCCTTCTCATTTTGAGTTATGAGTATAATTCACACATAAAAACACTTTAAGGACAAATACAACCTAGATTATGTAGTCCTTCTGAAATATCTTTTTCTTCTTAAGCAACAGACTTGCAAGATGAGTATGGAATTGGTTAAATACAGAATTATGGTAAAACTGTCATGCAAAAAAGTATTTAGAAGACAGGCAAAAATAATAACTTGAATTGGTTTACAGTTTTTAAAATTGTAAATGAATATATCTTTGCTTTTAATATGTCTGGAAGCTGATAAACACAGCTGTCCATAATGAGAAAGTAGATTACATCATGTTACTTTAAATAAAACTTCTAATGAGAAATCAGGATTAAGTCGAATCTGGAGGAGAAATTTGTATTTGCTCTGAGAATTTCAAGCTCATCTCCCCTAGGGAGAATGATGGAACATTAAGAAATTTTAATTTAAAATGAGGTTATAGGATTGTAGATTGCTGACAGATATTTAGTAAATGATTTAGTGTTTCTGTTTACGTTCCAGTTTAGGAAAGATTTTGGCTTTTTCAGCAAACCAAAGAAATGTCTTCAAAACACATTTAGCTAATCAAAATCAAGTGTCCAAAAGAGGGGGAAAGGGGATGAAAAGTTAAATTGATATATTTGAGCTATACATTTAAATTTAACAGTATACCTTCACTTTCTGAACAAACCTCAGTTGTTATCCAGTTGTGAAGCAATTAATTTGTCAATATCAATTAATGAATTGGAGACAATACCTTTCAGTAAGTGTTATAGTCCATGCTACCAACTTACAGTATTTCTATTCTTCTTAATTCTAGAAGAGACCATCATTATACATAATCCAAAATGATTTTTTTTTTCAGTTTGGGTGAGTTCACAATGCTCTTTCTGAGAACACTCAGAAACTGAAGAATACATATGTAAGACATTGTGTTTGTTCTACACCCACCAGGGAATGAGCGCGGTACCTCATGTCCAACTACATGTACAAAAGGGTAGCCCTCTGGTGAAGACAGATAAGACTGAAATGGATAACACAACTTATTCCCTTTTTCCTTTTGAAACTTTTATTTTCAATATGACACCTACTATCATACACAGTTCCTTCACTTCTTTGTGACAAACCACACAGCTTGCAGAAAAAGTGATTCAGGCTTCATTAGAGAAATGCCACCCAAAGGGTCCCTTTCAAAAGCTTTGTGTTTTCCAGCTGGAGACAAGAATGAATGCATCATGGTTTCTATGGTCTCACAATATGTAGCCCAAGATAGATGCTGCTGTCATTACAGATATTGCAAGAAAATGTGCTCTTTCTTGCTGAGCTGCCTTGTGGACCAGTGTCACCAGGGAAATATCACAGCCCAGTTTATGAGAAGCTGTCCTATTTTATATGCAGGTACACCATAAAGAGCTTTATGCTTGGGAGGCTAGCAAGATATTCGCTGCTTTTCGTGCTGCCAAGATTTTCCTTTTTACTTCTACAGGAAAAAGTAGCCCGCCACTGCCTTTTGAATGTCCATTTCTAATTTAGAAAAATCCCCTTTCTCTCAGATTTTTGAATCTGACGCCTTCTCAGGGTCTGCATCTTTACCTTTGGTTTTTCATATACATTTTCTTCTGCCCTAAATCTGTGCAATTAACTTCTGTCACCTTAAAAGCCTTTCTTAAAGCACATTTCTCCAGCTGTTGAGGCATATGTAATTACATCCTACCCTACCTGTCCTGGGGCATGCTAGTTTCATACAATTTTCATATCACCCTTTTTCATTATTCAAGCAGAGTGAAATTTTAAGGACAGTATGATTAGGCTGAAATTGGAACTATTCAAGGTTTGGCATTGTGTGAAAAAGCAGACTCCTTCCTTATATTGAATTGAAAAAAAAACTGTAAAAAAATGGTCCTATCTGTTGGCACATGCACTGGTCACACATATAGGACCATCACATTTCAGCTTTTTGTGGCCCTATATTAAAGCTCATTCGTATATCTATGGAGTTTCATCTGGAGGAAATGATGGTTATGATTCAGCAATTTTATAGCATTATATAGATTCTATCTTAATTTTGGCGATGAGAACCAAGAAAGATATACTGAAGTAGTGGGAACAATGCAGGCATTTATGCAAATTGTTCCACTGAGGTGCTCAAAGAATATTGAACATCATTGAAAAAAATCATTGTACAATGAGAGCAAAAGGAATAAAAGGCTTAAACAGTTATTCTCTCTTCACATAACGTTAGAACAAATGCTTGTAATACAGATGCAAACACGGAAAATGAGCTCAATTAGTAATTATTCCTTAACTTCCTAGCACCCTCTAACCATATATTAGTTTTGTAAGATATATTGTGGTTCATGCAGTCAATATATTTTTAAATATTCATCACCTCTGAATTAATTTGTGTTACTGAAGCATAACACTTGTCATGACGCTGTCATTGTGGTATTTTCATTTAGTATCCCCAAACTGAAAGTAGAATTACAAAGCTATGCAGTGAGAAACCTCTACCACTGCATGTAGTTTCTCAAGCATATTTATAAACATTTTTATTAATTTGTTATACAATCTGACTTTTTAATCAAATGATTAAACCCATTATTATATCATACTGAGCTATTAGATGAATTAAGGATGTGCTGAGTTTCCAGCAGTGGACCACAAGTTACAAGGAATCATCAGTGCTGGACAAGGTAAGTTTGTGTAAATGAACATTAGTTAAAATATGGAAAGGTTGTGCTTTTGTGAGCACATGTAATTGATTTTTTTTTGGTGTTCTCTTACTATTAACTGCCACTCTTTCCTCCTTAGAAAGAATTAGGGAGCTGATTACTTATGATAAATTTATTAATAAAAATGACAAAATACATACAAATGCATGCCATTTCAATTCCCTTTAATGAGTTAATCACAAATAGCAAGAAATTTCTTTTATCAGTGTTAAAATATTATGATTCTGCAAATTCAAACTTTTGATTTTGCTCAAGAGATATGAATATTTTTGAGTATGTAGACCTGGAAGAAAAAAAGATAAGTGATCCAAAAATAACATGCTGGAAGAGGCACAGGTCATTAGGATATTTTTCTCTGTTACTTGCATTTAAACTTGTACAACTGAAATCTAAAAGACTTTGACATGTAATAAGACTCACTAGGTGTATATACGCTTTGACTGAAAAACTTCAAAATCAAATGTACTATGGAGTTGGCTGACAAGATAGCTCAGCAGATTAAAGTACCCACTTAGCCAACTTTACATAAGTGCAGGGACCATGGTTCCATCCCTGGCACCACATGCTGTGCCAGCCCCGCCCCCAGGGTAGGCTGAGCTGGCCCCCGAGTTCAGGCATGATGGCTCATGCCTATAATCCCAACACTGGGGGGACTGAAAACAGGAGGCTCACTATGAGTCCAAGCTGTGTAGTGAGACCCTGTAACAACCAGTTCAATACATTAAAAAAGTATATATATAATGTATATATATGTTATATATATTACGTAGAAGAATTCTTGCATAAATGTCCATCTAGCCAAGGATATTTATAACATTGTTCATACTAAAAACCCTTGAAAAGTTATCATAAAAGTCTATTTGCTGAAGAATAAACAAACGAATATTTATGTAATGATATGACTATTCATCAGTGAAAAATCAACTGTAGGAGTATGAATCAACATGGTTCAATCTTAAACTTTAATATTGAGTACAAGTAAAATCCAAAAAAGTGGTAACACTGCTTTATTTATATAATAGTAAGAGCTAGATAAGGCAAATGCATCTACACACGCGTGTTTGGTAAATGTTGGAAATGAATATTCATTTGGTTAAAAAATATACAAATATTCAAACAAATGAGATTTTAGGGCTACCTAAAGTCAGGGGGAGTGATTTTTTTTCTGAGGAAGGGACTGTAGAAGTATTGCATGTTAATTTCAATGCTTTATTTCACAAAATAAGTAGTATTTTTATAAATGTTCTTATTCTTTAAACTACAAATGCACATCTTACACATGTGTGTATGTATTCTCAATATCAAAACAATTCAAAGTAACACCCTTTCTAGATTAAAATTTGCCACAGGCAATGTAATACAATCTTAAGAAAGTTATTTGGAGCAATATAGTATCAGGAATGAATTATGTACAGTGTAAATGATAAAACTTTAAGGGTTTTCCCAAGCATATGTACAACATTTTATGTGACTATGTTACTGACTTTTTCAAAATAAAAACAACAACATATAACGCAGCACTCTCTAAATTTATGGTTGAGAGAATTTGGAGGTCTGGGGTACAGTTTCTCTATAGGAGCCTGCAAGTGAGAGCTGATGTTTCAATTAGTGTCAATTCACAGTCCCCAAGAGCTGTGGAGAGCTACCATCTGGTGGGACGCTACACACAGAGAGGAGAGGACCATTTCGTGGATATAACTAACTTCCTGACAGATCATTTCTCTGTGAATAAATCCTTCAAGCAATTCAAGTGTATATTTATTTCAGCTTTTTATGGGAATCAGTGAGACAGGTGAACAAATATCCATTAAGGAGTTACTGCTTTTCATGGGACTTATAGTGACAAGAAGGCTATATGAAGTTCTCAATCATTCATACAGGAATTGTGCAGCTTGGCTTTAAGGGGGCCAGTAACACATTTGCAAGGAATAAGTGTCTGTTGTTTTCTTAGATTAATATTCCAAAAATTGAATTTAAAACCCCACATCATTTGGATTTATTTTAAATTTGAGCTATAAAGCTTCAACGCAGCCGACCAGGAAAGGTTTCAAGCTAGGAATTTTGTGGCTCATGTTACTTTGAGGATGAATACGGCAATATGGTATTAGACAGCTTGCTGTCACTTTCTAAAAATCATTACACCCACAAAACTCTTATTGGCCCACCAAATTTTCACTCTCTCAGCTCATATTTCCTAGCATCATTTCTGCTTTTCTCTTTTCACATCATGGTGTTAAAGTAAGTGCTTACTAAAAAAAGTAGAACCTGTATCCTGAAAAATATCAGATTTCTTTGAAACTGAGTTTATGAGACAGGAAATGTTAGAAAGGCTATATTTAATTAAGTTTTCTCAGACTACATCCTTAAATTAATTAAGCTCAGCACCATCTTTAGACTCTCAGTTCTAGCATTAATATGTATTTTCTATTTCTATTTCTTTGCTCTGTTTCAAAATATGTTAGTGAGCATTATGGTCATTTATTAATGACAGATGTCCTTGCCAAACTGCTACATCAATTTTTATCTAATGTGAAAAATCTATTCTGATATAGTTGCTGCCTCCAATTTCTGACAAGCAATTGCCCTAGATGACAGATTTGGAAATGGCTATGTCAGCTTTCAAATACAGTTCTTTCTCAGACACTTGCACATGCAGATGTCACGATATTTACCTTAAAGTCTTACGTTCGCAAATTCTCATGTATTCCACATCTGCAAAGATGCTGTGCCATCTCTGAGGGGTCTGCTATAGTAAATACAATCACAATTCAATGAATGATGTTTGAAAATCTTGGAAGTGGGGCCAAGGAGATAGCTCAGTTGAATAGGTGCTTGCCTGGCAAGCACGAGGGCCTGAGTTCAATTCCCATCCTCCCCACCCCCCCAGAAAAAAAAGAAAAAAGAAAATCTTGGAAGTATGTGTGATAGTATGTGGGGGAAAAGTAGCTCTGAACTTTGGCTAAGTATGTTCTACACAAAAAACCTGGTTTATGTGTTATACTTATTCATAACACATAGGTTTTGTATTTTAAATGACTATTATATGCCTGTAGGGCCATTTAAATGCTTGTAATACTATAAAATCGGTTATTTCTGTGAAATCTTTAGTGATATCAGACAAATTATGGTAGCAATGTTATGGAAGACATTTCTTTGACCTGGGCCAAACATTTCTATAATCTTATTCTTATTACTTGAACAGGCATTATTGAATATTATTACATATTTATCAGATTTATTTGAAGTCATTTTACATGAAGTGCAAAAGAATCAATATATTTTCCTTCTGGAAAGATATTTATGTCTATTACAGTCATTTTAAAGATTTTTCCAATGTAACATGAATCTTTGTAACTTTTTTGCATGAAAATCTTTTCAATTTAATATAAATGCCATGCAGAAAACATAAGAGTTTGATATATTTCTCTGGTACTATTTATTATGAAGTAGAAATGACATGCACAGTAGGGAGGAAGGAGTGGTGTTGGGGAGAAAAAGGAAAAACTGCCAACAAAGAATAATTTTCCTGAAAAAAATTCAAAAACACAGAGATAAAGACTTTTTAAGATGAATAAAAGCTGAAAGGATTCATTATATCATACCTGTGTTTAAAAAAAAAAGCCAGCTGGGCCTGGTGGTGCCTGCCTGTGCTGCATGTGAACACGTGCTAGCCTGTGGAACCTGCGTGGAGGTAGGTCACTGGGGTCTTCTAGATGGACTTATCCTTTTGTCATTACTTAATGTTCTTTTTAATTTTTTTTCTTGTTTTGTGCAGGGTCTCAGTACACAGCTTGGACTCATAATGATCCTCCTGTTTTTATCCTCCTCAGCATTGGGATTTCAAGTGTGCTCCACCACGCCCAGACTCAGTTGCCAGCTCAGGGCTCCTTGGGGGTGAAACTGGTGCCATATGTGGTGCCGGGGATGGAAACTTGGTCCCTGCACTTACCTAAGCAGATGCTTAATTCACTGAGCTATCTCGCCAGCCCTGTTCTTTTTAATTTTTGAGAGCTTTTTGTGTAAGTTCTATTTTACATAGGCATAGCCATCCCTGTATCATTTTATTATCATTTTCATGGAATGTCTTTTAAATCTCTTCAGCCTATCTATATTTTTAAACTAAGTCTCTTGCAGATAGCATGTAATTGGACTTTGAGATTTAAACCTTCAGTTACTCTGTATTCCTGGACTGAGAATTGAATCTATTTGTCTTTAACATGATACTGACAGAGAATTATTTACAGTTGTCATTTTGTTCACTCTTTTCTGTTAGTCTTATCTTTTTGTCCCACTTCTCTTCGGAATTTCCTTGTTTGTTTGCTTTGCTAGGCTTTCATTTCCTTCTATTTCTTATGTATCATTGTTTTGGACAGTTACACATTCAGTGTCTTAGTCCACTGATGCGCAGAGTGTCCCATAATCAAATCACCTAAAAGCTTCACTTCTGAGTGCATGAAACTTTGGGTGACCACTTTGCTCTAAACAATAAGACAAGATTGTTTTTAAGAAAAACAATATGCCACTAAGAATATGGAGAAACTGGAGACCTAGTTGGAAGCACATTATTTGTAGGAATGCAAAATAGCAAAACCAAGTAGCCATTATGGAAAGCAGAGAGTTCCTTACACAACTAAAAATGAAACTATGATATGATCCAGTAATCCCACTTCTGGACACTCATACCAAAGCGTTGAAATTAGGATCTAAAGCAATTTTACCATTTTCATTTTCAATGTGGGACAAAACTCAGCAGCCAAGATGTAAAACAATTAAAATAATCATAAACAGACAAACGGATAAAGAAAATGTAGCTCTGTGTAAGTTAGTCACAGAAACACAATACTGCATGATTCCACTTACGTAAAGTGTTTACAATGGTCAAACCTTTAGAAGCAAAAAAATAGAGGATTGGTCATCAGACTGTGTAGAGGAGGAAATATGAAATGATCAACTTATACAAAATTTCTATTGTGCAAGATAAATTAGTTCAAGAACTCTGTACAACACAGTGCTTGCCAGCAACAGTGCTGTATTGGACACTTAATTTAAGAAAATATATTTCAGGGGCTGGGGAAATAGCTTGGCTGTCTAAGTGCCTCCCTGGAAAGCATAAAGACCTAGGTTCAATCCATGGTACCACATTCCATGCTGGTCCCAGAACCAGCTGTGCTGGTGCATGCCTGTAATCCCAATTCTGGGGAGGCTGAGACAAGAGGGTCACTATGAGTCTAAGCTGTGTAGCCTGACTGTACCAAATAAATAAATAAATGCACGATTACAAACATATTTTATCTTACATGTTTTTACCAAAATTACAAAAGAACTAGGATAAAAGAGTACAGAATTTCTCAAAAAGGATATAATTTATTATATTGCAAAACAAATTAGAAAAGTGGATATATTGTGAGCTGATGAAAGTTTTGGTCAGTGGTGCTACCTTTCGAGCTTGGCTGGGTTTATTTACAGCCTGATTCGTATGATGTCAGCAGGTGTTATTTCATCAACGAACCTTGCTGGGATGCTGTGATCCAAGACACTTGTCTCTCTGTCCATGCAGAAGGCAAGTGTAACATAAAGAGGCTTTTGATGACAGCAGCAACATCAGCTACTGTAGAACAAATAGAGATCATACCGAGAGATGTATCACATTCCTGCAATAATGCTGCTTGATATTTTGCAAAATAACACCAGCTTTTATTTTTAGTATTGCCATTAGTTTTTCATATTATCACTGCTTTACTTATCTTCATAAACTATACGATAGGTTACTGTGACCTACAGCCCTTCCAGGATGATGCAAAACACATTGATTCTCTCTGTCTGACTGTGATTTGGTACCCGCTATCCACCCTTCCCAGTTCCACCTAATGCTCCCATCTTACTTTCTTGCTTTCCTCAATTGCCAGCAATCTCTCTCTTACATTCAAGTTGACTTTATTCTGTTGTAGCTTCCATATCTTAGAAAGAACATGTGGGATTTATCTTTCTGTGTCTGGCTTATAAAATGCTCCATATCATTAGTCACCAGGGGAATGAAAATGAAACCGACAATGAGATATCTTATCCCAGTTAGAATGGCTATTATTAAAAACTAACGAATTCTGGAGGTGATATGGAGAAAAGGAAATTTTATAGGCTGTTGATAGGGAGGCAAATTAGTATAGTTACTGTTGATAACAGTAGGGAGGTTGCTTGTAAAACTAAAGTAGAACTACCATATGATCCAGCAATCTTGCTCCTAGGTATACCCAAAGTGACTGAAATGAAGAAACAAAAGAGATACCAGCATAAGCACATTATTACAGTACTGAGTACAACAGCCAAGCTGTAGAATCAGTCAATGTACCTGTTAGCAGATAAATAAAGAAGACATGGTATATACATGCGACAGATTGCTATTCAGTGATGAAGCAGAGTGAAATCACGCCACTTGCAGGAAAATAGATAAAGTGGAGGACATCGTGCTGAAAGAAGACAGAAGGACAAATATCATGTTTTTTTAATCAGATAGAGAAGCTTAAAAGAAAGTAACTGGAAGTGGAAGAGAAACTGTTAGGAGGGGAAAGGGGCAGAGTGAAAGAAGGAAGGACCGGAGAAGATTCTAGAAGGTGTAGTGGACATACTCAGTGCCTGTGATGCTCATGTTTGGGAATGTCTCAGTGAAACTCACTGATTCATACAACTAGTTCAGTATCTGTCAGTAAAAGTGAAAGTCCCCAGTATCTGTATTCCCATGAGATTTCATGTCTCAGACTTGTTCACACTGAGCGCTCATAAGTTTTCAACGACAGCAAATGCTTCCCTACTTAGATCTCAAGTTTACTGCTGCTCTAGTAAATTATGATTCTCTGCTTTTACCAGCTGGTCTTTCCCATTTTGGGGACAAATATTTCCTTGTGACATCACTTCTTTTTTATGAATCTATGTAGTATTGTTGATATTTTTGAGTTCAGCTTTGTTGGTATTTTTGAGACAATGTGGTAACTTAAAAGTTCCTATGCGAAGAACTAGAAACTATGTTCTATTTCTTAGAGCCCATATAAAGAACCATTAAAAGCAGATTAGTAACTACATGTTTTAATAATAGGTGTTTTACCATGTATAGTAGAACAGAGATTCAAAATCCATGATGGTAAGAAATCATTGTTTCTGGCTTTTCATCACAACCTTGAGGGAAGGAAAGCAATGAGCCTGAGGAGAGACTTTTCACAAATTGCTCCCATAAACTCCATAGCTGTGTTTATCCCATCATTTTTTGAAGATTATTACTAGAAGTTAAATGAGAGGTCTAGGTGGCTATTTTGTCTCATGTTGTCTATTTCTTTCCTCCAGCATTTGATTAATGATTTTTTAAATTTTGGCCTTTATTCTAACCTGCTTTAAATTTATGGCATACTATTGTCTTGGTTAATGCTTGTCTGCTTTTGCTTTTTTGTTATGTAGGATGCAACATACCACTCATGAACCATCACACTTTTAAAAAGTGAAACACTGCCTATAACTTGAAATGGTGAATGTGCTTTTGCCATACTCCATCCTTCTGCCTCCTCTCCATTTATAATAAACACAACTTTAAAGTTACGTTTTCATCTTCCCTTATATATATCTGTACCTATACCTATACCTATACCTATACCTATACCTATACCTATTACTCATATGGAAAGATATATCTATCTGTTACTGTATAGAATATTGTTTAGATAAGATAGTTCTGAAATTATAAAAATGAGTATCATGTCTGTAAACAATACATTCTAAAAACCTATCCTTATTGACAATTGTCTCTCAATTCTAAAGATAAAATTGTATAACTTTTGATTACCATCTATTGCTTGTCCTTTTAGCAGTCATTCCATTAAAGGTAATCTTTTGTTTTTCACTTTTGAGTCAAGATCCATTAATTTTTCTTTTTTAAAAAAATTATTTGAGGGTCCAGAGAGATGGCTCAGTGGGATAAGTGCTTGCCTGGAAAGCGCAAAGGTCTCAGTTCAATCCCCAGTTCTGGAAAAAAAAATGATATAGGGTCTTGCTACACAGTTCAGACTCATAGTGATCCTCTCGTCTTAGACTCCCCAGTGCTGGGATCACAGGGGTGCACCACCATGGCCCATAATGGGACCAGCACAGAGCTGGTGCAGATCCAGGGATGGATCTGTACATGGTATGGGGGATCAAACCCAGGTCATTGCAGTTGTCAGGTAGGCGCTTAGACCAAAGGTATGTCCCCAGCCCTGATTTTTCTTTTAGGTTTGTTAGGGTGTGTTTTCACTGATTATCTTTTTAAATTTGTCTTGATTGTGGTGCATTTGATTTACAGACTCAGCGTTGCACACTTGGAAAGTTTTCTACCATTATTATCTTAAATCCTGAGTCTTCACCATACTAACTGGTCTTTATATGCAGAATTCCATGTAAATATAATAGGAATTTTCCATGATAGCCTTGATATCTCTCTCGTTTCTTTTTTGCTTTTTACTTGCTAGGTTTTCCTTATTACTTTCAAAGTAATATTTGGATATATTTTCTATTCACAAATTCTCTCTTCACATGCACTTAGTCTTTCTACTGGATGTCATTTCATTTCAATGATCACATCATTCACACCTTGTAAGTTAGTTCTCAAATCTACTTGTCCTTTATGGCTTTTTGGTCTATGCTGAACTACTGTACTAACTTTTTTATTTCCTTAAATTTTCTGCACAGCTATCATACACTATGTCAGCAACTTTTAAAATACCAATCCTGTCTTTTAAATGTTTTGTGTGTTTTCCCCATTGTTTATCAACACAAAAAATAGAATTTCATTTTGTTTAATGATTTTATTGTCTCAATCCTGGATTTATCTTGGACAAACATTTCCTCCACATTCTACTACTGACAGTAGCCACCAGCGTTGAACTACAGTCATGTCAACAGCATTTAAAGTCTCAGGTTCAATCCCCTGTTCCACCAAAAAAAAAGTATCAGGTTCACTCTGTCCCCTTATTAATGATTCTTCTAGGGCTATGTGACTAAGCTATCCATACCTACACTGGCCCCAACTCCACTGGCTTTGTACCCCTCCCCCTTCATTCCCTCTACCTCTCAGCCTTTCCTCCTTATTTTAGGCTAAAGTTGCTTGATACTTCAACTCCAGGGAGCTCCAATGCCTGCTACCCTGATTCTTCTCAGGTTTGTGTACTTGTTGTTTGTGGGAGGCGAGCTTTCAGACTACCATTGCTTAGGAGAGAAACGGTACGCAGAGTGAACCTGAGGTTGGGGAGAGGTGCCAGCTTTGCAGAGGTGTATGTAAGCTTTTCAGCCTTCTTTTAAATGCAGCACACTATAGATATAGCATATACACCTACAGAGGGAAATAGAGTGGTTTTTGTCATGTCTATTAGCTTACTTGTTCTCTAAAGAAACCAATAAGCTATCCCATGCAAAAGAGCTATTTATCTATCTCAGAAGGGCACCTAGGGTTTAAAGACTTTCTTATTGTTTCCCTAATATTCAAATATCAATTTTTACCTTTATAATTTTCAGCTTCTGCTTATGCTTTCTGAAAACAATTTTTCATATTTCTGTAGATAATAATCACAGCCTCAAGAGTTTACACATTATATCAATTTCTTCCATTTTAATAATGTTCTTTAATGTTGTCTTGGTTTAAGCTTTATTAAGGAGTTCGTAGAGTTTTCAAAACATGGCTCACTACTTGCATAGCCCTTAAAAGGAGACACACAGTGGGAAAATCAAGCCTGTGCAAAGAAAAGTAATTGGAAATACCACATAGTATATAGTGAAAATGAAATTACTTTAAAAAATGAAATCTGTGAACTAGGTCACTGAAAATTGTATGGAATATTTTAGTTCTTTTTCAGTCTCTAGCTTATTAACAACATTATTTCAAAGAAAAGAAAGTGAAACCATTAGAGAAAGTTAAAGAATTTAAAGAAAATATATCATTATAAAAAAGCTAATGATCTGCATATGTGTGGATTAAAAAAAATATATGAGATGATAAATTAAATATATGTTCACTCAAATGCAGCACCCAGATAAAAATGCAAATGAGATACCTAAAACCATAAACAGCACTTAATGAAATAATGACTCAGTATCTGGAGAAAACAAGTCCTATGTAATAATTATGATTTTTTCCCTTTTTGATGAAAATGCAAATTAAATCATTAATAGTTTATAAATGAGCCCAGCTAAGAGACAGCTAGTGCATATCCTACTTTAAATAAAAGCAATAAGTTTTCTGCTATACTTATTGAGGTAAACTCTAAATCAATTCATATTTGTGTAAGGTTTAAGTATTTATCTTAATCCTTGTTTCTCATGAAACCTCATATGCTATTGTAAATTTTCGCATAAAAGAAATGTGAGTTAGAACATTGTCTTTTTTTCCTTCTAAAATTAGGTCTGTTCTTTCTGCTTCTTTCTTCCACCCACCCAACACCTTGTCTTTTCCTCAATGAGACAGAAGGACACACATAATTTTACAAGGAAAGTGATGGTAAGACACCGTAAAATGCTAACAACACATTAGCTTTTGGGTCAGCATTGGTGTTTGGTAACTATATTGTTACCATTAAAAGTTATTGATCATGTTCACACTAAGAACTTAGTATTGGGGGCTGGGGAGATGGCTCAGTAGAATAAGCGCTTGCCTGGCAAGTACAAGGACCTGAGTTCAATCCCTGGTTCTGCCAAGAAAAAAAAGAACTTAGTGTTATACATTTTCCTTTAATGCTTATAGCATTGATTTGCTATTAGTACTGCTCTTCCTGGACTTTATAATATGTTGGAGATATAGATTGAATAAAAGCATATTTATCAATTAACTCTCAATGATCAGTATATTTTAAGATTGGGTATCTTCTTTATGATGGAGTTTTGTTTTTATCCAGAACATCTCTCTGTACTCTGTATTCTTTTTAGTACATTCTGGCTCCCTGCTAATCATGTTTGAGTCTAGCAAAAATATATACAATTGTGAAAACAAATCCTCTGAAAAAACACAATCTGAAACCAAATTAAAAACCTCCATTAGCGCACTTGTAGATTATCAATGGACATTGTACTTCCTTGCATTGTCAGTAATAATACCATTGCCTGTAAATTGTTTAATAAAGCTATAAGTAGAAAGCAAAGAACATAAATTATTAAAATGGAGAAATAGCATAAGATAGATTTTGAAATTCATATTGATTGGTACAGTGAGAAGGAAAGATAATAAGATGGCCAATTAGGGAAAAAAAACCTTTATTTAAGCTTTTAATTATAAATCATTGCCAAGGCATAAAAAGTCAGTATTCTGTGTATAAAATAGCATAAATTCTTAGCTAGGAGCCTTCTCAGGGTGAAAGGGTGATGTTGACAGGACAATTTAAAAAAAATTAGTCAAAGTGAAGTATAACCGTAGGAACCATTGTTCTTAGCATAGTGATTTATAGTAAACAAAGAATTTAAATGTTCACTTTAGAATCTGATACTAAAACATTTTTATTAATAAGGTAAGCAGTGTTATTCTAATGTTAAATATACAAGAACTCAGAGAATTCTAGCCAATTAATCAGAACACCTGAATTGAAATGCACAGAGCTGGGTGAAGTGGGACAAAATGGTATTGGAATGCAGTGGAGAGAATGTGGTGATTCGCATGGAGGGAACTAGCCCTGAAAAATGTAAATACAGACTTTACAATTAGTACAGTATCAGAAACTGTTTCCCAGGGAGTCTTACCTTAGTGAATTCTGACTGTGGCGAGATCAGGAAATGTAAAGACGGTACTAGTGACTTCTGCCATCGTCCTATCCACAGGCAGAGTCAGTATCCTCATGCTTTGAATGCAGGTTCACTTTGTGAGTACTGCACCTTTTTTTTTTAAAATTAGCAATGTTAACCTAGAGCATGCTACTGGAACAAAATTCATAAATGTCATCTTATTATTTCTCCTTTCAGGACACCGGGAAGAGAAATTTATCCATTGGAAATTCTCTTTTCTTCCCATCCCAATCACTATAAAATATTTAACCCTTAGTGCTCATGCAACATGTACTTATTATATACATAAGAAGACTGCCCTAGTGGCTGAAGTATTTTCTTTCCTTTAACGTATTTTAGTACAGGGTCTACAGGGTCTCACTACTTAGATCAGACTCATAATGATCCTCTTGCTCACAGCCTCCCTAGTGCTGGGACGATAGGCGCGCGCCACTATGCCCAGTCTCAATCACCTTCTCAGCGCACCCAGGGGGCGGGGCCGGCACAGCAGGCCAATGGGTTGAACCCGATCCCTGCTCGTGCCTAAGCAGGTGTTTTAGTCTGCTGAGCTATCTGGCCGGCCCTGAAATATTTTCTTACTGAAGGTTATTTTTCCGTAACAGAGCTCTACTGCTGCCCTTAAAAACATGTCATATAGCTTTAGATGTTAAGATCTAAGAGAAAATGTAACACCTTGAAAGGGAGCCAACTCATTCAGTATGATCCTTTGTCTTCTACTTTCTCATTTTTCTATCTGGAGTTTGGGGGTGATACTAGTGATCCAGTGGCCATCTGCAAACACAAAGTAAGAGTACACAAAGGAAGAGCGAAGCAGGGGGATGATAGAATTCCCTGATGGCACTATGGAGCTATGTCTGACCTAAATTTGCAATGATAGATTTTTCATTACTTGAATAAAAATAAAAATAAATATTCATTTAAATTACTACAACCATTAATCCTGTCATTTGAACTTCTTTGGATGAAGAAATGCTGAGCAGACTAGTAGAACACACAGCTAGAATATCTGGGAGGGTGATGAAGGTATGGTCTTGGATACTGTACTTGTATTGTCCCTTCTTTCATAGTCCTGATGTTCTACTCTAGTAGGAACCATGAATGACACATCTCTTCTCTACTGTGCCCTCCACCAAAATGCTCCTGCCATGGAGCCAGATGACTGTAGACTGAATTTCCTGAATCTGAAGTTAAATTAAATGTCTCATCTTTTAAACTGTGAGTGTTAGGCATTTTATCCTAGCAAAAGAAAAGCTAATATACCTACTAAAACTAATACAACTATGGTCACTTGTTGGATTTTGTTTTATCTATTCGTGGATAAGCTCCATATATTACTCTTATGTAGGAAATGTTATGCAATTTTTATGAGTAAAATAAGGCACCTAAGGGTTAAATGATACCAGAAATCAATCACCTAATTAGGCTGCCAAGTAGAAGGCAGAACGCTAGTTTGAGATTTTTTTTCCCCAAAAAACTTTTCACTGTAAAACAGATTATATGCTGTTCTTGAGGGTAGGAAGTTGACTTGCTTTTTTCATCTTCTGGATATAAGCATATGTGTTAGAAATTGCTTTTTAGTACTGAGGGGAGAGAAAGAGAGAGAGAAAGAGAGAGAGAGAGAGAGAGAGAGAGAGAGAGAGAGAGAGAGAGAGAG
>NW_004524579.1:6388080-6400844 GCF_000260255.1 Octodon degus | reverse complement strand
CTTCACTGGGCACATGGTGGTGGAATGTACTTCATTTACATGTAAGTAGGTTACTAGGAAAACAAAGCCAATGCAGAATAGTAGTTTTAGGCTATTGCAAACTGAAAATGAAAACAAAGTTCTACACCAAATTGTGCAGAAACTACTGCTCTTCCTCCTCCTCCTCCTCCTCCTCCTCTTTCTCCTTCTTTTAATTACTGCAGGAAATACAACTTCCTGGGACTAAAAGATCCAGAAAAGTCTAAAATATCAAACAAATACACAAAAACATTGACTAGCTACTGAAGCCATCAAATACCTCTCTCAGATAACAACTTGTTAAGGGAAATGGTTGACATGAAGAAGTCAGCCAAAAACAAATGCTGCAAAGGTTGTGGAGAAAAAGGAACCCTTCTGCATTATTGGTGGGGTGGCAGACTGGTACAACCACTATGGAAATCAGTGTGCAGATTCCTTAGAAAGCTAGGATTGGAGGTTCCATTTAAGCCAGCTATTTCCTTCTTGGGTATTTTTCCAGAACTGAAAACCTCACAGTAATATATGTGCACCTATGTTTATAGCAACATAATTTGTCATAGCTAAATCCTGGAAATAACCCACATGTCCATCAACTGAAGAATGGATAAAGAAGATGTGGTATTTTTACACAATGGAGTATTATTCAGCTATAAAACAGGATAAATTCTAGTCTTTTGTTGGTAAATGTATGCAACTAGAGACTATACTCTTAAGTGAATTAAATCAGACCTGTGTGTGCAAGCATTGTATTGTCTCCCTAGTGTGAGAACCTCAAAGAGAAAAAAATGTAATCTGAAGGGTACAGTAAATACTGGGAAAAAAGAATGAACTTATTCAAAAGGCAAGAGTCTCCAGCATGTCATGCCAGCCCCACCCCCAGTGTGTGCTGAGAGGGAGATTGAGACTGGGTGTGACGGCGTGCACCTGTAATCCCAGCGCCTAGGAGGCTGAAAGCAGGAGAATCACTAGGAGTCTGATCTACATAGTGGAACCCTGTAGACCCTGTACTAAAGGCATAAAAAAAGGAAACAAAAGGAGAGAACTACTGAATTGAGGAGAAGGACAAGAGAGGGAGGGGAGGAAAGAGATTTATCTATGTATATAAGCATAGATTCACTATAGTGTATATTTCTGCTCATCTTTGGAAAGAAGCAGTTAATGCTTTAATTTGTTTTATGTCATTTTAACAATTGTTTGTTCTTTTTCTCTTCTTTATTTCTTATACATTTCTTTCTTTTCTTCTTCGATTTTACAAATACATATCTGGTAATATGAATAACTATTTGGAAGAGAATAC
Source organism: Octodon degus (assembly GCF_000260255.1). Lineage (NCBI taxonomy): Eukaryota > Metazoa > Chordata > Mammalia > Rodentia > Octodontidae > Octodon > Octodon degus. The sequence continues at coordinate 6,399,529 of NW_004524579.1, read as the reverse complement.
TATGTATTACAAGAAATAATGTGAAATTAATATTACTTTGATAAGTGAAATTCTGTATTGTAATTTTTTGTTTTAATTCTAATTTGTACTCTCTTTAAAAAATGAAAAAAATTTAAAACATAAAATAACATACTTGATTCTACTTGTGGTAATCCACAAATATGTTTAATCCCCTACTTTTTGTATTTTACCTTGCTGTACAGACAGACACACGAATGTGCTCTGCCTACCCTCCAATAAATTATGTACTTCAGGTTCTGGCAATTTACAGCACAGATTTTGTTATAAATAATATTTACACCCCTCTATACAGAAATTTAAATAGATTTGAGAGCACTCTCTTTTTAGATATATAGTTGACCTAGAAAAAAACATTTTCTCTCTAATTTTAATCTCCTCACCTATAAAATGAAAACTTGCTTCAGAATTTCCTTTATGTGTTAAGGCTAAGGTTGGAGATCTTGCATGCGATTTTCTGTAACTACCACTGATTGTCAAGTGCACAGACAAGTTTTATTTTAAGTCTATGGTCAATCAGGACAGATAATCCCTAGCGCTAACAATTAAAAACTGATAGGAGGAAGCATTTTCCATACCTATGCTAGCCATGTACCCTTTCAATTGATTCTGTCTGTTTTCCCTGAGATTTACTATTTCTCAGGTACAGCCAATCATTAGGTCTTTCTGTTTTTGCTGCCTTATATAGAAGTAAGCCCACGGAAGTGACCTTTGCAACTGGGCAAATCTCACTTATTGTAATGCATTCAAGTACGTTGTAGCTTCATCTTTTGGCTTTAGTATTCAGCCTATATTGTGGAGTGAAGGCTACTGTTTGAGAAAGCTTTTGAGAGTGGGAGGGGATGAAGCTCCCTGGTCCTTCCCTTTCATTGAATTTTGTTACAATAACATGTCACCCTGTTTTCCCCACCCTTGCAGGCAAAGTCCACTCCTTTCTTGTATTTTTGCAAGTGAACTTCTTGAGATGCTTATGGCCTAAACTAATTCTATATTATTGCTCTCCTTCTCATTCACATGGGATATCTGTGTAAGTAAAAATTTCTGTAGCTTTTCCTTTAAAATCTTTACTTAACTTTGACTACTGAGGTTGGTCCAAAGTATAGTAATATACGATGTTTCTCATACTGCAGCATCTGGATAAAAATAACTTTGATGATAAGTACCATTAAGGTTGCTTACATGTTACCCTGTTCTCTTGTTTGCCCTTTTATTACTCCTTGGTGTGCCTTTTTTTTTCTGGGCAGACCACAGTAGACAAGTATTAAAATTACTTATTCCATCAAGTTTCCCTAATCCATTAGTAATACTTTGTCTCCTTTTTTCTCAGCATCTCGAGCTCTGCTCTTTAATACTCAGTAGATGAAACAACCACGAGCATGCAATAGAAAGGATAGGTGACCATGGAGGAGCATGGCCTTCCCTTTCTCTACACAGTTCCTGTAATGTTTGAAGTCACAGACTTTTTGGCTGAGAAAATGCTGGCTTCATGTTCTCCCGACTTCTTTCACTTCAATACTTTAGACTCCTCATAATTCTGCTCACTAGCACTAAGAAAACTTAAGCAACAATAAAATAAACTTAATACTAGAAAGCCTGTTCTAGCCTAGAAGTATAGCTCAGTAGTACTGGACATGAATGTATACACAAATGTCTGGGTTCAATTGCTAGCATCATACAAAGACAAACATACACAAACATGGACACACATACACCACAGCAAAGGCACATTTGTTTGAGTTCAAGTTTTGTTTTGATATCATTTTGGTTTTGCTACCTATTTAATGACAAAAGCAAGTCCATTCTGGGACAATTGAATTTCCCGCCAAAGAAAATGCTTGATTAAAAAGACAGGTATTGCCTTTATTAATAACAGACACCCTGAACAACAACAACAAAAAAAAGAAAATGATTTTTCTTCCTGACCATTGTGGCAGGTCCAATTCACGGCCCACTCCTTAAGGCATCTAGTAAAATTTTATTTTATTTATTTATGTTTGTATTTTAGGGAAGGGTCTACAGGGTGCTCAGGGTCTCACTACTTGATCAGACTCTAGTGATCTGCCTGTTTACCGCATCCCAAGAGCTGGGATTACAGGCGTGCACCACTACGCCGAGTCTTGGTTGTTGTCTCAGAGTGCCTGGTGGACTGGGCCAGCACGGCAGGCTTGGGAATTGAACCCTAGGCCCTTGCATCTGCTTGCAGACACTTTAATCTGCTGAACTATTTGACCAGTAAAATTTTATATAAAATATGGGTGATTTTTGACCAATGTAGGTAAACATACGACTTGAAATCTAACATACGATACTTTTCTCCCGGCTGGAAAAATGGAAAGAAAATATGAGAGATGAAGTTAAAGAATAAAATGGTTTAATGGCAAAGATGTAAATCTTAAATATCAAACATGACTATACCATGATTCCAGATGAAAATGAATTTTCAAATCTCTCTTGATTCCCCTGGGAACTGGCCACCCCTCAACAGGTGAGGATTTTGACAGTTGGTGAAACATCTTTCCTACCTTCAGTTAGCCTACTTTATGCTTTCTCTGAGGGCTTTGGGACATGTTCATTCATAAGTACAAAGCTGCTGCTAATTCCTGATATTGACTCTGAGACAAATAAACTATAGGCTGATTTTTCAAGTATCTCTGAAGCTTCAGGAGCAATAAACTCCACATATGCGTGAAACTCATTCTAGCTCCTGAGAACTTAGCAGGCTCCGCCAGAAGTTCTGTGCTAAGCTACTTTCGTGCATTAGTTTTTCTAACTTTCAAAATATCTCAACATTGATTTCTATTTGCATTTTTGCATAGATTAGGGAAGTGTGGTTTAAATGATGGTGATAGAGTTGGGTGTGATCATACTCAGTGAACTATGGCAACAAACTCACATCTGTTTTCATGCCTGCTAACCGCTCTTCTTTTGAACAAGAAATACTTTCAGTTGACACCCCTTTTCATTTCTAGTTCTTCTACTTCCTTCTTTGATGTCATTTTCTTTCCCTTCATAGAAACAATTGTGGTGTATAATAATGTAAAGGTTAATTTTGTCAATGTGTTTTATCTTCTTCATACAGATTCACAATTTGTTTCCTTTAAGAATAGAGAACTATTAAGGCTGGTGAGATAGCTCAGTGGACTAAGCCCCTACTTGGCACCACACACCATGCGGGCTCCGCCCCTGTGTGCATTGAGCCCCTGAATCTGCGTGCATTGAGCCCCCGGGTGTGGTGGCACATGCCTGTAATACCAGCTCTGGGGATGCTGAAAATAGGAGGCTCACTACAAGTCCAAGCTGCCTAGTGAGACCCTGAATAAACAAACAAACAAATAAACAACATAAAAAAGAATACAGGACTGTTGTATGATTATGATTTAATTTTATTTATATTCTTGTATTAAGAAAATTTACAGAATTAGAGAAGATATCATATCTCCATCTTGTACTATGAATAACTATTAGGAAGACAACAATATGCAATGTATTAATTATTATACTGTTCTACTAACCTGTTTTGTAACTGTCTCCTTGCTATTTGCTTCTCAATAAAATTGACTAAAAAAAGAATTATCTTAGAATACATGTCAGAAAATAAATACAATAAGATCATCAATTAAATATATTTATCATAAAACTGGAGAATAAGAAATAGGCTTAGAAATAATTTTTTTCTATTCATTTTCTTTTTCTTCTTTTGGTATATGTTTGCAATTCATACAGTTTGCAATCACCTTGAAAGTGGTTGCATGTACATACCACAATTTGTTCCTTTAAAAAAAATCCCTTTCCCTTTTCCCTTTCTACTTTCACCAGTTTTTCTATCTCCTTTTTCATTCTTATTGTTATTGTCTAAATTAATGCCATGATGGCCCCTACTTCTGGATCGACAGACCAATACTGTCAAAGTGGCCGCACTTCCAAAACTGTTACAGAGACTAAACAGCAGCTGCTGTCAAAATACCAACAGCATACTTCACTTATCTAGAGAAAATAGTCCTAAAATTCATATGGAATCAGAAGAGACACAGAATAGCCAATGTAATGTTGGGCAATAAAAACAAAGCAGGTGGCATAGCAATAATTGACTTCTAGCTCTACTACAAAGCAACAGTGATAAAAATAGCATGGTACTGGGAAAAAACAGACATACGGATCCGTGGAGCAGAATTGAGGATGCAAGGCACATTCAATTATCTGATTTTGGAGAAAGAGGCCAAAAACTTATGTTGGAGAAATCCTATTTCAATAGTGCTGTTGAGAAAACTGGCTATTTGCTTGTAGATGAATGAAATTGGACCCTTATTCTCATCATATACTAAATTAAGTTGTAAATGGCTGAAAGATCTAAACATTAAAAAAGAAACATCAAACCTTCTGCAAGATAAAATAGGTAAAACCCTTGAACACACAAGTGTAGGAAAGGATTTCCTAAATAGAACCTCAATGGTAGAAGAAATAGCAGCAAGAATCAATATATGGGCTAATATTCAATTTAAAAAGTTTTTGGTAAAAAAAAAAATCAATTAGCAAAAAAATAAAAGTCAATTAGTAGAATAAAGAGGCAATCTATGGAAGGAGAAAATTTTGCTAGTGACTCTATCCAGTCTGTTATAGTGACTAAAAATAGAGATCTAAGAAAGTAAAATTCATTTACAGTCATGGTCCAATAATTCTAGGAAACCCAGGAATCAATCTTTTTATTTCAATGATCATGATCTCTCAAAATTTAATCATTTGAAAATGATATTCTTTCTTTTTTCTTTGTATTTAGGGAAGGGTCTAAGGGTGTTCAGGGTCTCAGTACTTGATCAAATATGTGTTTGTTTTTTTTTTTTCTTTTGTGCTACCAGGGATCAAACTTGGTACTTGGGACTTTGTATTTGCCGGTCAGGCACTTATGCCACTGAGCTGTATCCCCAGTCCCTATTAGGTTGAACTCAGAGTGATCCGCTTGTTTACTGCATCTATAGCAGGGTTTACAGGCTTGTGCCACCACACCCAGTCTCAATTGCCCTCTCAGCGCACCCTGGGGACTGGGCGGGGGAGGCACTGAAGGCCTGAGGAGAGAATGCTTGGCCTCTGAGCCTGCTTGCGGGTGCTTTAATCAGCTGAGCTACTTGGCCAGTCCTGTAAAAATGATTAACTGTTCCACTTTATACTATTTTTGTTGGCTGTTCCACATATTCTGAAATGTACAAATGTGTTAACAATGAGATTAAAAAATAATTAAGAAATAAAAAATTATGCTCAACAGTGTCATTTAGATGTTGCTTTTACAGTATCATCCAGCAAACTTGCTATGCAATGTCAAGAGACAAAATAATAGGCTAAATATAAACACTTTATTAAGGACTTTTTGAATAATGTTTAAAGATACACATCATTTCAAAGTCTCAGCAGAACTGATATGTTAGAAAGTGGTCAATCTCAATAAATCTCTATTCTTCAACTTGTTCTTAATATAAGTTGGAATGAATATCTTTCTGTTATTTTACAAAAATGCTTTAGTCATTTTGCTGAAGTGCCCTAGTTCTAAAAGAAAAATTTACGTTTCTAACTCCGCAGCACAAAGATAGTGTACACAATGACAGACATTAAGAAAAGAACGTCAGTTTTGATAGCTTTTCTTTAATCAATGTCTGTTAAGTGAACCTATTTATGGAAACGTTTAATCAATTGAGTTTCTTGAATCTAAGAAAAATGCCACATCTCTATGAGATATTTAGGGAGGACAAAAGAAAAAAAAATTCCCGGTCCCTTTGACTGAACCTACATCAGTGCTCTAAAACGTTTTGCTGCTTTGAAACACAGGAATGGTTTCCTGACAATGATTTATGTACTAATATCCCCAGCAGATTGCCTCTTTTTCATAATCATAAACCTGTTCAAGTCTAGATATTAAAGGTAAATATGCCAATATAAAACATGCTGACCCTCGAAGAGGCATTTTGATCTTATTCAAGCACACTACAAATAACAAAGTCCAGAAGTGAGAAATGGAAAGAAAAATATCAAATTTTAGTCTAACCAGTTCAGTGTTTTTGGAAATAAGAACATTTATTATTATATATCTTTGCACTTACAGTAATAAATGAATGGACACTCTGAATGGACCATCTGGGACTCTTAGTGCTTGGGTGTCTCTGGTCATCTCTATGTACTGTGGTGTCCTTTCAACACAATTCTTCGCAATTTGTATAGGAGAAGCTGAGATCAAGACAGAGAAGGAGGGTAGGAGTCAGAGTCAGCCCTTTCTTGCAATATAACAAATTAATTCTGACTCAGAAATGCAACCTCCTTTTCCAGAAAGGCCTTGGATGTAATAGGATTCGCCTTTCTTGGAGGTCCATTTAATAGCCATACATTCAAGATTGGCCAATGGGATTCCTGTTATCCTCCACCCTAACCGTACCTGATGTGTCAGCCTCTTCCTCCCACTGGAGGAGTGTTTCTTATCCAGTGTTCTGTTGGAGATGAGCGCTGGTTAGTGCGCCCCTATCTATAATCCTGCACCGTAGCAGCCATGTCAGCATCCTCTTGAGCCTGTTGGAAGTCAGCTGAGGGTGGCCACAGCCCATGATCACTGACTTCCTCTCCTCCTCTCCCCACTCTACCAGGAATTGTGAAGGCTGCATTACACAAGCCACATTCAAAAGCAGTTGAAAGGCAAATCCTTAGAGAATGAGAATAAACAAGAGGATCTGACACTAAGGAAGGGTTGCTCTTAAAGCAGAGGAAACCACCATCCTATTTTTTTCTTTAAACTACAATGCTAACAGACCTTTGCTTTAATTACACTGAGAACTATAATTTAAATATTAAAAAGAGACATCAAACCTTTCAAACTGTTGGATTTCATGAGACCCCCACACTCATATAAATCAGCTAAGCAAATAGTTTAAAAATATTTTTACTCAACAAGAAAATCCACACAACTTTTCCTGGGAACATCCAATTTAATGTAATTTAAAGAAGAATTTCTTTCCTTCAAACCATTAATTGAAAATAGCAGAAAAGTATAAAAACAAAGTATAAAAAGTAAAGCCATATTAATATGCTGAGCTGTAAAAGGCTCAAGTCAACAACTTCGGACATTGACAGTTTTACGGAAAACCCACTACTATTATGGACTACTGGACTATATTGGAATATTTTGCTGAATTCATGCACCTATAATATTTAAATGACAGTGGGATATCTTTCTCTGACAACACTAAAAAAAGGAGTTACAAATGAACGACCATTTTGGATCTGTATATTCAGAATAGTTAGGATAGATATACAGCTACTTTCTCTTAATTCAATGAATAGAAAGATTTGTTCTAATAGTGTTTGTGGATAGGATGTCATTTCTGCATTTTGTACAATGAATAACCACTAAGACAACAATATGCAATGTATTAATTATTGAAACTGTCCTACTAATCAGATTTGAAACTGTCTCATTGTTGTTTCTCAATAAAATTATTAAAAAAAAGAAATTAAAACAAAATTTACCTTGTCTTCTTCACATTATCCTCTCCTCAACCCAACCCCAAAACACTGAACTTCATGCTAGATTTCTCCTCTTCATTGCCTCCTGTGACTGTGAGCTCTACACATTCTCAATGTCTCACCCATCACTCTTCCTGTTTTTTTCTTCTCCATCCTCTTTGCCTCTACCCTATCTCTTTCCTCATCCTTTGTCCACTTTGCATGGTTCTTCTTAACTGTCTTCCTCTGTGCCTCTCTCTCTAATCCTTCCTCAATATCCTCTCCAGTAGAATTTCTTTAGCACAAAGATTGATCTACTAAAAATAGAAATGCATTTCTAGAAATTAGAATAGGAAATGAAGTGCACTGTACACGATACTAATTTCTATTATGAATTTTATATAACCATGTCCCACATGATTCTTTCCACTGCTTTCCCTCTGAATTTCTTAGTGTTTCCAGACTCTGTCAGCCTTCCTCCTGTTTTGCACCTGGCATTCTTCTCATCTACCATTCTTGCTTCCAATTGTTACTGTCTCAGTTACTCTTCTCTCATTGCTGGGACAAATAGCCAGCACCCAAAATGAAGGAAATAAAGATTTACTTAGCTCACAGTTATGGAAAGCTTCAGTCTATACTCAGCTGGCTCTAAGACAGAGAGGCACATGGCAGAGAGCAAACTTTCATGGCGGTGGTAAAGAGCAGAGAGCCAAAAGGGAGTGACAACAGCAACAATGGCAACAGAGACAGACAAGTCTGTCTCCCTTAAGTTTCATTCAGGCTAACCACCCCAGGCTGGGGGAATTTCTCACACCCATAATCCCAGCAGTATTAAGACCCATAATCCCTAAAAAGAAAAAAAAGACCCATAATTCCAGCCTTGATCATGAATAATCTCAAACTCTAGAAGTCCCAGCCCCATGACTGCATGAGGCTTTGAGGGGACAACTAGACAAAGTAGACACAAGCCATAACAGTTACCAAAGCACCTATTCATTTCATCAGTCTTAGCTTCAGGCTTCCTTGCTCCTTAAGTACAATTTGGATTCTCCCAGGAACTGCCTGCAACCTGCCTTAAATTCTTCCTCATCTTCTATGTAACATTTTTACAGCAACAGTACATTGCATTGTAATTTTTGGTCTGCTTGCCCATTGCCCTTCTATAAATTCTTAAAGGCAAGGACTCATTTTGTTCTTTTTATTTATTTGTTTAAAAATTATTTTTAGACAGGGTCTCAATGTAGTTCATTCTGACCTTGAACTCACTGTTTAATACAGACTGGCCTTAAACTCATGCAATCCTCCTTCCTCAACCTCCCAAGTACTAAGATTTCAGGCATTTACCATCATACCCAGCACTTTTCTCCTTAGATTTGTAGCCTGAGTAGCTAATCCAGAGCGTGGATAGAGTACACACACAATACATCTTATGCAGAATATAGGAATTTGTCAAGTAATCTCTGTAAAGGTAAGATTGATCAACACATTTTGAGTATTCTCAAATACAATTAAGATGAAATAATTCCTCATTGACAACCAGGAACCCTAGATCTTAAACTGTTTAGTCTTTGTGAGACACAAATTACACAGGAGGCTTTCACTGCCACACTATTTGCCGATAATGATAAACAGAGAGTAATAAGAGAATCATCCCCAGTGGTTGTTAGACAAATATCAGATGTAAAATCTTGGCTATTAGAATGTAGAAACCTTAAATTCAGATGTTTATCCTTGCTCTGTGACTCCCAAATTGTAAAAGAGATGTACATTTTACTTTCCAAAGGTGTTAAGTGGATGATAAGCTCTACATCTCTCCTCTCCCCTATAAGGAATAAGATAAGCTATGTATAAATTTCAAAAACAGACTTTTGACTATAGCAGGTGGATAGGGAACCTTTTGATTAGATGCCAGAGTTATGTGATTTCTAAGGATACAGGAAGTAAGCAGTACTTCAGATGACAGCGGGCTTTCTTTTATTTGAAAGAGCAAACTTCACAAATATTTTACTCTAAATCAACAATGTCAACTTTATTTGATTAAAACAACTCTCACTAGAAAAATGGCTTCTTTTCCTAGTTTCTACTTAATGATTCCCCTGAGAAACTAAATGTTTAGATATACAGGAGAATATCATTGAAACAATTAATAATTTGGTCTTTCCTAAACTGGAGGGTGTTTTGAAAGTTGGGTTATACATACCAATATACTAGTCAGCTTTCTCTCACTGTAGCAAATGCCTAAAAACTTCCCCACTGCTTTCAGTCTGGCCAGTGCCACCCCTCTCTGCCAAGCCCCTGCCACCCTCAGGAAAGTCTCATTAGTCAGGGGCACCAGAGAGGAAGAGCAGAAAAACAAGCAGCTTACAAAACTTTTTGACTGAAGAATAAGAAGGGAGAAAGCAACAGAAGTTTGTCAAGGTTGTCACTCCTCAAATTATATTTATTCAACAATATCTACATCAGGTAGCACAAAGTGAAGCTGAACCAAAATTGAAGATGACAAGCAGAAAGGATGGCAGGAGCTAACTGAGCCATTCACACCCATAGTTGCTTCTCGATAACTAAGGAAAGGTAGGTACAGCTACCAAAACTGTAGTCTGCACCTTCTTGAAGTGAAGATGGTGTTGAGAGGAGATAAGGGAAGATCTCTCATGACCTGAGTCTGGAGAGATGAGGTTAAAAATGAAACGTTAATGATGATGCAAGAGATGAAGAATTTTAAAAAGATACAATATGTAATTTGGAAGAGAAAAAGCTCAAAGTAGTAGTGAACACGAAGCATGATGAAGCACAAAAAAAAAAAAAAATACCCAAGAACTCAACAAGCATTTCCTTAGGTAAGGCAGGGTTTGAGGGTGGCCTGGGTTGATAAGGCTGTGTCATCATGCACTTCCTCCACTTCCTCTTGGATTTGCATTGGAAAAGATAAAAAGAAAGAAAAGAAATGAGATGAAATGTCAATAGGAGATCTCATCCCAAAACAGGGTTCTGTCCTACATCCAAATGTTACCAAGCTCACTCTAGAATCTTCTTGCCCAGCAGAAAGGGAAAGATTGATGCACTTCAACAAGATCTGTGTCTCACTTATTCTTTCATTGCTGGGATAAATACCCAACACCCAAAATGAAGGAAGGAAAGGTTTGTTTAGCTCACAGTTACTGGAGGTTTCAGGCCAATCTTAGCTGACTCCAAGGCAGAGTGTCATATGGCAGAGGGCAGCCTTTCATGGCAGCGGCAAAGAGCAGAGAGCCAAAAGGGAGGAGCAGCAGCTCGGGCAGCTAGCCAGCCTCTAGTAAGAGCAGGTCCAAGTTGTTAATTCTTTCAAATGTTTCCCATGCGATTTGATTTCTGTTCATGAAATCTTTGCCTACCCCAATGTCTTCAAGAGTTCCTCCTACTTTCTCTTCCAGGAGATTTAGTGTCTCTGCTTTAATGTTTAGATCTTTAATCCATTTGGACTTTAGTGCATGGTGATAGACCTGGGTCAAGTTTTAGTTTTCAGCATGTAGAGAGCCAGTTTTTCCAGCACCATGTAGAGAGCCAGTTTTTCCAGCAGCATTTGTTAAAGAGGCTATCTTTCTTCCAGTGAGTATGTTTGGCCCCTTTGTAAAAGATAAGGTGGCTGAATGTGTTCAGAGGGGCTTCAGTGTCTTCTAATCTATTCCACTGATCCTCAGGACTATTTTGTTGCCAGTACCATGCTGATTTTATCACAGTAGCCTTGTAGTATAATTTCAAGTCAGGAATTGATATGCCTCCTGCCTTGTCTTTATTGCCCAGGATTGCCTTTGCCATTCTAGGTCTTTTCTGGTTCCAGATAAATTTTAGGAATGATTTCTCTAGGTCTGTGAGGTATGTTGGTGGTAGTCTGATAGGCATTGCATTAAATCTGTACAGCAATTTTGGGAGTATGGCCGTCTTCACAATGTTGGTTATTCCTATCCAGGAGCATGGA
>NW_004524579.1:6383365-6386595 GCF_000260255.1 Octodon degus | reverse complement strand
TGGTTTCTTTTGTCTTTTATTTCCAGATTCATTGCACTGTGGTCAGATAATGTGCATGGGATAATTTCTGTTTTCTTACATATACTTAAGCATGACCTATGGATCAGTATGTGGTCTATTTTAGAAAAAGACCCATGTGCAGCTGAGAAAAATGTGTATTCAGCTGTATTTGGGTGGAACACTCTGTATATATCCACCAATTCATTTGTTTTGAAGCTCTGGTTCAGTTCTGTTATTTCTTTGCTAAGTGTTTGTCTGATTGATCTATCTTCTGGGGATAAGGGGGTGTTAAGGTCTCTGTTAAAATTGTGGCATTGGCTATTAGATTTTTTATGTCCATTAAGATTTGCTTTATATAGTTGGTTGCTCCTGTGTTTGGTGCATACATATTTATGAGTGTTACCTCTTCCAGCCTCTCTCCCCTCCTTACATTGTCATGCAAATTACCCACCCCAGGGCTGAAGTGTAGCACTCACACCTGTGGTCCCAGCACTGGATGAAGAATTAATCACAAACTCCAGAAGCCCAGCAACCCCATGGCTTCATGAGGCTTTGGGGGGACACCTACATACAAACCAGGACAATATGAAGAGAAGGAAAGCTGACTTCAAAGCACAGAAGACACTAGTGATCAGTAGTCTCGATGTGTTTCAGTTCTATCCTGAAGTCAGTGTGGATGGTGAGGAAGCAGTTGATATATGTTACATGCAGCTGGTGATGAGGTTGGTGAACCTGTGAATACAAATGATACAGATTTAAACTAGAACATTCCCAGAGATGTGAAGAGTCAGGTATTACTGCGTCAGTCTTAAGAGTTAGTACATATGCCTTAGGCACAGACAAAAACAAAGAAAGTGAAGCTTCTGGAGGCAGGACCAAAAATAGTGAAGAAAGTGATTTGGAAGAGGATAGCAAAGACAGGAAAATGGAGCCATCAGGGTTGTTCCTGTGGAAGAAAATGTTTTTACCGGGAAGATTTGGATGAATTAGAAGAAGAATTAAACACACTTGATTTTGAAGAATGACACTAAACAAGTCAATAAAAAGATCAAGTCAGCTCAGCATGAGTTGGAATTGACTTCCTTAATGTCGTTCACCTACAATCAACAGGATGTTTATTTCTCGGCTGATTCTGCAGGCTTGCTCTCCTCCAAAAAAGGAATATTCCCCCCATGTCTTCTCTTTTGATTTTGCCTTCATGTCATAGGTGTTTCATAGAAGTTTATGATATAAAAGTCATTGCTGGAAATAATTGTTGAAACTGTCCACTCAGGTAGGAAGTTTAACTGCTTTTCCAGCTTTTAATTTTCACTGGGCTTGTGTTATTATCAAAAACAACAGAAATTTATATTTAAAATATGCTTTATTTGATACAGTTTTTAGTTGGTGATTTTCTTCCCTTTCCATTTATGCTTTAAAGACTACCTAGAATGTGAGTAAATGTAAATCCAGTATGATGTATCTTTGGACATTTTGTTGGACATTTGAAATGGAATAACAACCTGGCAAGATCAGCTATAGCAACCTGTGTTTTCTCTATTCTTTCTACCAAGAAATTTATAAGTAAAAAGTAACATACATTAAAGAACAAACAAAACCAAAACCAAAACCAAACTCAAATGCCAGGGGTAGAAGCAACAACCACTGCCACAACAAAAATGGCTTTATTTTGGTTCCCAGGTTTAGAGGCCTTAGTCCCTGATCCCTTTTGCTCTGCTGCTTTGGGCTTGGGTGAGCCACAGTATTATGATTGATACTGTGCAGTGGGTCAGAAATGTTCTATGCATGGCACTCAGGAAGCACACAGAGAAAAAGGCATGCCAAGGTTCCCAGACACCCTTCAAGCGCATCCCTCTGCTGATCTAACCTCTCTGTGCTAGGCCCACCTAAAACGTTCACCAACTCTCAGGTAGGACAGCTAACCGGGAAACAAATCTTCAACAGCCAAGATTCTTTGGAACACTAAAAACCCAAGGCATAGCAGATATTAAGAGGGCAGGCTGAGGGTCTAACATCCTCTTCAAGGGCAGCTGTGTATGACCTAAATTTTTTCTACTGTGTCTTACTCCAAAGATTTCATCCCTGAGGATTGGGGCTAGGCTTTAAACACTTGACCTTTTGTGTGGAACACAAACAGACTCTAACAGTAACAGTAGCACCTCTCAGTGCAAAAACTAACACTAAATCCACTTTTGAAAAGGTTAAAGATATTACATATCTTTAATATATACAGATGCATAAATTATACCCCAAAGTAATACAGGCGAGTATAACTGTAGCTGAAATTAAACTAACATGATGAGTGGTGAGAAGTAGTACAAATAAGATACAACTAGATAGTACATTTTTTAAAGAAGATTTTCAGAGTTCAAGAGGGATTCTGGCTAAGGTATAGTGGCATATGAAGTGTTTCTCTCTAATTAATCTCTTTCTTTTATGTTTTTAGGGACTCTCCATCTTCATCCACTCATGCCTGATTCTCCACCCAGTGTTTTGAGTTGAAAACTTAAAATAAATAGATGCTTCTCTTTTTACAGTCCTTTGAAGATGTGTGCAGTATACTGGGGGCACCATAAGGCCATCAGAAAGGCTCGTTTCCCTGATGTGGATGGAAACCGCAGACCATTTGCTCTGTTCTCAGGAGAAGACAGGGTTGTGACTCTCTCCAGCCTTGGCTTCTGCTCCCTTAGCCTGCTCCAAGCCTCGTGGAGTAGGAGGAAAAGTAGCATGAGCACAGAGAGGAGCCAGAGGGCCACCTGCCCTTTCCCTCTGACGTGTGTCTGACTTGAGAGGGAGGAATGAGTTTTAAATTCTAATTGGAAAATTTGGGATTTTGATGAAAACTTTACAGTTACTGAAGCAGACTCTTGGATCCGCTGGAGGGACTGGGGTCCTTGGGGACAGTTATGAAATGACAGTGATAGGAAAAGCAACATTCTGCAATTGAGATTTCATTCAGAAAAGGCAGAATAACTAAGCCTCACTGAAAAGGTGTTCAGTTATGGTGCAAGACGAAGAAATTTGTTCTACTATTGCACCTCACACTCGCTTGGTATCACACGTATTATTGCATCTCATGAGTCCCATGCATGTGGCATTCGAGTAGGCAACTGTGACTAAATGCAGGTTTACTGAGGGCTTCCCGAAAAGAAGTGTCATTTTATTTGATTTTTTACCCTAGTGCATACAAATTCAGTGTGCATGGAGAAAACTAGACTTAAATTATACAC
>NW_004524579.1:6381143-6381930 GCF_000260255.1 Octodon degus | reverse complement strand
AAGAAGAAGAAAGAAATGGAGTATTATAATTGTCTTATAGTATTGTTTTTCATGAATGGGTCCAGTCATGAATTTATACATTTATTTTCATTTTGCTCTTATTTTTAACACATTCTTGTTCATTTAAGTTTGCTTTTTAAAAATGAGGTATTTCTTTTATTTCATTGATTAGTAAGAGTAGCTTATATTAAGATTACCCTGTGATTATCTAGAATTTATTTTGTGTAGGTAGGAATACTATAAGTATTATAAATCTATAAATAATTATAGATTATTATAAATCTATAAATATTATGAATCTCTATCATAAATTTATAAATATTATGAATGTATACATGTATAAATCTATAAATAATTCCGTTATTAGTTGTTTACCT
Source organism: Octodon degus (assembly GCF_000260255.1). Taxonomy (NCBI): domain Eukaryota; kingdom Metazoa; phylum Chordata; class Mammalia; order Rodentia; family Octodontidae; genus Octodon; species Octodon degus. Next base: position 6,381,553 of record NW_004524579.1, on the reverse strand, counting down.
GAGCATGTTTAAATTCAGATGCTTCTTTTTCTTGATATGAAATGAATTTAAAATATTAACCAGAAAAAAAAATGCAAGAATAGAGAACATTTTAAAAGATCACAAAAATAGAAGACTACAGTGTGAAAATTAACTGATGAAGATACTAAGATTCAAAGTGCAGGAACTGGATGCAACTTGAAGCTATACTCAAAATTAGACCCACATGTGTAAATATCATATTGTCTCCCTAGTGTAAGAATTCAAATGAAGAAATAAAAATTGAAAGGTATAACACAGTTAAATAGGAAGAGAGAATTTAAGCATTAAACAAGAGAGAAAAAGAAGAAAAGTTAGAAAATATGGTAGGGGCAAAACCATACATTTATAAACAAGATGGTTAAAACAATGGTTCCAAGAATTTCCATCAG
>NW_004524579.1:6378803-6379828 GCF_000260255.1 Octodon degus | reverse complement strand
AGGTGGGACTAGGCCTCAGTGCCTAAAGCAAACAAGCTACCTCAGTCTTGAGGTAGACATCCTGTCTGATTAAGGTCAGCTATTAGTTGCTAGGGAACATAATATCATGTTACTAACCTTGCAAAAATATAAATAAAGGACCTTTCTGTTGTGAAAAACAAGAAAGAAAAAATATATGTATGTATACACAAGATAGGATAGATATATAGCTACTTTCTCTTAGTTGAATGAGAAGAAATGTTTGTGCTAATATTGTTTAGCCAAGATATCATGTCTGCATCTTGTCCTCTGAACAACCACTATGAAAACAACAATATGCAATGTATTAATGATTGTAACTGCCCTACTAACCTGTTTTAAAACTGTTTCATAGCTATTTTATCATTTTCTCATTAAAATTAATTAAAAAACAAGTGCAGTAATTGAATATATATACAAATTTATTTTAACATTTTAAACGAGTAAAGATATCATAGTTAATAACTGATACTAAACAGTATATCTAAAATGTGTCATTATTCATATGAGAATGGATAAATAGTGGAAATAAATGATTTTATATTTTCTGAGTAGTATGATAAAACTAAATGAATTCATCAAATATTTTAGAAAAATATTAGAAACTTGAAAAATGGATATACAATTATTAACCATATTAGAAAACAAAAACAATATATTCCAAATATATTCTAAATACACAAAACACTTATAAGAAACATTGGCAGAATATGCTCTATGAGGAAATGGAGTGGTCAAGTGGGTAGATAAGTTTTCTTCATCATTTTCCTGCTATGTTTAGATGTAGTCATTTTGATGCTAGAGATATGTTGATAGGGTTACTATTATCATTTTTTAAATCAGAAATTATTGATGATACCTTTCACAAAAGAAATATCTTTATTGACTTTTTTCTCTGATATTAAAATTAATACATTTGGTATAAGAGATTAAGCAAAAGGTTATGGAAGAAAGTTATGAATATTCATCACTTGAGAACTGTTTCACTATATTTGTTGATTAACTTT
>NW_004524579.1:6376418-6376898 GCF_000260255.1 Octodon degus | reverse complement strand
TTCACATCCTCCCGGAAAATTCCCAGTACAGGAATAGCAAGTTTAAATGGGATTTCCAGTTCAACTTTTCTAAGAAGTCTCCACACTGATTTCCATAATGGTTGTACCAGTCTACATTCCCACCAGCAGTGGAGAAGTGTTCCTTTTTCCCCACAGCCTCTCCAACAAATTTTGTTGGTTGATTTCTTTATGATAGACATTCTTTCTGGGGTGAGATGATGTCTCAATGTTGTTTTAATTTGCATTTTGCAGATGGCTAGTACTGTGGAACATTTTTTCATATATTTATTTGCTTCTTTAATTTCATCCTCTAAGAAGTGTGTGTTCAGTCCAGAGCGCAGGCCTGGCGAGTGATTGAGACGACCCAGGGCCGTGGGATCCTGAATAGATCCATAGCGCAGGCCCGGCACAGAACCCTTCAGCAGAACTCCCTGCAAAGAGGCTAGAGGCAAGACCCACCCAGCTGATTCAGAAGCAGAA
>NW_004524579.1:6366702-6367659 GCF_000260255.1 Octodon degus | reverse complement strand
CCAGTCTATTTCTCTTAATTGGTGAATTGAGTCCATTTACATTGATGGTTAGAATTGAGATGTATTGACTTGCAATTGACATGTTATTTACCTGTTGTTGTTTACTCCTTTTTCTCCTGTGTTTAATTGCTTGCCCTAGTTAGGTGGTTGCTCCTGATCTCATTCGTGGAGCTCTGATCATTTTGGTCCCTCTCTAGAACATCTTTCAGTAGCCTGTGCAGGGTTGGCTTTGTCATCATGAAATTCTTTAGTTATTGTTTTTCATGGATGTATTTCACTTCTCCATCAAATTTGAAAGAGAGTTTTTCAGGGTATAGTAGTCTGGACTAGAATTTGTTTTCATAGAGAACTTGAAGTACTCTGCTCCATGCTCTTCTTGCCTTTATAGTTTGTGAAGAGAAGTCGGCCATAATTTTGATGGGTTTTCCTTTAAATGTGATCTGCTTCTTTTCCCTAGTGGCTTTCAGTATATTATTCTTGTGTAGAATTTCTGGAATCTTGACTGTTGTATGTCTTGGTGTGTTTTTAATTTGGTTGAGCTTACTTGGCATTCTGTATGCTTCATTTACCTGAATGTCAGATTGTTTCCTAATATTTGGGAATTTTTCTTCTATTACTTCAGCTCATATTTTTTTTAATGTCATTGGTATTGACTCCTTCTTGCTCATTCATGCCTATTAGTCTCACATTGTTCATCTTTGCATCATCTTGCAGGTGATGGATTGTTTTTTCCTGCATCCTAGTTGTTTTGAAGAGATCCTTTCTTACCTTTTCATTAGCTGCATCAGTGTATCAAGACCTGAAACTCTGTCTTCACTTTCATTTAATTGGTTTTGCAAGCTTGTGATTGAGATTTTAAATTCCTCTATATCTCTTTGACTCTGCTTCATGCAATTTATTTCTTTCCTGTATTGCTCATTCAAGGAATCCATCATTTTTTGAATCTCCTCTAATTTT
>NW_004524579.1:6364312-6365121 GCF_000260255.1 Octodon degus | reverse complement strand
TTGTAGTACATTCTCATTACCTCTTCTCTCTCTCTTTTATACACACACACACACACACACACACACTTTGTTTTTTTTGACACAGTGTCTCACTATGTAGTTCAGGCAGACTGTCCTTGAATTTACAATGTATCCCAGGCTGGCCTCAAACTCATGGCAGTCCTCCTGCCTCAGTCTCCAGAGTGCCAGGGTTACAGATGTGCCCCACCATGCCCAGAAACAATTTTACCTTTTTTTTTTTTTAAATTTAGGAGATTTCTTGCAATAATCTCTGTCTAATGCTGTTATATGATATTTTCTTCTGTTTGCAGTAGACATTTCAATTACTTATCTATGTTATCATGCAATCTAATTTATTTTTCTTATTAATGATCTCTTTTGTTACTAATCTTTTAAAAATATCCAAACATTTCTCTTGCATCTTTAAAAACTATCATACATATGATTGAGTCAGATGCCCCAAAGAATACCTCCTAATTAAAGTTCTTGTTTATACTAGTGTGATATACCTATTTTTCTTAAAGTGGAACAAGAAGATCATTTAACAAGTATAATAGCAAAATAAGCAGCAAATCTTCAATGTATTTGGAGATAATAAGTACGACAGCAAGTATTGACTAGAGGAAATATGGACTAAACAGGCTAGCAAGTAGGGCATGTGGACCAAACCTGTAGTCCTAGAATTCAGGAGGATTGCTGCAAGTTTGATGCTGGCCTGGGTTGCATAGAGTTCAAGGACAGCCTGAAATACAAAGTGAGACCTTATCTCAAAAGAAGAAAAGAGGGACAAAGAAGAAGGAAAATAAAAA
>NW_004524579.1:6358306-6362982 GCF_000260255.1 Octodon degus | reverse complement strand
GGTCTTTTGTTTTTCTTAATGCATTTGGTACAGGGCTTTACTATGCAACTCAGACTTGTAGTGATTCTCCTGTTTTCAGCCTCCCCAGTGTTGGGATTATAGGCATGGGCCACTATGCTCAGTCTCGGGGGTCGGCTCAGTGTCCCCAGGGGCAGAGCCGATGCTCCATGTGGTGTCAAGGATAGAACCCAGTCCCTGCACTTGCCTAAGCAGGTGAAGTTCAGACTTGTGGTGATCCTCCTGCTTTAGCTTCATCAGTGCCTGGATTACATGTGTGCACCACCGTGCGCGGGGCCGGCAGGGCATGTGGTACCAGAGATGGAACCCTGGTCCTTGTGCTTACACGGCAGGTGCTTACACTGCCGAGCTATCTCCCCAGCCCTAAACTGACTTTATATATTAGCAAAATCTAGGTAACTAACCATTTAGCCCTTGTGTACTTAGATGAATTAGGATCCTCTTGTCTCAGCTCCACTGTCATGTTCAGCACACTTGACAATATGAGCAAAGTAACAGAATTTCTAAAACCATCAGTACAGAAGCAATTCTATAATATCTAGCACTGACTCAAAAAATAAACTTGGCAACCACTATCCAACAGGGCAAGACACTGGCAGGACAGATCACACACAACAAATAATGCCTTACAAGGAATCGATTTGACATAGTTTTCCTTTTATGTTTTTGAGACAGAGTCTCACTATGTAGCCCAGGCTGGCCTCAGTTCCACACCAATCCTCCTGCCTCAGCCTCTCAAGTGCTAGGATGACAGGCGTGTGCTACCGTGCCCAACTGTACATGTTTTAGAATGCAAATTCCACAAATAAATTTTTCCTTATATTGGCAACATGATACTGTGGTCTCACTAAAGGAGCTAGAACAGTAAAGCGAGTTATAAATAAGGAGCCAAATAAAGATAGGTAGAAAGTGGGCTGGTAGGGCTCCTCGAAGTGATGACCTAAATATGGGGGAGGGGTGGAAGGGGCATAAGATGCGAGACGTATGGGTGTCCAAGCCACACAAGGAGAGTAAACATTATGTGCAGCAAGCTTGTACTAGTAAAAAAATAAACCCTTTAAATTAGAAAAAGGAACTGCTTAGAAACTAACAGCTATGTTCTCAAGGCTGTGTTAGGAATCACAGGGGACTTAAACACAGATTTCAGGTAGGAAGTTTATTTTTAAGGAACCTGAAAATTAGAAGAGAAATAATTATGCTGTGAGAGGAATCTTTGCATCTTAATGAAGACGGGTTGTGGAACATACAAGCGTGTGTTTGAATCCTGGTCTTTTAGGCCACCTGAATGGCTCAAATAAATTTTTTTTTTTTTCTGTGCCTTAGTGTTCTCATCTGCAGAATTGGAACAATATTATCTGCTCTGTAGGCTAAGTGTGTTTAATTTTCTGGTGGGCTCAGAAGGAGTCTATCAAATATACGCTAAGCCTGTGAATACATAAATGTGAGCTAATAAATGCAAGTGATGAGCTATGAATAGTGTGAGCTCTTAGCAACCACAGTAGTAATAACAACCTCTGCATGTTGGAGGCTAAGTTTTTTCTTTCACATTCCACTACCACCTTTGAAGAAAGATTTCAGTGAGAGATACATTATTATCTTCACTTTATAGGCAAGTGTTGAAGTCACTTAGCTGGTAGGACTGAGATGCAAACCTGCTTTTTTCTTATTTTAGGAAGGACATTACAGGGTAGCATAGTCAAGGGGTTGTCTTTGTCCCTTTTCTGTCTTCCCTCTTCCTCTGCTCTCTGCCCCCAATTTCTTTTTATTTTTTTCTTCCCTTCCTTCCTTGAGAATGTATTGGTGGAGTTCCAACTCAATTCTACAGGCACAGTTCAGTGCCCCAATCAAACAAGGACAGGTAAATACTGTTAAGGAAAGACTAGATCTCGGTTTCCCCAAAGGTAACATAAGGAAATGATTGATACCACATAAAGAAGAGAAACTAGGGCCTGCCAAATTGCTCAGCGGATTAAAGTGCCTGCGTAGGCTGACGCAGCAGCCAGGGTTGGACCTCCTGCCTGCGGTGCTGGCCCCGCCCCCAGGGGCGCGCTGAAATGGTGATTGAGGCTGGGCGTGGTGCCATGGGCCTATAATCCCAGCTCTTGGGAGACTAAAAGCAGGATCACCAAGAGTCCCGATCTGTGTAGTAGGACCCTGTAGATCCTGTATTACATACACTAAAAAGGAGAAAATATGTCATATCCTTTTGGTTGTTGTTTTCAATATAAATATATCCTTGTGACTTGGTAGGAGAAAACATACTTTTAATTAGTTTAAATAAAATCAGTTTTTTTCAGAGTCAATAAATTGAGGATTCTTTGTGAGTCCTGCGTCTTCTCAGGGGCATGTTTCTTTCACATACTTTCATGTCCTATCATTCGGAGGGAAGTGGAATGTTTTAGTCACCAGTGGAATGTTTTAGATGTGCTGGCATCTTTCCCATGCGCTTACGCTGAAAGCCTTCCCATCTGATCCATTCTCTCGTTGCGTGACTACCTGCGGTCTGCCAAGGCATAACTTTAGACTGCGCACAAGTCCGTTTTAGGCCTACCAGCTTTGGGGGTCATGTGCTTGACTCTCTTTGCCAAGGGCATGGAGTCGGGCAGAGGCTGGCTGCTCGCTGCGTTCTGCCAGAGCCTGTGACACTCCTGGGCGGCCTGGGAACCTTCTCAGGGATGCAGCGAGCATCCCGCAGGGCTGCGGACCCATTCGTCCTCCACAGGAAGACGCAATCTTGAGCTCACGCCAGACAGGCCGGGGCACACGCTTGTCCATGCCTGACTTTTCTTCTGTGTTTCCAACCCACAAAATTCTTCACAAGTTTCAGGTGCCTAATAATTTACTAATCGATTACTTATTCGCCTTTTCCTATAATTACATCAAGAGCCCGGATGTTGATGCTCTAAATATGTAGCATGTTGCTACTCAAAAAATGATGAAGACTTCACTATAGTGTTAATGGCTTTTGTATACAGAAGCTGAACCTTGGGTCTTCCTTTTGTCTATTTCTGTGGTAGTGATAATTACATGTGAAAGGACAATGTGCCCGTTATTTCTTTTTTTAAAAATTTTTCTGTCTTCCTGTCCAAGTCTCCTTTTCATTCCTCTGTGTGTGTCTCTCTCTCACACACAGTCACACAGGAGTGTATACATCTGGATATATAAATATATTTATATGAATCTAAAATACATACCTATAAATTCTAAATGACTAAGACAGAATTGATGTAGTATACTGATTCAAAGGATCTTACCTTTGCTCACAGAAGTCATACGGAGGCCTTAGATGAGTGCACTAGGTAGAACATTTTACTATGAAGAGATGAGAAATATCAAGAATTTATAAACTTCAATAACTTTGTATTTGTTTTCAGGATGGAAACATGGTGGGGAGATATGCACCGTGAGTTCTCCATAAGTTTGACCTCCCATTTCTCACATTTTTCTGTTCTAATTTTATAAAACATATCCAGTAGACATTTCCTGTTTGGTCACTAATGGGTAAAGGTCAACCAAAGAATGAGACATGGCATTGCAACCTCTAGAACTGAAAAAATAGAGAACTGAAGACTTTTTAGAAGAGCATTTTTTTGGCCTGTTTTTCCCGTTCTTTCTATTTGTACTGCTTCCACATCCCCTGGAATAAGCAGCAGCAAATTAAATATTTTCACTCAATTTACAATCCCATCATCACAAGAACTGTCAGAAATATTACTTTTTCCTGTGTATACAAATATACTGAGAAAGACATGAAGTAAATGAAAAATGAGACATTTCAACCATTGCCAATTTGTCCAGGAGCTGTAGAAATGTACCTTTCTATGGCCTCATTTAATGACTAATCTTCTAGGTTAATTTAACTGTAAGCAGTAAACTGAAAAAGGAGTTAGTACAGGATCACATTTGAATTTAAATGTTAGAATTGCATTGGAGTTTATCACCCCATCACTGTTTTATCCCAAATCCTGCTGTGCTGAGTCAGCCTTAATTTCTCCATTTATTCCAGAACCCTGCAGAGCTCAGTCTAAGTATTATGATATCAATGTTTTGTTAAAGGTTTTGGACAGCCACTAATCACCTTATTGTAGTTGAAATGTACATGAGCTGAGGTCTTCAGCTGTCCTTTCTTACAGTTTACGGTGCTGTAATGGTGGTAGATGGTCATCTTGCTGTAATTTGATATTTCAAAGCTATTGATGTTACACATGCAGTAAAAAAGCCAAGACTTTTTTTTACTCATTTGAAGTTATGGATAAATGTTCTGGGAAGGCAAATTGATTCTTTCTGTGCTCATCAGAAACAGAATATCTATCATTTTCTCAAATATCTTCAACTTTTTGTGGTTGAAATGCTGCCAGAAAATACAGGAAGAGTTGTTGAGTAGAGCATTAATTTCAGAGCAACTTTATACAGGATTGGTGGTTTAGACACGACTGAGAATTATCGCTGAGCTGTTCTATAAATATAACAGTATAGAATAGCTTTTAATAATTTCTAGAAATGCAATCACCCATGGAAGAAGGTACAAAATGCAAAGTCTGTACACACTGCAGAATTTACTGGGCTATGGCAGCAACTGCGCAGAATGAAACACTATGTCTTGTTACTCATCTAACTGTTCTTTTTAAAAAAATGTATTTGGTACAGGGTCTCACTAT
>NW_004524579.1:6357130-6357856 GCF_000260255.1 Octodon degus | reverse complement strand
TCTATTAGGAAAGAAAGTGCAAGTGATTTTATTTTTATTCACTAATTAGTTCATTTTATGTATTTTTAGGCTTTTTATTTATTCTCCTGATCAGGGTTACATTGTATCCTATCATTCTGATATAAGTAGAACAATCCTGTCATGGGTGATTAATGGAAATTTTTCAGGTAAAAAGTACGTTACTTTTACCATTTTCTTAAATTTTACTTTCCAGCCTTTATCTGGAGCTATGGAAAGAAGGAATATGATTTTCATGAAACTTTTATCAATATTGCTTTATTTAGAAAAGCATTGTGATTACCCTAAGAGGACCTGGCTGTTTTAACTCAAAACTTCCAATCACCATTTCCACACATATCAGAAAGTTCTGCACATTGACAACTAGGAAGTACAGGGAAGTAGTTAGTTTGTATATGTTATCTTTTCAGTTAATTCTGTGAGACTCTTAGTGTTAGATGTTGTCCATTACAGTCATATATTTTGAATAAAAGTAAAGGCATTTATTTTTAGTTGTAAAGATTTATACAACTGGCAGTGAAACTCTATGTAAACAACATGAGACTTGCAAGGAGAAGCTCCCCAGAAAAGCTTCATCTTGCCCTTGTCATTTGTAGGGTCTATACAGAGAGGGAAGAAGAATGGACTGAAGAGTTAGCTGTGGCATGGCTCAGCAGCAGAAATGCCCGCACATGACCATGTGTGCTCATTCAGATTTCATACCTTCTT
>NW_004524579.1:6339167-6356582 GCF_000260255.1 Octodon degus | reverse complement strand
AGCCATGTGGATGAGTCACGGCCAATGCTTGGCCAATGTGCTCTCTGTGAAAGCCTGAGAGAGTGTCTTCTCCCCATGTGACTCTCCTTAGGCCTCATACCTTCTTGTAGAACATTGACTGTCTTGTTTTGTTTCTTTTTTCACTTTTGGAATACTCACCAGTAACTTTACAACTCACTGTAATTAATTTGTATCTGGATAATTAGCATTTTGTGCAATAAGTACATTTAAATTTTTAAGCACTTTTTCATACAGGGCACAGATATATATATTTCAGTTGATTAGACTGAGTCAGGTTGTCACTCACTGTATGAGTTTCCTAAGAATGCTGAGTAAAATAATGAAAAAAAAAAGTCTTGTTATTAGTTTAATAGATCTTATTTTAGCAACTTCTATTTTTCACTTATTTTGAACTTAAAAGTCAAGAAGATAATTTTTATAATGTGTCATGTTGATAGAATACACTCTCAGACTTTGCTTTTTTATTTTAAAAAGAAAAAAATAACAATAAGACAGAGTTTCAAAACAGTGAGTGGTTCCAATCAACAAATGTTCATTGTTCCACAGTTTTGGGAGGAAACAGGAATCTGAAGCAAAGATGGTGGCAAAGCCATGCTCCTTTGGGGCCTCGCAGGAGAAGCTTCCTCAGCTGTGCACGGCTCTGCTGGTCTCCTAGCAAGCCTTGCTCAGTGGTCAAGGATGCACCACTGTAATCCTGTCTTTGCTTGGACCATCTTCCTCTTTGCATGGAGATTCTCTTCTAAGCACTTCAGTTGGTTTAGGGACCCACCCTGTTCCAGTATGAATACATTTTAATTAATTACATCTGCAACAGCATTATTTCTAAACAAAGTCGCTCGGTGGAGACCAGCACACTAGGAATTCAACATACTGTTTTGGTGGGCACATGATTCTACCCCCAGACTATGTACAGAAAGCCAATTAATGTTTATAAAAGCACTGGACAAAGTTGTGCTAATAGCTAGGCTTAGTCCACATGTAGCATTTTGTTCCTGCACTTAATCTATCTGAAATGATTACATTTGGATAAACAGGAATTTATTCCTAGTGGACCTGAATCTCACACTGCTACATCTTCTACATGAGGAATTCCAGCTTGCACCGTTGAGCACACTCCTGAGGGAAGAACATAACTTTACTGATATTATTTATGATTTTATTATTTCCAGTGGGTTATATTTTTCCTTTTTTCATTTAGATAAGTTCTCCTAGAACACAAAGTCAAAGTCAGTAGGGTAGGATTGGGAAATTTATTTCTCTTAATGTGTTTTATTCTAATTATATTTTATTACCCATACTGTAAATGAGATAGACTGAAGAGGCATTTCCAAATTAATTTTTCTTTTAGTTTTCTTAACTTGGATTGCTCTCCCTCCTTACTCACCCCATTGTAGGAACTTCTTAGATGTAGACGTCAAAAAATTTTTAATATTTAATTTGCCCCTAGGAGGCTGTTGGTGGAGGTTTTATTCTTATTAAATTGGTTTGAAGGCAGGCAACTCTGGAGTCAGATGCTATCATCTGTGATGTGTAGTTAGATCTCATTAAACCGTGAGCAACTTTTGTGAATTCTCTGTACACCCAAGACATGGAAATAAAACGCTTTAATTGCCAAATATAATCTATTTTCAAGTTTCAGCTGCATTGACCTTTCGGGCACTTTGCTACTACATTCTCCTTCAGATATTTTTCCTTTAGCATCTGCCATGCCATTTGATCTTATTTCACTTCATATAAAGACACCCCTTCTTATCCCCTTCTGCTGTTTTCTGTTTTCTCCCCTCCATGTAGGGGAGTGTATTCTGAGTTGTTATTCCTTTCTGTCTTTTTAACAGTATGTGACTGACAACTTGTTACATGCTGTGTATGAGTGTGCCCCAAACCTAATTCCCTATGGCTCATATCACCATTTTGCATCTTCATTTGTATCATGGTTGTACTAAGGGTAATTGCAAGCAGTTTTAATATAAATGACATAAAATTAATTATCATTTCCATAAACATGTTTTGGTAGTAAAGCCAAACCTTATTTTTTCTTTATTATTTTTTCCATGCAATTCTTCCCACAAAACCAAAAGTGTGCCTTCTCATCTTCAAACTCTGGGCTTTGATAATGGGATTCCTTGTTTTGGCCAATGAAATGTTAAAAGTAAAAGTTTTCACCTTGTTTCAGAATAAAAGGACAGAAATTGCTTCAGACCTTTATTATTGACATGAATGTGTCATAGCCCATTTAGATAGTCCAAGAATATTGTAAGACTCACGCAGGGTGAGGGAGATAGCTCAGCCATCTAAGCACATGCCTGGCAAGCAAAAAGACCTGGGTTTGTTCCCTGGTACTGCATGCTGTGCCAACCCTGTGCCTAGCCCGCCCAGAAACCTGGCATGGTGGTGAATGCCTGTAATCCTCGTGCTTGGGAGGCTGAAACAGGAAGATCACTATGAGTCCAAGCTGTGTAATGAGACCTATACCAAATACAAAAAAAGAAAAACACAAACAAAGAAAAAGTGAAAACAATAACAACAACAACAACTCAGCTAAGCTATGTGGACCTAATTTTCTGAAGGACATATGTTCTTGAACAGAGTCAACCATATTGGCAAATGTAAAAAATACGTGTATTCTGTTCTTAACAACTATTCTATATTTTTAAAAGTCACAGATCTTTGGGTACTTTAAGTACCATTGGCTCATCAAGATTCCAATGGAACCACACCCTTTAATCTCCTGAGGGCTTACAGTAGCTGTCAGCTTAGTTTTTTCTAAGATCATTACAAAGCAAAGAAAGTTATTCTTTGATTTGATCTATGCCTCTAAATTACAACTCAAAGACTCTTGGTTTTGTCTTTGCTCCAAAAGCAAACTACCTTTATTTGATACCATTTTGCTTAATGGGAAGATTAGAAAGAGGAAACATTTTTTTTTTAAAACATCTTACTGCTCAGCACATTTCAGGAGTTGTTCGTTGTTTCTCCATTCTTTTTACTAACTGGATAGTTCTCCTCTGACTGCATCTGTCTCGATCTCTGTTTTATTACTTTATTGGCAAAGCCACATGCCTGTTTGAAAAGAGTTGCTAAGATGAGTCTGTTCAGACTTAGGAAGTCAACAGATGTGTGAATGAGCCTGACTGGAAAAATCGGGTGCACTCACTGAGCAAGGTGTTTGAGAAAATGTGTTATATCATGGAGTTTTGTGGTTGTTTTATAGCAAAACTTATCAGAAATAAAACCATAGGAGGAGTGCTAGTAAAACAAATATTAAAATATGTGGCAGTAATTTTAGAACTGGATAGAGCTGATACAGAGGCTCAGAAATTGATAGCTTATAGGATGTGGTTATGGAATGGTTGGAAAAATGGTTACATATGATCATCTTGAAGGTTGATACAGAATTTAATTTGTGGACTTTGGAAAGAAGGATTCCAAGAAGATTACAGAGCCAGTGATCTAATTCTGAATAGTTGTATTGAATAAAGTAATAAAAGAGAGACAGAGACAGAGGTAGTCAGAAGAGAACTACCCAGTCAGTAAAAAGAATGGAGAACCAATGGAGAGCTCCTGAAATGTGCTGAGCAGTAGGACTTTTGAAAAAAATTCGTTCCTTCTTTTCTAATCTTTCCAGTCAGTAAAATGGCATCAAATAAAGGTATAGTTTGGTTTTGGAGCAAAGACAAAACCAAGGGTCTCTGAGATGTCATTTAGTGGCATAGACCAAATCAAAGAATAACCTTTCTATGCTTTGTGATGATGTTAGAGCTAAGCTGACACCTAATGTAAGCTCTCAGGGGATTAAAGGGTGGGATTCCATCAGAATCTTGATGAGCCAATGGTACTTAACGTACCCAAGGATCTGTGACTTTTGAAAATATATAATAGCTGTTAGGAACAGAATGCATATATTTTTCACATTTGTATGATTGAGTATATTCAACAACATATGCCTTTCAGAATATTTGTTCCAAATATCTAAAGCACAACCAACCATCCTAAAAGGGACTGAGGTTACTTAATATCTGAAATGACTTCAGAGTCTCTAACTTCTTAGGTAGAAATTGGGCTAAGAAAGCTGCTTAGCTGTCACAGAAGGCATAGTATCTGTCATGGTTTGTGTCTAAGCGTCTCCCCAAAGCCTCATACAGCTATGGGGTGGCCTTCTAGAGTTTGTGATTAATTAATGGTCCAGTGCTGAGATTATAGGTGTGAGTGCTGGTGGGGTTACGTGTATGAATACTACATCCAGCCTGGGATGGATAGCCTAAATGCAACTTACGGGAGACAGACTTGCTCTCTGTTGTCATTGTTGTTGCTACTCCTCCCTTTTGTCTTTGCTTTTGCTGTTTTCTGCCACCATGAACTGCTGCCCTCTGCCATGTGCTACTCTGCTTTGGAGCAGCTGAGTATAGACTGAGACCTCCACCAACTGCGAGCTAAATAAACCTTGCTTTCCTTCATTTTGGGTGTTGGGTGTTTTGTTGCAGCAATGAGAGAAAAGTAACCAAGACAGTATCTATAATGCAGTTTAGAACTGACAAAGTTGACTCAACTGATCAATTTCCCAGAGTAGTGTGAGTCAAGGTCTGGGAAGCCATAAGTGGAGAGACACTCCCAGGAAGCAGAAGTGGGGCCTGATTGAGAAATCTTCCCTGTCTCCTGAGCAGGGGGATAGCGCAGCACCTGCTTATCAGGAAGTTGGAGTTGTCACAGGATCATGGAGTACAGAATAATGATTTCAATGTGCTTTGTGTTTTTCTCTTTGCATGGGAGTACTTACTGAGCTACCTTGGAGTTATTTTCTCTCTCTCTCTCTCTCTCTCTCTCTCTCTCTCTCTCTCTCTCTTATGTATAAAGATAAGGATAAGGTGTTCTATGAAGGAAGGAATGAATGGGCACATGGGTGTGAACACACAATATAAAGATTTTTGTATCCCTTATTTACATCTCCTAGAAGAGCTCAATCTTCAGATGAGCACTAGAAAACCAAAGAGGTAAGTCAGCTACATCACTGGTGAAGCATTTCTAGCAAATCAGGTGAATGAATGTGGTAGGTATAATGATGGGGTGGAGGCTGTGCATAGACTACCCGTTCACCAAGAATCTCATTCTCCTTTGCTGAGTATCTTGCACATCAGCAGCAGGAGTGCCCTATGATGGCATCACACCTTGGGGAGGCTGATTTGGTGCCAATTAACTCTTCAACCCCTTCTATCCTGAAAGCAATTTGTATTGATGGAGGCCGATAAATCTCTTTCCAGGATTCACTGTTCTCTCCTGCCTGGACTGCATCTGAGGACTCAACAGAATTTGAACCACTGACATGGAATCCTGAACATCAGATGAAACTAAGAGACCTAATTCTCAGTAAAACACAGCAATCAAAGATGACCACGGAATCTACTGGCTTGTCACATCCCTCACCACCCAGAAACTTCTGACATGATAAACTGTTTCAATGATATATTAAAAGTATGTATTTATTTTTGAGTGATATATACTAACTCCAACTTTTGAAGGGAAGATTGTGATATTTTTGAATCATGTGCATATGAGTACTAATCAATTTAGGGTAATTAGCATATTCATTGCTATCATTAATTAATGTTGAATACATCAAAAATTGTATCTTGTAGTTTCTTTATTTTTCTGCCAGAATTGGAGAAGAGCAGGCAGGAAGAGAGGTAGGAAGAAGCTGCACTAAGTTGCCCTGGCTGGGGTTGAACTTTCAATCTTCATGCCTCCGCCTCCCAGGCACGCCATGTGTGGCTCCCACCACCCCAGCTCTGAGGCAACATTCGATAGGATGCCCTGTGAAGACAGGGGGCTGTCCTTCTAGAGGATGTCTGCAGGCTTCATTCCAAACCAGTGCACACTCTAGAGGATGACTGGGCCTGGGAACCAAATGAAGTTTTGTAAGTCAATAATCTTTAAAGAATCTCTACAATGTAATAAGAAGTCAGTTAGAAAAGCTGCAGAAATCAATCTATTTCTAAAATTCCATCAGGGTGAAATTTTGTTTTCCACAATATGATAGATAGGTGGAATCTAAAATGGCTCTCAGAAGGCCAGCCAGATAGCTGAGCGGGTTAAAGCACCTGCTTAGGCAGACTTAGGGGATGGGAGGTCAATCTCCAGGCCTGCCGTGCAGGCCCCACCCCCTGGGGTGGGCTGAGACAGCATGAAACTGAGCATGGTGGTGTGCGCCTGTCATCTCAGCTCTTGAGAGGCTGGAAACAGGTGGATCACCATGAGTCCGATCTAGTAGTGAGACCCTGAACACCCTGTAGACCCTTCCCTAAAGTACAAAAATAAAATCAAATGGCTCCCAACTGTCCATCTCCATTGGTATTCATGCCTTTGTGTAATCCTTTCCCTTGCATGGGGGATCTGTTCCCAGACATCTGCACTACAGAGTATATACGGGATGTGACCAAGCTAAATTCTGCCTCATTCCCTGCCCTTCTCTAACTCAGTTTGAAGAAAACCAGGCACCCTATTGTGAGCTGCACCTCTGAGAAGGGACCAAGGCAGCTCTTCAGCCAAAACTTCCCGGAAAGCTGAATCTGGCTGAAAACTACTTTTGTGGCTTTACTCCTGTTCTGTCCTTAACGAGAATGTACGAGTGACTATCATCTGAACTGTGGTCTTGTCAGAGACTCTGAGCTAGAAAACACAAAAGGGTCACCCCTAGACTCCTAGCCCATAGAAATTCTGAGCTAAATAATGTTTTCTACCACTAGGTGTTGAGATAACTTTAGTACAAGTAAATAAATACACATAGAAATTATGTTTCTCATGCACTTTTAAGATTGAGAAATTAAAAACATCACAAACTTCAGCCAAACTTGGCAGGTTCCAATTGTAACTTGAATCTCACACATGCTATCTTTCTTAGACTTAGACAAGTAGGGCTCTCTGCTTCCAATAAAAAGGGAG
Organism: Octodon degus; assembly: GCF_000260255.1. Taxonomy (NCBI): domain Eukaryota; kingdom Metazoa; phylum Chordata; class Mammalia; order Rodentia; family Octodontidae; genus Octodon; species Octodon degus. Next base: position 6,349,628 of record NW_004524579.1, on the reverse strand, counting down.
GTTTTGGTTGGAACATGAATTCCTGAGATTATCTTTACACTTTGATTTCAGCTATATCAAAAGTGTTCTGATTAATGGTATATGGAAAAGGAAAATCATGAGTTTGTACACAGAGATTATTGTGCCATCAATCTTCTGAATAGTTATACTCTAATTTTTTGTGTGCTTCTAAATTTTTTTTTCAGGTTGTATATGTTTGAGGAAGCAAGACTAAATGTACTCAAAATTTGTTTCTGGTTTTATTTCTCTTGGAGTAAGTCCCATAAATAGTGCAAAACATATGTCTAAGCTGTAGCCCAGTTCTGAGGATATTAAGGGGAGGATAAAGCACCTGCGTTGATCAGAGTCTCTCTAACTGAGAGAGCTGCTATGTGATCTCTATCACTGCTAATATGTAATAGCCAGCCTACTGCCGCACACATTTAAGAGTTTACTCTTGGCTTTACCTGAAACTCATGAGGAAGAAATTTGGCCAAGATGCCTTGTTTTGTGGGTTTTTTTTCCAATGGGCACATTTGACTTTCTCAAGACATTTTCAAGGATTCCTTTCCACCCACTCACATGCTATATTTACCACTTAATTCTTCATTATTTTCCTCTCTAAGCATACAGTCCAACTCATTTCATGTGTAACTCAGTATTAGCTATCTGGTTAGTGGGATTCCCATATGACTTGCTTCAGGCTTAGCTCTAAAGACTTAGGACAAAAATTTGGCAAAGCTAAGTTAAAAGAGCAGACTCTTTGTACAGGTCCTGTGACCTCTTAAAGATCATAAATCTGTGTGAAAAGGAGAGGTCTACCAATATAAACTTTTGTACTTCTGATGACTCTGACAGTCATGGGTTTTAGTTTGCTGCTAGACAGCCAGACTTCCAACTAGTTTGTCCCTCTCAATCTTTTTTTCCCCATAATTATATTGAGAGACTTACAGCAATGAGACAGTTTCAAATCAAATTGGTAGGACAGTTTCAATAATTAACACACTGTATACTCTCTTCCTAGTGGTTATTTGCTGTACAAGATGCGGACATGATATCATATTTACAAACACTATTAGAACAAATCCCTCTATTTATTAAGAGAATGTAACTATATATCTATCCTAACCATTTTGAATACACAGATACAAAGTGGACATTTATCTGTATCCCCCTTTTTTTAGTTCCATCATTTGAATATTAAAGGTGTGTTAACTCAGAAAAATATTCTAAAAGAGTCCAGTAGTCCATAATAGTATTGGGTCTTCCACTTCACTGACAATGTCAGAAATTGTTGACCGGAGTCCCCTACAGCTCAACATAACACCATGGCTTTACTTTTTATACTTAGTTTTTATACTTTTCTGCTGGATGGTTAAGACCAAGATAAAGCAAGACCTATGCAACAAGAGTTGTAGCTTTTGGATCTGAGAAAGTCAGTCAAATCCCCTCAGGATTTTTCCTGAGATCTTGTACCTCAGATTATAGATCCTTTATCAGTGTCAGCTATTGCTTGGCCAATGTGCTCTCTGTGGAAGCCTGAGAGAATGTTTTCACTCCATGTGACTCTTCTTAGGCATACTCTACATCATTGATCACTTTCCTCTTTGGCCCCATAATCTCCTTTATCAGGAAATTTGGGACACTACTGAATTACATGACATTACAGTACAAGTTCTCATGTGTCCTGAGTCTCAATTGGCCTTGGAATGCTAGAGCCAAAATGTTGCTTTCCTTGTGGCCCTCCTTTTTCTCTAAATTTGGTCAGCAAACTTAGGTTGTTAACCCTCCAGAAAAGAATCTTATTGTTATTACCATGTAACCTAGGCTGTTAAGCTTAACCTCACTATCTGTCTGAATAAATATCAAACATCTTAGGCATAACATGGAACAAGTATTTTTAATCAAGTATTGATATGTTGAACTTTAAGTCCCTACAGAATATGATAAAAAACATTTAAAAATTAGAATATATTTTAAAAATAGGCATAAAGAATTATGTACTTCTTATGTTTACACATAAGTCCAAAAATCTCTCTCTATACAACCTTGAAGCAGGACAGTCCCACAATATTCCTTTTCCTGTCTTTTGCTTTCATTCATCACTCCCTTCTTTTTGAACAATCATCTACCCAAGAGACAGCACAGCAGCAAATGGCATGTCATGACAAGCAGCCCATATTCAGAAGACCAGAATGACAGGCACTCCAAGTATGAACCTACTATTATAAATTGCCATCTTCAGTGTAGTTGCTTAGTTCACAGGTATCTGTATATATAGTTAGTCAGGGTGAGAATCATTCCGATTAACTGCTAAATTGAAAAATCTTCTGAAGATTCTCAGGAACATTGCCTTCCCATCTTCTACAAATAACCGTATGGCTTCCCCTGTCATGCTTCCTAGCTCTTCTCCTTGCTCTCTTTTCATTGTCTGGTCCTGAAGTTGTTGCTTTCCTTTTAGTTGTATTACACCTTTCTATTTGTATTTCTTCTTTTGAGTTCTTATACTAGGGAAACTATATGATAATAACACACATGTGTGTGGTTTATTTCACTTATGAGTATATCTTCAAGTGGCATCCACTTCAATATAAAGGCTTCAAGTTTATCATTCCTTATAGCTGAGTAATACTCCACTATATAAAAATACCACATTCTTTTCATCCATTACTCAGGTGATGGGAATCTTGGTTGTTTCCAAGATTTGGCTATCACAAATTGTGCTACTATAAACATAGGCACACATATATCTCTATAATAGGTTGTTTTCAGATCTTCCAGGAAGATTCCCAGTAGAGGAATAGTTGGATTAAATGGGATTTCAGTCCAAGTTTTCTAAGGAGTCTCCACACTGATTTCTATAATGGTTGCACCAGTCTACATTCCCACCAGCAGTGGAGAAGGGTTCCTTTTTCCACAGCGTCTCCAACATTTGTTGTTGGTTGATTTCTTTATGATAGCCATTCTTTCTGGGGTGAGATGGCATCTCTCTCTCTCTTTCTCTCTCTCTTTTTTTTTTGGTGGAACCAGGTATTGAACTCAGGCCTTTGTACTTGCTAGGGAAGCACTTATTCTCTGGTCCCGAGATGATATCTCAAGGTTGTTTAATTTGCATTTCATTGATGGCTGGTGATGTGGAGCATTTTTTCATATATTTATTTGCTTCTTTAATTTCATCCACTGAGAAGTGTGTGTCCATCTCAGATGCCCATTTCTGGACTGGGTCTTTAAATTTTGGGGCCCTAGTGTTTTTTAGTTCTTTATAAATTATAGAGAGCAGACCTTTGTCTGAGTACTTATTTGTCATTATTTTTTCCACATTTGTGGTTTGTCTTTTCACTTTATTGGTAATTTCTTTTGACATGCAAAAGTTTCTCAATAAGAGCAGGTCCCAGTTGTTAATTCTTTCAAATGTTTCCTGTGTGATTTGATTTTTGTTCATGAACTCTTTGCCTACCCTTATGTCTTCAAGAGTTTCTCCTGCATTCTCTTCCAGGAGATTTAGTGTTTCTGCTTTAATGTTTAGATCTTTAATCCATTTTGACTTTAGCTTAGTGCATGGTGATAGACCTGGGTCAAGTTTTAGTTTTTGGCATGTAAGAGCCCATTTTTCCAGCACCATTTGTTAAAGGCCAGCTTTCTTCCAGTAAGTATGTTTGGCCCCTTTGTCAAAGATAAGGTGGATGAGTGTTTTCCTAGGGTTTCAGCATCTTTTAATCTATTCCATTTTTCTCACATCTGTTTCATTGCCAGTACCATGCTGATTTTATCACAGTAGCCTTGTAGTATAATTTCAAGTCAGGAATTGTAATGCCTCCTGCCTTTTCTTTATTGCCCAGGATTGTCTTTGCTAGTCTATGTCTTCTCTGGTTCCAGATAAATTTTAGGAATGATTTCTCTAGCGCTGTGAGGTATATTGGTGCTAGTTTGATAGAGATTGCATTAAATCTGTACAGCAATTTTGGAAGTATGGTCGTCTTCACAATGTTGGTTCTTCCTATCCAGGAGCACAGAATATCTTTCCATTTTCTGACATCCTCTAGGATCTCTTTTTTAAGAGTACTGTAATTTTCCTTGAAAAGATCTTTGACTTCTTTAGTTAGATTAATTCCAAGGCATTTCATTTTCCCTGGTGGTATTGTAAAAGGTACTGTTTCTATAATTTTCGTCTCAGTGTGTTTGTTATCTGTGTAGAGGAATGCTATTGACTTTTGGGTACAGACTTTGTACCTTGCTATGCTACTGAATTTCTCTATTAATTCTAGTAGCTTCTTGGTTGATTTTTTTTTGGTTTTCCAAGTAAAGTATCATATCATCTGCAAATAATGATAATTTAACTTCTTCTTTACCTATTCTTATTCCTTTTATTTGTTTCTCTTGTCTAATTCTCCCTCTCAATCTTAGCAGCCCTTTTTTGCTTTTCTGATGATCTAGCAAGCTAAGAATCGAAAAAGGAGATGACACAAGAAATATATTGAAACAACAGTTTGCATTAGAGAAGCAACAAATGAGAAATTTAAGTTTGAAGAGATTCTTAGACTCAATCAGATTCATGAAAAATTAAACCTTCAGAGGGCCCTTGCTTGGCCTGATTGTCCTCAGTTCCTGCTATTTGATGATGCAGAAAAGAGGAGCCTTATGAGGCACAACTCCTCTGTCATGGCCTTTCCAGCTTCTAAGACTGAGAATAAAAAATTGTTAATTTTTATTGTAAATGAACTAGCCTGTGGTACTTTATCATAGAAACACAAAATACTTAGTTTGTTCATGAAATGGTGTATGTTACGCTCACACAGCACTTCACATTACTCTTCCCCAAATGTCTTTCCATCTTCCAAAATTTGAACATCCCAAGCTGACTCATTCTTCTGAGTCCATTCTGCTTTTGGATTCCTTTCTCCAATGACAACAGCCAGAAGCCTGGTTCCAGGCTTCTCCCACCTATCCGTTTCCATAGAAAGCCTCACTTTTGCCCACTAGTTTTATAATTCCACACTTCTCCCTGGCCATGATGAGCACACGATTGTCTTCTTAAAGGCAAACAACCTCGTCTTCCTGTTCACAGTCTCTCTGCTGTCCCCACTCTTTCCATGATGCAATGCCTGCTCTTTCTACAGCTCGTCTCACTCCTGCTGCTTTTTTTCCTCTTGCTCTAGGCAAGGTGTACACTTAATTTTCTGAAGGTGTCACTTGGGTACTGGGCCTTGCTATTTTCAAATATTCTATTCTTCCTCAAGGGAGCAGTTTACCCTTCATGTCAATCTGGAAATTACATGTTTATCCCTACTCTCTCACTTCAGCTTTTTTGAAGCATTGGTTAGTTCAGGACCATGGTGTTTTATAGTATGTCTTTGACAATACATGTAGCATTTTGCTTCAATCGTTTGATCAGATATTATCTCTCTTGCTGCTTGTATAGTTCTCAAGGGGAGAGAAATATCTTATTTAATTCTTTTTTTGTATTTTAGGGAAGGGTCTACAGGGTGTTCAGGGTCTCACTACTAGATTGGACTCACAGTAATCCACCTATTTACAGCCTCCCAGGTGCCTGCCACCACACCCAGCCTTAATTGCTGTCTCAGCATGCCCCAGGGGCAGAGCCAGTAAGGCAGGCCCAGGGATTGAACCGCTGGCCCCTGCGCTTGCTTGCAGGTGCTTTAATCTGCTGAGCTATTTGGCCAGTCCTATCTTATTTAATTCTACATTACCAGGGCCATTTACACTGAGTTCTGCTTACAAATGACACTGAAGTATACAATAAATGGCTCTTCCTTAGCCAGGAATTCTTGACTAGTCATGTTCTCATTAAACTTGAAGCCTTTATTTTTTTAAATTAATTGAGTTTGATAAGATTAAAGTGATATATGCTCAAGAATAATAAACCTGTAGCCATGATCTTAATTTGCAGTAGTTCTTTCTGCTCATTAAATTTCAAACTAAAAAACTGTTCCATCATTTCTCTTGTGTGCAGGGAGACAGATGGGAAATGTGTTCCTCTGAAGCTCTCTTGCTGTCTTGGTGCTCTGAGGTAGCACTGCCATCCTGAGCTTGTAGCATTGCAGTGTCAGCTCTGATAGTTCTCTGAACACCTCAAAGATTTGGAGCCAAGTAACCAAAGGGAAGCGACTCTGCTCTTTCAGTCTATGAGACTGCCTGCAAGTTCTCGCACTGACCTCTAAGGAAATCTGTGTATCTTGAAAGCAGAAGGACTTTGCTATCATTTAATGGAAAGAATGTTCCTTCACTCTTTGGCCCATGAAGATTTCATTTTAAGGATTTATTACTTCTTGCTTTCCAAATTGGTCCTGGACACAAGATATAATCATGCAATTCTATTTCAAGCTAAATGGAAATTACTGGCATATAATCAGAAGAATATAATAACAAAGATTAATAAATGGACAAAGTGAAATTCTTATGAGATGAGATGCACTTGAGGTTTATATTCAAGGACTATTTCTATGCTAATAAAGCTCAGTAAATACTCGATGAATGAATTGTTCCCTTTTCTCTATTTCTTTACTGAACCTTGGCAAGCTCAGACTGTGTAGTTCATTATCCAAAGCTCTGATTTTTTTTTTCACAGTTACTAATTTGAAGATTTTGAAATTGATACCAGGTGGTTGGGTCCAAGGCCTCCCACTTGAGATAGTCGATTCTCCCAGGGTAGTAGTCTGTGAAGAACATTTGTGTGACACACAGTCACGTTGTTGTGCCAGGACTCGAGGGGAAAGGAAGCTCCTGAGACTGCACCAGCTGATCTAGTGCTCTATGGCAATAAGCCGGCTATATTCTGAATGCACTGCTGCTATGCCCTTAGAAGGGACTTGGCATTTCTAGCACTCTTTAATATTTTTTCTTATTTTGAATTTGTGGCATTTTGATTGTGAGGTTTCAGGGAAAGGTTCTTTTGTGCTTTACATCTATCTGGGCTTCTAAATGCTTCTTTTGTCTGGGTATCCGTATCATCCACTAGATCTGGGGGAGTTTTCTGCAGTAAATTCAGTGAATGGATTTTTCAGTACATTAGCCTGTATATCAGTATTCTCTTTGAGGCCAATAATTCTTTTTTTTTTTTTCTTGTGTGTGTGTGTGCGTGTGTGTGTATTTTAGGGAAGGGTCTACAGGGTGTTCAAGGTCTTACTACTAGATCAGACTCATAGTGATCTTCCTGTTTCCAGCCTCCCAAGAGCTGGGATTACAGATGCACACCAACACTCCCAGTCTCAGTTGCCATCTCAGTGCACTCTGGGGGTGGGGCTGGCACAGCAGGCCCAGGGATTAAACCCCGGCCCCTGTGTCTGCTTGCAGGCGCTTTAATCCACTGAGGTATTTGGCTGGCCTAAGGCCAATAATTCATAAATTGTTCTTCTTTCAGTTTTCTTTAGGAGCTCTTCTCTTTTGGGTGTTTCTTCTTCTTCATTATTATGTTAGCACACTGGTCTTGTATATCTATTTTGTCTTCATATCCTGATTTTTTTAAAAAAATTCACTTTGCTAACTGCAGAGACTTTTGATTCAGTTCTTTTTATTATCTCTTTTTTTAAACAAACATTTACTTGAGAGAGAGAGTGTAGTAGTAATTGATATGACATCAGAAGTAGTATGCTTTTAGAAGAACAGAATGACAGGGATTGCAAGCATGGCCCTAGTATTACACATTGCTATCTTCAGTGCAGTTGCTTAGTTCACAGGTATCAGCATATATAGTTAGTCAGGGTGAGAATCCTACCAATTAACTGCTAGATTCAAAAACCTAAATTCAGTTCTCTTTAAATTAGGCTTTGAAGTTTTCATTTCTAAAATTTCTGGTTGATTTTTTTCCCCTTTATTTCTTTACTAGAGTAATTTTCCCTGTCTCACATTATTTTCCTTCATTTGTTCAGTTGTTCATTTGTATCTTTTGCACTTCATTGATTATCCTAGTAAGTGATTCATTCATTTAATTTATCTCTTTTTTAAATTTCATTAGTGATTTTAAGATCAGTTTTTGAATTCTTTTGCATTTTTTCTGTTTCCATATCTGTGTGATCAGCTTTTGTGGAGGTAAGAGACTCTGGAGGTGTCTTGTGGCCTTGTTTTCTTGTCATAATTCTGACCCCATCTAGAGATTTATAGATTAGATCAAAAGACTGTCTCTTCCACTCTCACGTGGGTATTTTTTTGATAGTGGATTTTTCTTTTTGAATTACTCAAGCTTGAAAATCTTCCACTGGTTCAGTGATAACAAACCTTTTAGAGATGGAGTCCCAAAACTGCAACTCCAAATCTACTTATTTATTGCTCATTTATTATTATTTGATTAAGTCTACATAATGAGGTTTTAGTGTAGAAAAATAACTGTTATCCAGCTCCAAGATCCTGGGATGACTTAGCGTGTGTCCTGACAGAGGGCTCTATGTGCCTGCTGTGGTGTGCGTGCCATCGGCTTGTCACCACTGCAGCTGACATCAGACTCTCTTTTGAGAAGGGAGAACTAGTAACTACCAGTAACATCAACAATTTACAAACTACCTTTAGATAGATAATAACTGGTAACTGAGAACTTACTATTATTATTACTATTACTATTTCACTATCCCAGCAAAAGACAGAGAGAACAATCAAATATAACAAGTTAGAAAAAATAATCTGGAGGAAGAACTGTTGGTCGTTGTAGGACTTGAGATCTGTGGCAGGCAGTCTGAGTGTTAATCAGTAGGCTCCTTACTGGGCTTTGTAGAGAAATCTCTTCCCCAAAGAAATTTGTGCGTGTCCCCAGATGGTGAGATCTCTAAACATGTGCTGTGAGCAATGTGACAGTCAAGTTGCTACCTTGTCTCACAGTTAGCTACCCTTGTTTCTGAATTTCACTTGTTCATTCTCTTAGCAGTTGGATTCCTGTGGCTGGTCTTCTACCCTTTGCGGCTGCTCCCTGCTGACCTTGGGCTTTGTCCCTGATTGTCCTGTCATTGTTTCCGCCTCTAGCCTGTCATGATGGATCTTTGATCCTATGTCTAATCAGTATTTGATTTCAGTTTATATCCAGCTTTTGTTACCTTATGTATTGGAGTTACTACCAAAAAATCGAATTATTGTAATGATCAAAGTAAAGATGAACAATGCATCTGTGACTTTAAGGTATTTGAAGTTAGTAAACTGAAGAAACTTTATTTGATTGAAATTTGAGTCTTCTTAACATTGATTCTTGGTGAAGAAATCTTAAGTGCAGACATAGTGTCAGTTAAGAAAATAACTCCTGCACTACATTTTCTCCTACAATAGATAACTCTTTATGGAAAATTACTTTTTCTTTCTTGAAATGATGATAGTCATATGACACTTCAATCTATTCACTTATTCTCTGAAATGCTTTCAAATGAAATTTTTTCCCACTAAATATTTCTGGTAAATCAGGTTTTAGAATCCATGAAGTTGTTACATCTTATGTATTTCTCCAAGTTTAAATTTGGGACAGTTGTTTGAGGTTTTTTTAAAAATCTTTTTCTTTTTTACTTCTGAAGAAAAAAAATCTAAAAACTAAAAATAAAATGTAATGTCAGAGTAACACAGGACTAAAAGGTGATTATTCTGATTCACTTGGAAGAAAGAAAGCATGCTCTTTTGAGAAGCATAAATATGAAATGCTCTTTTGTTTTCAAGTAAGAACAGCTTAGAAAGTGAGTTGCACAGGAGCTCGAAAAAGGTGGTGATTCTAGCATTGACAGATGTAGCTGGTGCTAAGAATGTAGATTCCTAAGCATGTAGGCTCTTTCAAACTGAAGAAGAAGTGGCTGCACTATGCAGACATTAACCATTACATTTATCAATATACACACATTAACTATTACATTTACCAATGTGCATATGAGAGAAAAGTCTATGATATTTTTTCCACTTAAACTTATGATAAAAATGTATTATTTTAAGCATGATACTTACAGAAGTTTTTCTAACATGGTAACCACATCCACTGAGTAGAATATTTACAGAAAATCAATTCATAATTGAAAAACTTCCTAATATTTTATATAGATATTTAGTTATTTCACATTTCTTATACACAAAAGGCTGAGGCAAGAGAATTACTGTGAGTTTAAGACCAGCCCGGAATTCATCATCCTTCCCAAAGTATCTGATTTTCTTTTTTTTCCATAATTTTATTGAGAAACAAATAACAATGAGATAGTTCCAAATCTGATTAGTAGGACAGTTTCAATAATTAATACATTGCATATTGTTGTCTTAGAGGTTGTTCTTTGTGCAAGATGCAGACATGATATCCCATTTACAAACACTATTAGAACAAATCTTTATATTCATTGAATTAAGAGAATGTAGTTGTATATCTATCCTAACTATTTTGGATATGCAGATCCAAAATGGTCGTTCATTTGTATCCCCTTTTTTCATTTAGTTTTGTCATTTAAACATTATAGGTGCATGAATTCAGCAAAATATTCCAAAATAGTCCAGTAGTCCATAATAGTAGTGGGTTTTCCA
>NW_004524579.1:6329769-6339027 GCF_000260255.1 Octodon degus | reverse complement strand
CCACCAGGGGGCGGGGCTGGCTGGCATGTGGTGCTGGGGGATTGAACCGCGGTCCCTGATGCTTTGCCAAGCTAGTTCCAAGTAGGTGCTTTAGACCACTGAGCCATCTCTCCAGCCCATTATGGCTTTACTTTTCAACTTTGTTTTTATAATTTTCTGCTGGATGGTTAAGACCAAGATAAATCAAGACTTATGTAACAAGAAATGTAGCTTTTTCATCTGATAAGGTCAGTCAAATCTCCTCCAGACTTATCCTGAAATCCTGTATCACAGTTTGTAGATCCTTTATGAATGTCAGTCATGTGGATGAGTCACGACCATTGCTTGGTCAATGTGCTCTCTCTGAGAAAATGTTTTCTCTCCATGTGACTTTCCTTAGGCACACTCTACATCACTGATCACTTTTCTATGTTGTCCCATGATCTACTTGATCAGAAAATTTGGGACACAATTGAGTTACATGATGTTACAGTATAGGTTCCCCTATGTACTGAGTCTTCACTGACCTTGAAAGGCTAGGGCTAAAGTGTTGGCTGTCCTTGCAGTCTTCCTTTTTCTCTAATTTTTGGTCTTCAAACTTAGGTTGTTAACCCTCCAGAACAAAAGCTTATTGTTATTACCCTACAACCGAGGCTGTTGAGCCTAACCTTATTATTTGTCTGAGTATCAAACATCTTAGGCATAACATGGAACAGGTATTTTTCATCAAGTATTGATATATTAAACTTTAAGTCCCTAAAGAATATGAAGAAAAAGTTTTAAAAATTAAAATATATTTTAAAAAAGAAAAACAACTGTATATTTTTACACAAAAGTTTAGAAATCTAACCGTATACAGCATTGTAGCAGGATAGTTCCACAACATCCCTGTTCCTGTCTCCTGCCTTTGTTCACCACCCCCTTCCTTTTTAAACAAACATCTAGCCAAGAGACAGCATGGCAGCAACAGGCATGTCATGACAAATGGCACGTATTCAGAAGATGAGAAAGCCAGGCACTCCAAGCATGACCCTACTATTACTCATTGCTATCATCAGTGCAGTAGCTTAGTTCACAGGTATCAGCATATATAGTTAGTAAGGATGAAAATCCTACCAGTTAACTTCTAGTTTTGAAAACTTTCTGAAGATTCTCAGGTTCATTGCCTTACTCATCTTGTACATATAGAAGTATGGCTTTGCCCCTGTCATTTTTCCTAGCTTTTTTCCTTGCTCTCTCTTCATTGTGTAATCCTCAAGTTCTTGCTTTCCTTTTAATTGTGCTATATTTTTCTATTTGTATTTTTTCTTTTGAGTTCTTATAGTAGGGAGACTATACAATATTTATACATGTGGGTCTGGTGATTTTTTTTTTCTTTATTTCGGTTGGCTCAGCCTACCCTTTGGATGGGGCTGATGCTTCCTGTGGTACAGAGGATCCAACTATAGTCCCTGCACTTTCCTAAGCTTGCCTAAGCAGACACTTTAGACCACTGAGCTATCTTACTGGCCCTGATTTTCTTTTAGGAAAATTTCATTAGCTCTTAAAGTAACACCATAATTTACCTCTAACAATGATTAAGGAATTCTTCCAGCACCCACAGATTATAATCCAATTTTCCCCAAACTATTCATAATTATTTTGCTTCCTTTTTCTGAAGCTTTTCTATTATTTTTTTTCCAATGAGAAGTATCTTGACATAATATAGGCATCTGATATTCATATGAATAAAGGGAGAGAGAAGAAATTGGTCATTTGATACTGTTCTTGGAAAAAATGTTCTTTTCAGTCAATTTTTCACAGTTAATTAGTGGGGACAGTTTCCTGAAGTCTTTCAGAACAATAGGCTCAGTTTCTGTTTTTAAGCAACAAAAGAATATCAGTGTGAAAGCAAAAAGTTTTAATTTAGATAAAGTGTGGCTGAATTGGTTGGCATTTAACATTTCCCTTAGTTTATTATCCCGATCTGTGTAGACTTACAGAAAGTATATTTAAGTGGGAAAATAATAGCAACAGAGAAAGGCACGAACTGCCACATGCTCATTATTGCTACCTTTTAAGTCTTCATGAAGTTGAACTCGACTGGAGGATCTGATTTTTATACACTATTTTACATTAAGCAAAAAATGTACAACTTGCCGGAAATTAGAAATAATGCCGAAAAACATATAAAATTTAGGAAACATGTTGTCTAGCTTATATTAATTATGAAAGATAAAGTATAAGTTTAGTGATTTAGCATGAGTTTTATTTATCACAAGTGTTATGGTAGTGTTGGGAAATAGAAAAATCTTCTTCTAACCCAGACCACCTCTCTACATTATTGACTGGGTATCAGATCAGTGCAGAAAGCTTTAAGAGATTGCAAAGACAGGAAGGAATTTCAATTTTTTGTATTACCAAGTGGAAATATCCCCTAATATACGCATTCTGGAAAAGAATGATACATAGTCCTCAGGTAAGGGAACTTGACACAGTTTTCCACACAGTTTATTTTAAGTTCACTTCCTGATCAGGATGACTATCTGTGTCAGGTAACTGGTCTTACACAAAGGGAAAAGGCATTTCTTTAAGACAGGAGGGAGTTTTGTGATTTGGAAGTAGGTGCTTTGCAGTCTCTTTCTACGTTTGTGTTTCATTGATGTTTCCAGGTCTTAGCCTGAAGAGGCTCAATTAGCTTTTCAAAAGAGCATGTGTATTTCTTCAAAACACTAGAATAAGCAATGAACATTTCCTGAAGGGAGTGCACAAGTAAAGTGGAGGGAGATCATTTTTTTTAATCTGCTGCAGGCAATATTAAATTTCTTATTTTTAATTTTGCATGTTCTTACGTAAGTATAGTCCAAGGTGCTTCTGATACACTAGTAGCACAATAAGAAGTGAAAATATCAGAACCATCTCTTATTTTCAATAATAGGAATTTTACTTTCTCAAATTCTAAACCCACAAGCAATGTCTGTCTGTCTGTTTGTTTGTTTGTAGCAGGAATAAAACTCACAACATCACTCTTGCCAGTCAGACACTTTGCCACTGAGCTATATCCTGAGCCCTAAACCCTTCTAAATTATCCATACCAAAATGATATAGACATCAAATTCAAATATATTGTACACTAGCAAGATATAGAGAGAGAGAGAGAGAGATCTAAATTATCCATACCAAAATGATATAGACATCAAATTCAAATATATTGTACACTAGCAAGATATTTACTATTTTTTGCTTTAAAACCTTTTTAATCAATTTGCCAGAAATCTTATATTAAATTATATTATATGAATATAATAATTTAATGAACATCCATACACCCATCAGTAAAATTTAAAAATTACCAGAATTTTGACATACTGGATCTGTTTGTCCCTTTTCTCTTTAGTTTTTATTATTATTATTATTATTTCTATTTTGGGAAAAAAAGATAAAATAGAGATGAAACAGTTTCAAAACAGGTTAGTATGACACAATAATTAATGCATTGCATATTGTTGTCTTCATAATATTTATTCGGAGAACAAGATGCAGACACAATATCTTGTCTAAACAATATTAGTACAAACTTTTATTCTCAGTGAACTAAGAGAAAGTAGCTGTATATTCTAACTCATATATATGTATACACACACACACACACACACACACATATATATATATAATTCTCCCCTTCTCCCCCTTTTTTACTGCAACAAATCATACCTTTATTTATACTTTTGTGAAGTTAGTAATGCATGACACTACGTTGCTTAGCAACTGATAGCAAACCTTAACCAGATAGGATGATCATCTCAGGAGTGAGGGAGCTTGTTTACTTTAGACACTGGGCCAAGTCCCGCCTACATATATTTGATTGATTTCCTAGCCTTGTGGGTCCCAACATATACCCCTTTTTTCGTTTTGTTTTTCAGAGATGGGTGTTCCATTGCAGTTAGAGAAGCTGTTTTTGGAGAGGTCTTTAAAGGACCTTTTCATACTTGAAACCAGGCTAAAGATTGTAGGAACTTGAATTCAGCAAAATAACCCAATATAGTCCGATAGTCCATAGTAGTAGTGGGTTATCTGCACAACTGGCAACTGGCAGAAGTTGTTGACTTGAGCCTTTTACAGATCAGTATATTAATATGGCATTACTTTTTGTACCTTGTGGTTATACTTTTCTGCTGGATGGTTAACACAGAAAATCTTGAATTTTTAGCATAGTAAAAATGGGGAAATAACAAAATACACGTTTTTCTACTAAGGAAGAAGTTTTGTAGCAAGGGAACCTAGTGAATATCCATATTCACTTGCCTATTGGTTTACTACTAGCTAACTGACTATATTTGCAATCCTATTGGTTGATTGTAGCTTGCTCCATGTTGTACCCATGTTGTGTTTTTGTTGTATATATAAATGACTCCTGACAGAAAGCCTCAGGACTTCACCACATAGGACCCTTTCTGGAAATCCAGGAGCTCTTATTATTTCCAGTAAAACCCTCCTAACTTCCCCTTGTGGTTTGAGACTTCATTTTTTAGTGCTGTAAGACCACAGGCTTGGTACATATGGCAGCAACTGGAGCTGAGTGGGGTGAGGACAAAATCCTACCTGTGACATACAATAGAAATTAAAACTGAAGGTCTCACTGTTCCAGTTTTTGATGTGTAAGTACTTGTTACATAATTATAATCTCTATATCAAGAACACAGTGTAAAACATCCAGCAAAAGTAGGCTTGAATGAAATTGAAGGAGTCTTTTGGAGTTGAAAGTATTTTGAAGACTTTTCCAAGAGCCAGTATTTCACATTTTGTTGTTTCAAAGTTTAGGATAATATGAGAGGATTTACTTTCTTTAATTTCTACAATCCTTTTCACTCATGAGATTTTAAGTATTGAAACAGCAGTTTCAGCTGTTTTTAAATTTTATATGGCATGAATCTTTAAATAAAGCTAGATTAACTGATATCCACTGCTTTCTCAGATTTATATTAGAAATGGAAATGGAAGTAGTAGACATCTAGAATGAAAAATAAATGAAGTCATGAGATCTCCTTGTTGATAAAAATTTATTGGACTTAGAATTATTAAGAGATGTCATTCTCAAAGTTTTCTTTCATTGGAGTAATAATCTAAAAACCAGATTTTATATGGCAAGGGAAACAGGGAATAGTTGTGTTTGGAAATACAGTGTTATTTCTTAAAGCCCATTTTCACTGTGAAACTTGAAAACATTATGAAGAATATCAATTTACTTTCTAAATATGTATTTGAGGATGCTAATATCAGCATTCTTTTTCCTGATAGAGACAGGAAGAATTTCCCATCTTACATCGAGAATTCCCTTGAGTGTTGGTCACAGGTTTAGCTCTCCAGGCAAATCAGCACACCTGCCTTGGAGATCCCAGTGCATGCTGCTCAAGAGAAGGGTCAGCAAAGCGTATTCTTAAGAAGTGCTCAGATAACAAAGCTATTTTTTCAAAGCCATGGATTCTGTTTTTACCAATGTTTTTAAAGAAAATATTTGACATAGGTATAAAATCTAGAAGTAGGACTACTTATCATGCATATTTATATGAAATATAACAGTATAAAGTCTGAAGATATTAAAAATTTATTTGCCAACAGCAAACACACCCAAGCTCTTGCACAGTACATCATAAAAATAAATCAAGAGCCTTAAAAGTGTTTTAGCAATATTTTCCATTTTAGGAAAGCTCTATTTTACAACCATAATATTATTCTTCAACACATGTAGGAATTTTAATATTAGTGTTTGGGGGTGTGGTTTGCATACAAAAGCATAAAAACACTCATTTTTACTATTGAAATTAAATAATCAAAATGATCTTAGTAAAAAGAAAATTTGGTTAATTGGTTAAATCTAAGGTTAAAATGACATACATTAAGAAATGAAATAGTAGAAGCAAGTTATCACCAAAGTAGTTGCTCAGATTATGAAGCACAGACATGCAAAACTGATCAAACAATATGCAATGAAATAACCATTGTTATTTTCTTATCATTTTGTTTTGAAATTCTGAATCATTTTTCTTGTTTTTTGTCTCTTAAAACAAATAAAATAAAATAAAATATAGTTGAATTCAGAAAAATAACCTAATATAGCCCAATAGTTCATAATAGTAGGGGATTATCTGTATGACTGGCAATGTCAGAAGTTGTTGAATTGAGCCTTTTACAGCTCAATATATTAATATGGCTTTACTTTTTATATTTAATTTTTATACTTTTCTGATAGATAGTTAAGACCAAGTTAAAGCAAGACCTGTATAACTAAAAATGTAAATTTTGCTATATGTCAAGGTCAGTCAAATCTTCTCAGGATTTACCCTGGAACTATGTACAGCATGTTGTGGATCTTTTGTCTCTGTTAGCCATTTGGATGAGTCATGGCCATTGCTTGACCAATTTACTCTCTGTGAAAGCCTGAGAGAAGGTTTTCTCTCTAGGTGTCTCTCCTCTGCATCTTGTCCTCTGAATAACCAGTACAAAGACAACAATCTGCAATTGTATTAATTACTGTAACTGTCCTACTAACCTGTTTTTAAACTATTGCAGTGTTATTTTATTTTATCATTAAAATGAATAAAAATTTTTTAAAAAATAGAATATTGTTGGACAATAAGGTAATAAAAATTTTGCATTCAAATGTTTCTGGGAAAATGGTGGGCCAGACAACTCAGCAGATTAAAGCGCCTGCTTAAGCAGATGCAGGGACCCTGGTTTGATCCCCAGCATGCCATGCCAGCCTCACCCCTGGGGGGGTGTGCTGAGACAGCAATTGAGACTGAGCATGGAAGTATGTTCCTGTAATCCCAGCATTTGGGAGACTGAAAACAGGAAGATTACTAATCTCTCTGTCTCTCTGTCTCTCTGTCTCTCTCTCTCTCTTTCTCTCTCTCTTTCTCGCTCTTGTTCTCTCTCATCCAATCTGTGTAATGAGATCCTGTAGACTGTGTACTAAATACATTAAAAAGAAAAAAGTAGGAGGGAAAAAACCACATAATGTCAATTTCCTACCTAAGAAGCCTGTGAAGAATAAGATAGACTCAAGTGGTTCTGGCCAAGTGGAGGACCCTGGGTGCTGCCCGTGGCCATGATGGCCCCTTTGTGAGGAGCAAGGCCTCTGTGGAGAACTCTTTCACCCACTGGAAGAAGACAACAAGAGCACTGCAAATGATTTTCTGCAAAGAACAGACACAATTTGTACTCTCTTAAAAAAAAAGAGTAGACTCATCTAGTACATCCCTTTTGTTATTACTGATTTGTTTGGCCCAAGAATAGTGTCACTGGGGCAGAGAAAACACCACTCTTGATAAAGTAGAGCAAGAAATCAGAAAACAAACACACTATTCCCTGACACCAACTTTACCATATGGTGTTCTCTGAGGGCTCTGTGTGGCTGAGAGCAGAGGAAGGCTGGTGGAATGCTGGGAGGCTCTTCATGGACCACCCAGCCTGTGAGGCACAGTGTTAGACCTAAAGACGCTGTGTTAAATATGTGTGGGGAGTCACGAGTCGTGAAAATGTTTAGAGAAGTGTATGCATGTAATTACTGACATTTTGTCAGAGACATAAAGGCAATGATTGCGAAAAATGGAGTTTTTTAAAATATATGATTTATACACACAGGCCAGACCTCAGGAAATTCAGGGAGGACCCTCCAGTGAGCGATGGAACATTGCTATCTTCTAAGAGGAAAGCATTTGGAGGGATTCTGATGGTTGGCTTGGGTCATTCACATGGATACACCAGAGCTTGGTCATTGGAGAGGCCAAAGAGATCTGACTCAGTGGGGCCCCTGAAAAAAATCTCCCACTATCTTGGCACTCCTGGTAAGCACAAGGGCCTGGTTTTGATCCCTAATACCACATATCTTTCTTGCCTTGGAACCCTGGATGTGCCTTGCCTGCTCTGAAACTGGGCCTGCGGGTGCACACCTATAATCCCAGCAGTGGGGAGGCTGAGACAGGAGGATCACTATAAGTGCAAACTGTGGAGTGAGACCCTGTACCAAATAAATAAATAAATAAATAAATAAATAAATAAATAAAATTAAAAAGAAAATCCAGCAAATGTAGAGCACATAATGCTCAATATGGAGGTTCTGAAGCCTAACTTGCTCATTCCAATAAGCTTCACTCTTTGGGGGTTGATTTCAGTAAGTTGTGAATGAAGAAGATTATAGTTTGATGTCTACTAGAACCTCAGGTCATGAAAAAGACTTCAGAAAGTATCAATGGCATTAATGGGCAGGGTTAGGACAGGAAATCTAGCAGCAGACTGCACCTTATCAAAGGGGAGCTTAGGGCAGACATCTTTAAAGCTAAGTAAAGGTTTGTACCAGGTTTACTTTGAATCCAGCTTGTATAATAAAGACAACCAAACAAAACACTCATTCAGCTTCAAAATATATTTAATAATCTGTTAAATACTATATGTATATCATCTCTTTTAATCCTCACCATTATCTCATAATACAGGTATAGCTACTGCTAGTTTAAATGTGTTTTAACAAAGGAAGTATTAGAAACACAGTCTCCATTATAACAGTATTAAAAGGCAGGAGATTTAAGTCATGATTAGGCCATAAAAGCTGAACCTTTTTCTAAGTTACTTTTCTCATTACTGAGACAAAATATCCAATACTCAAAGTTAAAGGGGTAAGGGTTTATTTAGCTCACATTTGGCAGAGTTTTCAGCCTGTAATTAGCTGGATCCCAAGCAGGGAGCCATAATAGAGGAGAATAGTTCATGGTGGGCAGAAGACAGCAAAAGCAACAGGGACCTTAACAGTATCTTTCGGTCCCTTTTGTTTTATCCAGGCTATGTAGGACAGGTAAAACTCTTATTCCTAGAGTCCTTCAGCCAACATTGCACCATCAATCACAGAGTCACACACTCTAAATCCAGTCACCCCTGAAATAGCCCCATCTATGACTCCATGAGGCTTAAGTAGGGCATGGAGAAACAAGTTCAAACAGCCTTCATGAAGAGATCGGTGGTCTTTCTGTAGGAGTCGAGGCCTCTCTTGCTGTCCCCTCCCCTTCACTCTTCTGACTTTTGCTATGAAATGATGCTGTAAGCAGACCATGACCAGATACTAGCCCCTCCATCTTGGGAATTTCCCTATGTTCATTATGCTATCCAGTCTGGGGTCTTCTGGAATACATGTGCATATGAACAAAACTTTGATGAGATTTGTTCAGAAATACAGTCTCGATGTTCTGCCAACTTCCGGGAACCCCCAGACCCAGTCCTAGGCCAGTCTGGTGAGTGTGTGGAGAG
>NW_004524579.1:6317953-6322179 GCF_000260255.1 Octodon degus | reverse complement strand
CTTAAGCACATTTCTTTTACATCTACTTCTGGTGTCCTTCTGGGATGGGAAAAATAACTCTCAACCTGTTAGATATCAGATGTGTGGAGTCTGTGGTCTCCCAACACAGAAGAACAAAGTTGGGAAACACAGGAGGATTTTAGAAGAGTTTTATTGCAAAGAATAATAAGGATTGCTTCAAGATTTATCAGAGCAGTCCCTTAGATGTGGCTGCGTGGCTTCTCAGTCCATGGGGTTTTAGGTGTGGCTGCGTGGCTTCTCAGTCTGTGGCTTATTACAGACAAGCAGAGCAGAAGAATCACTTAGTTGATTAGTAACAACCACTACAAATGGCTCTGTGGATTTGAAATGGCCAGTTGGAACTCAGGCTGGCTAACCCAGTCCCCGAGCATGTGGGAATTAAAGGAAACTGGGAGTTTAGAGAAAAACAGATTATTTGGCATTTTAAATTCTGCAGAAAACAGGAGCTTAGCAGAGAGTGGCTACCCTGCCCTTTGGTAGGGAGTGAGCTGTATTCTATGTTGTCATAGCTCCACGAAACTCAGAAGCCTTGTACAGAATGGTGGCAACTTCCTGTAGGAAGGAAGGGACTGCTGAGGTCTAGTATCCTAAATCCCTGTCTATTTTTGTTTTAATCTATGTGAGTATCACTTATTATCCAACTCTATTTTTGGCTGTCTTATCAACAAACTCAATAAATTACTTTTTACACTTCTAGAACTAATTACTCTTTTTTAAAGAAAAAGTATGTACTCAAAGATAGGAACAGACAAACATTGATTTTATTTGGTATTGTTGCGAACAGAAGAGAGAGAACAGTGAACGGGTCTGGATATTCAGCTCAGTAGAAACAAGAGGGAAAGGGTTTAAAGTGCTGACATATGTTGGTAAAAAGGTAGTAAAGGGAGACCAGAGAGATAGCTCTGTAGAATAAACACTTGCACGGCAAGCACAAGGGCCTGAATTCAATCCCAGGTTCTGAAAAAAAAAAAAAAAAAGTACTAACGGGCGCTAGGGTGGAGGTCACTCAGAGACTGTGAAGAACATTGTGTTATGCCTAGTACACAAACACATTTCTCTCTGGTTCTCCATGTATTGGCTAATAAATGCCTTTCCAGCAACTCTTCCCTCACAGAGACTGAGACAGAGGTGCTACTTCTATCGACATTTACATTTCAGTGAGACGGTTTCTGAGTCTTTGAGGAAGATATTTTGTGGA
Organism: Octodon degus; assembly: GCF_000260255.1. Taxonomy (NCBI): domain Eukaryota; kingdom Metazoa; phylum Chordata; class Mammalia; order Rodentia; family Octodontidae; genus Octodon; species Octodon degus. The sequence continues at coordinate 6,320,960 of NW_004524579.1, read as the reverse complement.
CCACAAAGCTGGAAGGAGGGGAAGAAAAGATTTATAAACATTTCAAATAGGCAGAGACAGAAGTAACCATTTTTCTCAAGTAAATGTCTAAGAACAAGGAGGTTAGACACCTGGAAGAAACTTGTTTTTGAAGTTTCCTTAAGGTGAGGGCCGCCTTAGAGTCATCTTTCTCATTTTCCCCCTAACTTTTCTCAACATATCTACAGACTTCTCAGCAGTGTTCTTAGAAGCTTTGATGACACCTGAGGCAGGCGATTAGGGCATGACAAGCTGGTCTGGGAAGTGGGCGGTCCAGTTGATTGTGAAGTTCCAGGAAGCATGTGCAGCCAGTTCCAAAGGCCATGCATGTGGAACTGGTCAGGGAGTGCTAGCTTCAGTTTTAAAGAGTTTAATGGATTTTTAATAGGGTTGCCTAGACCTGAGGACAGCCAGGGGAGAGGGAGACAAAAGATACGGCTGCCCCTGAGCTCGGTGCCACTGTGCTCCCTCTCCCCTGGTGGCTCCCTTTCACCCTGGAAAGGATGCTTCCTTTCCTACATTTGACTAGCTCAATCTTGCTCTGTAGAGCATGTTTCTTTTCCGGCCTCACTATCTTTTATGCTTGTCTTGACCAATGCATTGTTTAGGACATAAAGAACCTAGAAAATACCTCTAGATTGAGACCCCAGAACACTGGAAGCCAGTAATACCTCCATGTGTTAACCACTATGCAGCAAAGATCCTCATGTCTTTGTCCAGGCTAAGAGTATTCCAGGTCATGGTTTGTCTACACATCCACTCAGAGACTGGGATTCAAGGTTCTTTTGGCAGCTTTGTCTCAATCTCTGTATGTTGTGCTACAATTAATCCATTGTGCTTCTGAAGACTGCATCTCATTTTACTCTATGCAAACATTCAAATAACATTATCACATTAAAAACAAAAACTAATTTTTCAAAGTACTAGCAAATAAAGCAGATTTCACTACATATTTTGAGGGAAATAAACAAAAAACAATTTAGGTTTCATAAGAAATATTTTTCTAATATATCTCAAAAGTTTGCTATTCTTGGGCTGACCAGATAGCTCAGCGGATTAAAGTGCCTGCTTAGGCAGAGTGCAGCAACTGAGGTTCAATCCCTGTCATGCCATGCCAGCCCTGCCCCTGGGGTGTATTGAGATGGCAACTGAGCCTGGGAGTGGTGGCACATGAGTGTAAAACCAGCACTTGGGAAGCTGAAAATGGGAGGATCACTATGAGCCCACTCTGTGTGGTGAGACCCTATAGACCCTGTACTAAATACATTTTTTAAAAAAGATTTGCTATTCTTCATATTGAAAAGATTCCTGAAGCTGAAATAAGAAAATCAAGACACCTTGGTGTGGAATAAGTGTGAAGGTCTGCTGACTCCTATCTCAGAAAAAAGAATTTTCAGAATGTGTTAGTGAGAGACACCAGAAGTGTTTATTAGACAGAAATTTAGGTCACACTCATAAGAGGGGTCTGAGTAGTCAGAGAAATGAGACTCACAATAGCATGGGACAGGGAATGCTTATATGTTTTTAGCAGTGGAAAGCTAAAATTTGATAATCTATAATCTTGGTCTTGATCTAATGGGTGGAGAAGGATGTTCCACTTGGCCTGATTTACTGGTGGAAATGTGGTCTGCTCATGAGTGAAAGCAGATTGTTTTAAAATATAAAGACAATGGCCAAACCAACGTGCAGGTGAAAAGGAATTTTCCAGACAGCATCTTCTTGGAGAAAAGGAAAAATTAAAAAAAAAAACCTTCATTATGTCCTGAAATATGATTGTCCTCTCTCTTTTTGGTTAGTGTTTTCTTTCTTTCTTCTATCCTAATTCAGGTCCAGTGAACTCATGACAGGGCCATGCTGCCCATCTTGTGGCTGGAGGTGAGGGTATAACAGATTGGCTGGCAGAGAAGGTGTGACTTCTTAATTGCAAAATCACAGGGCAAATCACAGAACAGTTCCAAAAGCTCTGTATGTAGATTCAGCCAGAAGATTCAGAAGATTCTGCCTTCAGTTTCTCCCACGAAAACTTGACCAAGTTTTTGATAAGACAGCCTAGGTCTGATGTCATTCTGAGGAGTGAGATATGAAACAGATAGTCACCACTGAGTTCTCTTACTCAGGAGTGGGATAGGACACAGGGCATGGCTCGGACTGGCTGGAAAGAGAGGTATGGGATCTCACCACTGCCTCTCAGAAACCATCTCTAGAAATGCTTCCAGGTTCCTTGGAGATGTGGATGACATAAGAGAACACAGACACTATGAAGAGCTCGCTATCATGGCTTTCTTCCTGATAGTCAACTTTGCATCTTCTAGGGTGTTCTTTTTCTCTTCCTTTTAGCCAAGCTCACTCTGCAGAGCTAGTTTATCCCTTCCCTCTTCACTTCTAATTTCTCAAATAAAGTTTTTCACTTTTTAATTTTTTATTCATTTTAATGAGAAGAAAGATAAAATAGCAATAAAATAGTTTCAAAACAGGCTAGTAGGCCAGTTACAGTAATTGATACAGTGTATACTGCCTTTATAGTAGGTATTTAGAGGACAATTTGCAGACATGGTCTAAGCAATATTAGTACAAACCTTTTTTCTCATTGAACTAAGTGAAAGTAGTTGTATCTCTATTTTTTTGTTTGATTTATTCAATTCTCTGTTTGAAATGAGAGTAGAACCATTTGTAGGAAGAAACTGCTCAGTAATAGGAGTGTGTCTTTGTGCTCCACAGTGTGTCCTTTTTCCTGCTTTTACGTGGTCCAAAGTAATTCTACAGAGCTTGTTTCACTTACTACTTTCAATAAGTGTAAAATGTTGCTACTGTTTGCACTTGTCTTGACCAGTTATTTGGTCAGGATAGAAAGCTCCTAGAAATAATGTTTAGGAGACTTCAGCACTGCAAAAGCCAAGGACTAAAGTAAAAATCTCATGGTAGCCAGGAAGAAAAGTGAGGGGGGAAAGACAGAGAGAGAGAGAGAGAGAGAGAGAGAGAGAGAGAGAGA
>NW_004524579.1:6314331-6317853 GCF_000260255.1 Octodon degus | reverse complement strand
GAGAGAGAGAGAGAGAGAGAGAGAGAGAGAGAGAGAGAGAGAGAGAGATAGGAAGGGAGAGATACGGAGGGAGAGAGAAGACAGGAGACGGGAGAGGGGTGAGATCTGGGGCAAAGTATACCCTTCAAGGGTGCATCCTTAATGATATACTTTGACCAATTATTAGATCCTATTTTATAAAGTTTCTGCCACCTTCTGATAGTATATTAAGCAATAAATCCATAAATGTGTTAAAGAATTCTTAAAGTCAAAGCCCTCTTGGTATAATCATTTCCAAATGGCCCTAGTTCTGAATATTGCTGCATTAAGGACCAATCTTTCAAGACAAGGGATTTATTCTAACCATGACAGTTCTTTATTGATCATCAAGTTTAGGTGTTCCTCTACATTTGAGTGGTAGCTATTAAAAACTTTTTCTTGCCCTCCTCCATTGGGCTGGTCTGGGGCAGCTGGCTATAGGTGTGTGAGTTTGGTTTCTCCCTTCATGCATTACCTTAAGATAACATGGTTGGTGACTGAAATCTGAGATTGACCCCTCCTTCCTTCCCTCCACTGGTGAGACTCAGGACCTAGAGGCCAAAAGGAATGCGAGCAACACAGTAGGACTCTGGCTAAGGCACAGACAATGGACAGACAGAGCTAGTGGTGAGAAATATCCCATGCAACATTAGAAATACAAGCCAAGAGGTGATCTTCAACTTTTCTTTTTATTTTACTCTACTTGACCTTTCCCTCTCTTTCACCAGCTATCTTGCTTGACTTTATGATACTTTCATGCGTGTAAGCAATGTTTTATCTCTTTTTGATTCACTTCAAAACTTCTAGTCCTTCTCTTCAATACTTCCCTCCTCTGTCATACAGTTACCCAAAACCTAGATGATCAGCCTGTGCTTTCCAATGTTGCTCCTACTATATTTAACCTGATTCATCTATTCATCATACTCCCTGCTCTTCTGAACCATCCCCCTGAACAACAAGGTAAAATCACCTTACTAAGTGTACAATCATAGCATACAAATACCTTGTATGTATTGGATCATATTACATAATCTATAAACCTTCCTTCTACAGTGGTAGATATCAGGCTAATAGTTACAACAGTTTGTCAGTAGCCAGGCTGTGTTTCAGCAGGATGTTATACATGCTACAACAAAGTTTTCTTCCATGCAAGATAACAATACAATTGTAAGGGATTTAAAGCATCACCATTTCAGACATAACATGGAACAGTATTTTCCATCAAGTATTGATATGTTAATCTTTAAGTCCCTACAAAGAATGAAGAAAAAAATCTAAAAAACATAAAAAATTAGAATAAACAATTACATATTTTTACACAGAAATTTAGAAATCTAACCATATACAGCATTGTAGACCCTTCTTTGACAAAACTAAACAAAAAAGGGATATAAATGAAGGACCATTTTGTATCTGTATATTCAAAAGTTAGGATAGATATACAGCTACTTTCGCTTAAATCAATGAATAGAAAGATTTGTTCTAATAGTGTTTCTGGACAGGATATTTTGTCTGCATCTTGTACTATGAATAGCCACTATGAAGACAACAATATGCAATGTATTAATTATTGAAACTGTCCTATTAATCAGTTTTGAAACTGTCTCTTTGCTATTTGTTTCTCAATAAAATTATTAAAAAAATAAAACATCACTAAAGTCTAGTACCAAAGGAATAAGCACTAAGTCAAACTGATAGCAACTCCTCAGACTTAATATATTGGAAAGGTGGGTTTTTGAGATAGACATAAAGAAAGAGAACCATCTACATCTAGAAGACATCCAGAGAAACAGACTTCCCCATGAAAGCCTTGACACCAGAGATAAGACTAGGTAACATAAAATCATCCCATGCCTATGATTTGACCATAGCACCATGAAGTTGGAAATCAACGTAAAAGGAAACTATAAAAACTACATAAAAGCATGGAAATTAAACAATATCCTTCTGAACAAACAACATGTCATGAAATTAAAGACTAGGGGCCAGCGAGATAGCTCAGCAGATAAAGTACCTGCTTAGGCAAGAACAGGGCCCAAGGTTTGAACCCTGTTCCCACATGCCATGCCGACCCCACTCCCAGGGTGTACTGAGCCTGTGACCAAGTCTGAGTGTGGTGACGCACTTCTGTAATCCCAGTGCTGGGGAGGCTGAAAACAGGAGGATCACTATGAGTCTGAGCTGCATAATAAGACTTTGTACTAAATACCTACAAATAAAAAAAGAAGATTAAAGATGAAATTAAACAGTGTATACAATGAAATGATTATATCAGTACAGCATACTTACAGGATTTAAGAAAACGGGTCCTGTAATTCAAAAACCCAATCCAGGAACGTGCATCTGTACAGGCATCACACGTCTCAGATGAAGATACACACAGCAAAGAAATACTTAAAAACCTGTTCAGCATCACGGGTCATGTAAGAGATGAAAATTAAACACTGAGACTCCATCTCACCTCAGAAATAGTGACTATTATCAAGAAATCAACCAATTGCAAATGCTGGTGGGGCTGTGGGGAAAAGGAACCCTTCTCATTGTTGGTGGGAGTGCACACTCGAGCAACCACTGTTGAAATGAGTGTGGAGAAACCTTTAAAGAACTAGGATTGGGTGTTCCATTTGATCCATCTGTTTTTCTTTTTTCCAGAAGAATTAAAAACATTGTATCACAGTGATATCTATGTTCCCATATTTATAGCAGCACAATTTGTAATAGTTAAATCTTGGAAATAATCCAGATGCACGCAAACTGATGAATGGAAAAACAAGCTATAGTTTCTTTTTCAAAAGACATAATGGAGGGCGGAGCAAATAACTCAGCGAGATGGCAATTGAGACTGGGTTTGGTGGCACATGCCTTTAATTCCAGCTCTTGGGAGGCTGTAAACAGATGAATCACTATGATTATGATCTAGTAGTAAGACCCTGAACACCCTGTAGACATAGACCCTTCCCTAAAACACACACACACACACACACACACACACACACACACACACAAAATGTAATGGGGAACTAGTCAGTCATAATGAAGCATAAACTAGAGACTTTTATAGACAATTGGGTGCAACTCAAGACCATACTCATAAGTGAATTAAATCATTAGATTATATGTGTAACCATCATATTGGCTCATTACTGTAAGAAAATAGAGGAGTGAGTAAAATTCAAAATGCAAAATAGATATTGAGAATTGGGAAGAAATTTTTTAAAAGAAAAGATGAACAACAATAGGGAAAAGAGGAAAGGAACAAAGGAAAAAATAAAGAAAATAGTTACACATAAGATAGTTAAGTTAGCCATACAGCTAGTTTCTCTTAGTTCATAGAAAAACAAGTTTTGTGCTAATATCATTTGGACAAGATATTATGCCTGTATCTTATACTCTGAATAACTATTATGAATACATCAATATGTTATTATTCTAACTTTCCCATTAACCTGTTTTGAAACTCAGTTTTAATTTTATATTTATCTTTTTCTCTTTAAAATAAAAAAT
>NW_004524579.1:6310834-6313196 GCF_000260255.1 Octodon degus | reverse complement strand
CTCGAGGACTTGATTTTGGTTTTTAGCTTTCCGCTCTAGCCTGCAGGATAACACAGCTGAGGTGAGTATACATAGCATTCTGACTCATTCACTGATGAACACAGTTTCTTTCCAATAAAACAAGGGGTGTTTAGAACATTTCAATGCAACCAGAATCCAGAAGTGCTGCCTAATTTAACATAGCATTCAATGTCAGAGGATGTGATTGTTTTTGCAAACAAGTTACAAAAGATAGATTGTAATTAAAGCAAACTTTCCTACTTGAATATAGCGATTACATCAGAAGATTCAACTTTTCTCACATAAAAGTTATATTCAAATTGTCTGTGCTTACCAACCTCACCCATGACCCAATTTTTTTCTTTGACATAAACAAGAAGTTCAATTTAATATTTCCATAAAAACATTAGTAAGCCAAAATTGACATATGGATATTTATATCAAATTCAAATAGAAATTACACATGGATCATACTTGGGTTTTACCCTTACTACTGATGAAAGGAAACCTTGTCAGGGCATAAGAACAGACAATTGTCTAATAAATCAGATGATGGCAGAGGCATGGAGGGCTGTGCAGTCAGCTTTCCCAAGGCTGCACGTGACACCTGGCACAGGTAGCTGAAAGGAGGAGAGATTTAACTGGGCTGTTTTAAGGGGATTCCATCCATGATCAGCTGGCTCCAAGACAGAATAGCTTGGTGGAAAGACCTGAGAAAGCAAAGCTGCTTAGTCATTGGTAGCCTGGAAACAGAGCAAGGGAAACGTCTGGAACAGAGGGGAATGTGTCCCAGATAGAAGTTTTAGATCCATAAGTCACCAATGCACAGCCATACACAGGCTTCACCAGACTCCTGGGTGGAACCTAAAGCAATGAAAGTTGACACTCTATACTCTTCCCTTAGTGGAAATTTTATGATGAAGTTATTCTATATAAACAGGTCATATATCTTAGAAGTTCAACAGCAAAGAGAAGTCTATGCATTATATTATACATCTTTACTAAGATTTCTGGTGGTGAGAATATTCAACTAAAATGTTGAACTGCCACTGGGAACCTATAAAATAAATAATTTTGTTTTTCACAAGAAGCTGGTGATTTCAAGCTTTATAATTGTATTGATTCTTGTGGCCTTAAAATATTATCTTCTTTATCAACAATAAATATGTCAGTGTGAGCTGGTTGTAGATTCTATTCTGTTTTCTGTCATGTTTATGTTTTATCACAATAACAAAAGAACATCCACTCACAGTAATTAAAGTTCAAATAAATCTGAGTGAGACAATGACCATATTTATATTAATAAAAAGTGTTATTTTCATTATTGGATGGTTAATCATGCACCAGTGAAAACAGGAAGGGTAATACATATATTTCGGAAATTATATCGTACCTATTTTTCATATTGTATAAATGAAATTAGTGGTTTTAAATTATGTATCACCCTAACTGTGTTATGTTATTGAGAATTACAATTCTGTTCAAATAACTAGAGTTAGATTTAAAATGAGATAAATGTACACAATAGACACATTATTTCTTATTTATATTGAGAACTCTAGTGGCAGGATAAACATTTCCACATAACTGCTTTCTTTTGCATTAAAAACTGCAACATTCTAAAATACTTGATCCAACTTTTCTCTTTGAGACAGGACAGCATTATTGTAGTAGTATTTAGATGTGTGAAGGAGAGATGATTTCCCAAGAGTCTAATACTAAAAGATTTCTAGTAACACAGAATAAGGAGTATATTTAAAGCATGTAGCATTATATTTTTGTTTTAATCAATTTCATTAGGCTCTATCTTTGAAAAAATTACAAATTGAAAGAAAATTATGACTTACACCTATGTTATCAAAGTGGTCTTTACACTTAATGGAATACTACTCTGCCATAAGGAAAAACTCCAGTTATTTGTAAGACAGTGAATGCAATGAGACTATGTTAATTGAAATAAATCAGACACACAAGACTAAATAAAGCATGTATTCTCCTATAAGAGAAGTTCAATATATAAGTAAAGGGCAAAATAAAAAATAATAGGAACTAGGGTGAGCTATCACTGAGAAAGGGATCAAGCGACGTCGAATTAAAACCTGACTTCTATTCTTTTTTATTTTAATTGTTTTCCATTTACGTATTTGGTACAGGGTCTCACTGTGCTGCTCGGACTCATCGTGATCTTCCTGTTTTTCAGCGTCCCAAGCTCTGGGATTACAGGCATGCACCATCACAGTTGGACTCAATCACTGGCTCAGCGTGTGCTGGGGGAAGGACCAGCAATGTGTGCGGGCCAGGAACAAACTGACTTCCATTCTGCATAATCTTCTTCTGCCTTCTCCTCCTCCTCCTCCTCCTC
>NW_004524579.1:6309292-6310354 GCF_000260255.1 Octodon degus | reverse complement strand
GAACTCACCACCATGCCCAATTTCAAACCCTGTTTCAGAGTGCCCCAGGGGCAGGGCCCACACAGCATGCCTGGAATGGAACCCCAGCCACTGCACTGTGCCTAAGGAGGTGCTTTAGCCCACTGAGCTATCAGGCCGGTCCTATTCTGTATAATTATCTTTTAAAACTTTTCCTCCTTCTCACGCTCCCTCCCTTCCTTCCCCTTATAATTCTTTTGTTTCTAGTGCTGGGTTTCATGTATGCCAAACTTGTCCTCTACCACTGATCCTCCTCCACTTAGATTCTTATAAGACCATCATTCTAATTAATTATAGACTGTATTGTATTACTCAGTTGCCTTGTGAGTAGGTCAACATTCCAATTTACACAAGAATGAAAATAACCATATTTTGCTCTAACCTGCTTCAGATAAGCATTATATTTGCAAAAGTGACTGGGATTTAAAATGTTTGCTTAAGTATTTATTGCATAGAAAGAAAAAATTTATCTAGTAAATACATGCATGAAGAAAGTCATTGAACTACTGGACCTGAAATGAGAATTACCCTGATGTGTGGCCTCCGTTGAGCTACTTTACTGCCAGGAATACTGTGCTCATTAAATTGGGAATATTAGCAATGATCATAGTGTATTCTCTGAAATCTACTGATTCAATTGTGGTTAGATTCAAATTTAGAAAAATCATATAAAGCATATGTCATATATTTTTTGATACCAAGTAGGGTCTAGAGCAGCACCCCACAATTATATATCTATATCTATATCTATATCTATATCTATATCTATATCTATATCTATATCTATATCTATATCTATCTTCAGTGATTTGTGAATATTTATGCTAAGTGAGAAAACTAAGACCTAGCAACAGTCTCAAAAATGTTTGGGATCTTTTGATTTACATGATTTTTGGGAGAAACAGAAATTTTTGTGTTTAAAGATTTTTGCATTTGAAATAATAACTAAGGATCATATACATATAATTGATTTGTGTAGTGCACAAGACAATTCTTAAGATCAAATGACACCATTTTAATGTAATTTTATAAATTAGGATGTAA
>NW_004524579.1:6307442-6308671 GCF_000260255.1 Octodon degus | reverse complement strand
TTGGGAAGAGCTTTGTTAGAATGCACAGGGAACCCCTTCTACCAACTACCAAGAAGCCACTTGATTCAGTCAGGTATAGTTGTAACTATCATCATGCAGGGCCGTGGGCTCATCTGGACCTTCCCAAAGTGGGACAGAGCAGGTTCCGCATAGTAGAGAACCCTGGAATGTTGGTCACCTCTCAAATCCTTCTTTAGCAACTCCCTCTTTAGGGCACTGTCATCCATGCACTTAATTGATGAATGCACTTGAGCACAACTGGTCTTAAATTAATATTGTACAGGCATCACTGTATTTATTTCCTCACTGCTTGATAAATTGAATTCTTTCCTCTTCATGAACTTGTGTCATCAGCACTATGAGTGGGAATTTAATGTATATGTACAAATACTCTATAATGAATGTTTTCACTATGTACCTAATATGTACCAATAAGAGAAAAAGATTAAAACTTAAAGAAAGATGCAATGGTGATAGTGATATATATGTTAACACAACCTCTAGTCTTAAACTCTTCCAAGTTTATCTGACTTTAAACATAGAAATTTAAAATTTGTGTGGGCTGTACTTTTCTCATTTACAAAACACAAGGATACATGTGCTATACCTAGTCTGGTACTTGTTCAAAAATGTATTTGAATTGGAATATGATTTGGTACTTTTTAACTTGATATGGGCCATATACTGTGTTTCAATAATCCACAGAAAAACTGAAATATCAATGATTTTTTTATATCGCGTTGATGTAGTATTTTTGTGCCATGTTTGTTGAATAAAAATCTTGCAGGTTATAAATCAACTCCATTTCCCTGACTTTTCCTGAGCTCTCTTGTCTTTGACAGGCTAATGAAAAATAGGCATTATTATCTATGCACTTAACTGGTGAATGCACTTGGGAACAACTGGGTATTTTACACTGAATATGTCTTCCTCAAGTCCTATCATGTCATCAATTCTAATATTCAGACTCTTTCCTCACTTCTTTACAGAAACAAAACAATTATGAATATTTTACAAGTGACAAGTGTATGTTTCTGAGCAGAGAGAAATTGTTAAATGAAGCCTAAGTAGTGTAAATAAATGAAAAAAGACATTGTATGTAGGACATTTATAAAAAAATTATCTTGCAACTGGGCTTTGATAATTGCTAATGTGACTAAGAACTGTAGATGAAGTATTGCTTGTGAAGGTTAAGATTTTCTAAGTGGCACGCTGTAACTTCCTATCTC
>NW_004524579.1:6305007-6306932 GCF_000260255.1 Octodon degus | reverse complement strand
ATTAATTGTTACCACAATCCCATGAAGTGGATGTAATGCCATTTGTCAAATTAGGGAACAGATTTAAGAAGCTGACTTCCTGAGAGACATGCTAGTCATTGGAAATGTTGGCAGGAGACAAATGGACCTTAATTAAAGTGGTAGTTATGTGGAAAGAGAACAGGAAAAATACAAGGGGGGAAATTCAGTGGAATGAACTCAGCGTGGTCATGTTCTTCATACAAAGAGAAGTTTCGCTCATCCCGTGGTTACTAGCTCGGTATGACGGTGGATCAGACAACTTCAACAGCAGCAGGCAAAGAAGGAACTGTATGGAAGGCAAACATGGAGTGCAGTTGCGAGAAAGTGTCAGATGACTCTGCGGTAGCGGTGCTGAAATGCTCAGGAAAAAGGAGATAATGCAGCTTTGCTTTATATAGCAATAGGTTAAAAGCATGTGTTGTTGAGCTAAGATTTGTATCAGGGAATTCTTGGTAAATTGCTAATAATTACAAATGGTAGACTTAGCAGTCTGGGACTATTTTCTGAGCTGTTTAGTTGTATACGAGTACATAGCCTTGGCATCAGTTATTTGGGAAGACAACTTCTCTTGAAAGACAACCCTCCCTCGAGTTTGCACTGAGAGTAGGGTTGAGTGAGCAGAGTGCCATACAAATGGAACATTTTTCTTCCAAAGTTAAAGATTGAGATTTAAAAATAATCTCCTGAAAATTATGTATAATTGTCATTTATTAATAGTGTCCTTTTATTGAATAATTTACTTCAAAATTCTATATATATTTGTTTGCATGAGTGAGAGTGTGTGTGTGTGTGTGTGTGTGTGTGTGTGTGTGTGCTTGAGAATGTGAATGTTTGTGTGTTAATGGGATTGAGCCAGGGATCTCAGACATCCCTGGCAACACAGGCTCTAAGAACTGAGCTGAGTCCTCAGTCATTCAAAAGTTTTTTAAATTTTGAGGCAGATTCGTGCTACGTGGCCAACGCTGGCCTCAGGGTTGCAATCTTCCTGCCCTGCTGTGTCAAGTAGCTGAGAATGTAGAAGTGCATCTGTGTCTGTCCATAATTCATTTAGAGACACAAGTACAATTTATCTTTCAAATATTGTTTCAAATTTCTTCTTTAAAATGTTGTGATATTGGAATATGTGCCTAAGATTCTTCCAACTTAGAGTTACTAAAAATAATTTCTTCCAAATTAGAGTCCTTAAAATAATTCCTAGTGTTAGCGAATATAATTTTCAGATGGTCAAAATTCTGTTAGTTGAATTGCCACTTAGGTATTATGTAGTATGTCCGTGTTTGGATACTTAGAGACAATGAAACAAATAGAAAGCAGGTCCTAAGTTCAAGACACAGAACTATTTGCCTCAGTTTTAGTGTATGACAATCATTTTCATAACAATTTTTTTATTCTAAACTCATATTTTTACTTTCAAAAGCAAGATGCAAGACTAAATTGTCATTAGGACTTTACATTTTAGAATAGTTACTGGAATAGTAACTCATTTAAAATAGTGAGACCAGACACTCATTTCGCAAATGAAAAACAAATGTTAAAAGATTCCACAAGACATGATAACTGCCTCTCAACCAATAATAAAATTGTTACTAAGAAAAATTAGTTGTCTTGAAAAGTTTTTAAAATTCCCTGAATGTAGAGCCTTCTTGTCATGAGTTTATTTAAGACGGTGATGAAAGATCAGTTGAATAGTACTCATGGAATGGTGGTCTACACCAGAGACAAGCCAGTGATCTGACTCTGCTTGAACTGCTTCTCTTTTTCTATTTCTCTCATCTACTTCTGTTTTTCCCCTATTTCTTCCTCACATTCTCCCTCCCTCTCTCCTTTCTCTCTGTCTCTGTTTCTGTCTGTCTCTCTGTCTGTCTCTGTCTCTCTGTCTGTCTCTGTCTCTCTGTCTCTGTCTC
>NW_004524579.1:6277516-6304907 GCF_000260255.1 Octodon degus | reverse complement strand
TCTGTCTGTCTCTCTGTCTCTCTGTCTGTCTCTGTCTCTCTCTCTCTCTCTCTCTCTCTCTCTCTCTCTCTCTCTCTCTCTCTGTTTCTCTCTCTCTGTGGTCTGTCTCTTTTCCTGGGTAGAACTAATATTCAGCTGCAAATGTGATGACTGCTAGAAAAGAGGGGAGGTAACAAAAAGAAAATAGTATTTGTAGTTGTGTCTTTTCTTCATCTTTCCTACTTTTCCCCTCTGTACTCTCTGCACCTCCCCTCCACTTCCACTTTTGTATTCCTCAGTCTTAGAGTGGTGAAATAATGGGAAATTTCACCTACACCACCAGTAGGATGTTATTCAGAGGGAAGAGAAATAAAATATTTAGTGCTTTGACTTGTCTGTGGCCTAATTCTTTTTAGTGCCATAATTTGCAGAATGTTAAAAGGATTTTGCTAAATTGGTGGTGGCTATGTTGTATGTCACATGGGTACCATCACTGTAAACTTCTATTTAATCCATCACTTAATGATTTAAGTGCTAACCATTCTCATGTTTTTATTCAGCTGAAATTCCACTGTTTTTATAACAAATGCTGCTGATCATCAGCCTCGTGGTAATCAAGTCAATATTTACGCCTTGTAGATGAATTGATGGACAGTCCATGCTAGTGCCTTTGTGTTCTATTTTGCATTTCCAGCTTAATTTATAAAAGCATGATTGTCAAACTCTTAAAGAGCTTGTGTAATTTATCAGGTGACCATCTCTTTTATTTTTTATTTATTTTTAAATTATTTATTTATTTATTTTGGCAGAACAGGGAATTGAACTCAGGCCCTTGTGCTTGCCAGTCAAGTGCTTATTCTACTGAGCTATCTCACCAGCCCCAACTATCTCTTTTAAAGGTACGTTTATAAATAAAGGTACATTTATAAATTTCTTTCTACTGTTTTGTTTTGTGTGTTTGTATTAAGTGGTAGTGTAATAATGTTCCTGTCTTCAACCATTGAAATTATATCACTGAAATGAGCTATTTGATGGAAATCATGTTACATTAAACACCTTTTATGATTATGAATTTTAGTTTTATTTCCAGTCTCAAAATATGATACTACTATCATAAAAGACAGCAGCAAATTATTTCTTAAATTAGTATATATAACTTTTCAAATATAGAATGTTGTATTTGTTATATATAATATGGATATTACAATTGATCGACATAATCATGGAGAAAGTAATTATATTTGTTTTTAATTTGAAATTTCACTATAGATAATATTGCTTTGAGGTGTGAGTCAGCTTTCCTTTGCTGTGACAAGTACCTAGATATATCAGCTTAAAGAGATGGAAAGGATATGTTTGCTCACAGAAATCTCAATCCATGGTCACTTGAACCTGTTATTTTGGGCTAGTGGCATAACATAGTTCATCATAGTAAGCTCATGTGGAACAGGAAGTCTGTACCACAGAGTGGTTCTGACACAGGGAGAGAAAGAAAGGAGCCTGGATCACGGTGTCTTTTTTCAGGGGCACACCCACTATGACCTGAACTCATTCCACTAGATCTCATCACCTAGAGTTCTACCACCTTACTGCTGTAGGCTGGCAGCCAGGTCTTAGCCCATAGATTCAGAGCAACATTCCAGATCCAAGCTGCAGCAGTAGAGATTTTGGCATGAAATTCCCAGGGAAAAATTACCTCCAGTTCAGTGTGATTGAAGCTATACTAATCTCCAAGATAAAGGGATTCAATATTGAAGGAAGGGGTGATGCCAAAGCATACTCATATTGGTAAAAGTTCACTTGTACATTTTCTCTGAACTGAAAGAGTTATGTTCGTGCCAGGACTGCAGGGTAAATGCACATCCTTATTTCCAACATTTTCAACATACTATTTAGAAGTCATCTACAACAAAAAATTACAAACAACTCTTTGACATTGAAAGAATAATTTGAGTCCCAATGTCAATATTTACTTTTAGCGCTTGACAATATTTATAGACAAATTAATTAAAAGCAGATTTTAAACTATATTGTTAGAGGGAGTGACAAGGACATCGATGAAGAGGATGTTTTTATACAGAACAAGGTGAGATGAGGTATGGAGGGTAATTAGGGAACTAATGAGCTACTTAATCATTATGAGAACATGCCATTGCTTCCGCTTGCCTCACCTGGTGGTAGTTTTAAACAGACGACTTCTTGCATTTTCACAGAATCTATGATTCTATGACTCTGCAATGCAACATAATTTACTATTTGATTACTTGATCAACTAGAAAGTCTGAGAAACATGCTATGCAGTTTTTGGCCTTCACAAAATAAAGCTTTCAGATATCTTACTAAGAGGGAAATTACTATTTAATGTACCCAACTTATTACTGTGGCATTCTGAAACAACAAACAGATGAGAAAGGCAAAATGTCAAAACTCATGCAATGTGCACCAACCACTCGCTAGTGAATTAAGTTTCTATTCCATGTCTAAAATGTTATCCTACTCATAATGAATGCAGGGAAGGTAAATCTTGAATTAAGATAACAACAAATATAAATGGACTGCTTGAAGGAGTGAGGTAGAGTACATTGTTCTTTTTATGTCGTGAAGACCTCGCCTATCACTTAAGGAGACTATACCGTGGTGCTGGAAAAGTATTCTATTAACTTTGGTCACTTAGGATGTAATTAAATTCCCTGTAACTCCCAATTGTCATATGTTCTGAAAGGCAGCTCAGGAATGGAAAGAGGTTATAGATCTCTCTAGTTGCCACATTTCTACCATTATACAGTAACTTTGTTTTGAATGGTAACTAATACATTAGGGTATAAATTATGAAACTACGAATGTGGAGCAGTGGAATAAAATTTATATAAGTAAAAAAAGTAGTGAAAAATATTTCTACTATAGGCATATTTATATTAAATCCCTTTTATACATTTATATTTTAATAGAATACACACAATACACACAATACATGAGAGAAAGAGAGATAGAGAGAAAGAGAGAGAAAGAGAGAGAGAATTGAATTGCTCTTTCTATTCAAGTGACTACTCTTTGTGAACTAGGTTAAACATCATTTATGTTTATTGTCCTGGTATGATATTAATAGGTCTCCCTTATCCTCAAAAGTATTACAGTTTGGACAATAGAGTCACTTCTTACTAGAACAAATACACAATGATAATTACCCATTTGAATTGTAAACTGTCACATCCCTGCCAAAGATCTTACCCCCTGGGAAGAGTCAAAAGACTAACTTGAATCATTCTATTGCATTCTGAGACACAGTACTCCATTTTACTGAAATGTATAAGTGAAGCCCCTCCAAATAGGATAGTATATGCTTAAGTTTAGATTTAGTTATATTTTAAGTTTTGGAATCATTTGTACCCAGAAAACTGCATCAGACATATCTGTGATTTCTTTTGTGATTACAGCACACACTTATTTAAGGTAGGGTGTCTGTGGACTAAATAATTCTTGAATTGAATGTTTCAGGGTTAACCAAGTTCATAAAAGTATTTTGGAGACAGTTGCATCCATAGACTTCACCTTTGTGATTACTTCTTTGCCCATTCTTGTCTTTCTCTTCTTTCCAGAATAACCTCTTTGCGATATGGCTTAAGGTACAATTTATCCTCATATTTTGACCACTGCTTTTTAGGCAAGATCTGATGCTTCATGCTCAGCTCCAGGGCTGTCTTAATGTGAGACATCCTGCCATTATAAAGGTTCTCTGGAAGCCTTCTCATGGCTTGTTTTACATCTTCATCTTATGTAGTGTTTTGCATTAAGCCCAGCTTATTGAACCCTGCAGCACTGTAATACCACTTTCGAAAACCTTCTAGCCACCAACGTGGTGCTGTAACAGTCGGGAGGCCTGCCAGTTTGACCCATATCTGTGATTACTGTGATCATTACCTTTTGAGTCATCCATTAGATCGGGGGATTCCCAGGTATGTGACTGAACATTACTTATGGCTGCGTCTTTGGGAATGTTTCTTGAAGAAAGTATCACTTGAGTTTTTGGGCTGGGTAGAGTAGATGGTCCTTTCCAGTGTGGATAGGCATCAGCCAACCTGCTAGGGCCTGAGCATAGCAAAAGGGCATTGAAAGGTTGGATTTGCTTTCCTTTGTTTGTGCTACTCAATAGGGACATCAAGCCTCATGTCCTTGATGCTCCTGGTTCTTGAACCTTCAAATTTGAATCTCCATTATCGGTTTTCCATCTCAGGCCTATGAAGTAGCTCTGTGGGTATCCAAGTTGTAGACATCATATTTCAGCCCATATAATTGCTGAAACCCATATTTTTAATAAATCTCCTAACCCAGCTATATGACCAAGTATATATGTGTACAATATATCTATTAATATATAATATATTACATTAATTATATATTATATATAAAAATATATGTTTGGGGAGACAGATGTAGAACCAATAAGATACATATTTTCTCTATATTTTATATTTGTAATAAAATTAATTTTGTTTCTCTATAATGAGAAATAAAATATAATAGAAAGATAAATAGATACTATAAGTTCTGATTCTCTGGACTAACTCAACTCTGTAGTCCACAACCATGTATCATTGGACAACTTTCTTGTTATAAAGGATTTAAGGGCTTTCTAGCTTATTCAATTAAAGGAGAAGCCTTGAAAGTAGAAAAAGACACAAATTGATTATGATTTATGGTTTGTAAGAATGATAGTATATGAAGGTCAACCAGAGAGACAAAATACTTTCTGGGAAAATCCTAGAGCAAATTACATGATCTTGTAAGTCAAAGATGTTATTAGGCCACACATCACTGATGGATTGTTCTACTTGCAATCATTCTTAGGCGCTATTAGACAAAGAGGCAGATGGATTTACAATTTAAGTGCAATGAGTAATAGCAATAGTATAAATTATACCAATATCACTATTTTAACAAAAGAGCTACCTATCTTTAAAAGAAAGAGAAATGAATATTTATTATGAATACTTCAGTTAAAATGTGAATTGTGGACCTTGGAAGAATGTTGCAGTTTACTGGCAATAATTATAAATGACAAAAGTAAAACAGATAATTCCCACATCAGATCATTTTTTAATTCATGAAAAGGTCTGTGGGGGGCAACAGAAGCTGGAGATCAACGAGTGTATCTAAAGCAGGGCCAGGCCCAAGAACATGGGGAGCCTAAGGCAATCCAAGCAAATGAGCTGATAGGTAGAGGGGAGTCACATGACATCAACTTGCCCAGTGTTAAACTCTTTGCATTCTGGGCACTTCTTTTCTTCCCATTTATAGAGAGGGCTCCACCTGACCTCAGCTTTCTGTTTTTAGACTCTTCATTTCTTCATTCTCCACCATCTACCTCCCAGGAATTGGGAGAGCTGTCCTGGATGTGGTGGAGATCCAAATTAATACTTTTAAATATTTCACTTAATTCTCCCCAACCACCTTTTGTAAGCACTCAGAGTTTGTTTTGTATTGGTGTGGCTTCATACCTTTGCCCATGAGTTGACTTCTTCCTCTATTGCACTGGATCCTCCTTAGTTTGCTCAGTTTCTAACATTCTTTGAAATTTGTTTCCTGATCTCATTCTGCATTCCTAACCCCCTGACCTTTGCTCTGGTCTAGGTATTCTAGTGGTATAGACTGTTCTTAGCCCTCTTCTAACTGGAGCTCATTGACAGGCTCACTTCTTATTAATACCCTTTTTTTTGTATTAGAAATTGAACTCAGGACCTTGTGCTTGTCAGGCAGGTGCTGTGTTGCTGAGCTATATCCCTGGCCCTTTACTATCATACTTAAAGGGTGGTTATTATGTATTTGCTAGACTCTAAGAGGTAGGTCTCATTCTTATCTTCATTTTTCAGATGAGAAAATGAGTGAATGTTGGTGTTATTATCTCTTAATAAACACAGCAATAGAATTCATAGCTAGACACCAAGACATAACTCTTAGTTTAGGTAACCAGACAATGTTTTAATTCCCCATCTACACTGTGACAAGACACGCAGAAAAAGGCAGTATATTTACACTTAGAGATGTCAGTTTTTTGCTATTTGATAAAAAAGTGCATTTTCAAGGAGTAGTCAGAGTAATTAGGGCTCTGCTAAATTTAGAAAATTATGACAAATACATAAAAATACCATTTTAGGAAAACTTTACTACCAAATTAGAGCAAATTTTAACCTTTACATGTACATGAGGTCTAGAAACTTTTTATGCAAATCTGAGGATGTAATTTTATACAGAAATTGCTTAGAACAAAACATGCAAATATAGCTCTCTAGTACTTTATTTTCTTTTCTTGAAAAAAATCACAAATGGAATTTTAAATATCTGTTTGAATAAGAGATAAAGAGGTTATTCAATCTCAACTCTCGGCAAATAACAGGAGGCATATGTCCCTGAATAGCGGCCGATTTCTCACTGTCATTTCATGCATTATGGACATGTGCCATAGGAGCTATGTCGCACTGACCCAAGAAAACATTTTTGCTAATGAGCAACTGAAGACAGTGAACTATGGAAAACCCATCCTGACAAAGTTGTGAAATGAGTTTTACAAGAAATCACTTCATTGTTCCCCCTTTTATACGAATGTTAAAAGCTATAGCACCCTTCACCTACATAGATCCTGAACAATAGGATTCTAAAGGCACCTTCTTGAGCTGTGAATCTGCAATGTGCTGAAAATGTTGGCAGCTGCCAACACGAGTGTCCCATGTTGTCAAGACCAAACCGATTAAATAAATTGGACAAGAAGGGGGCCAACATGGTCTGGGCTGATATCCTCATTTTGTGGCTCTCACTCAAAATTATTTCCTTCACATTCTGTTGACAGGATATTATAGATTCATGATGCTTGTGCACTTGCATCAGTTGTCAAGTTGAAAAAAAAATAAACTTTATAGTGTTACAAGATTCAAGCCTGTAGCTTTACCTCAAATATGTGCTCAAACCACTCTCAAATTATCAGAAGAAAACTTACCCAGCCAGCTAAACATTTGTTGAATGTAATAATCGCTCTCTCACCTGTACAGAGAACTCCTAAAATTTTAGAAAACATATCAAACTATTCCATTTTTAGATTTCAAGTTTCCATAGGAGCTGGATTTTAAATTATAAATATACAATAATGTTGGGAGATTTTTTAGATAGCTAGAAATATATTGAAAATTTAACTTTGATAACTTAGGACTTATTACTGCCTTGCTAAGTAAATGTTGTTTCAACACAATAAGTGATAGATTAGTTCAATCCAGTTTATTGCATATTTACAAAATGCCACATTTTAAAATTTGGTATTCAAAAGCAAGATAATCATATATTCTGTTAATAGGGCATTTCTCTGTTGTTTTGCAAAGCTGCTTTTTACCACATTATGAGCTCATTACAAGGTCAGATTGAATCCTGTAGGCTAAATATTCTCAAGTGGTAAAAATCACAAAGAGGTATTAGGTCTTGATACAATTATTCTTAACCTTTGTGTAAGATTCCAATTTTCTCATTGTCTCTGTCTTTCCAATGAGAAAGGAAATAATAGCTCAAAATTCTCTAGAAATCTTCCATTGCATATCGAATAAATTGAATGAAGCCCAAATTCATAATTCAGGACCAAAGGCTTAGAACAATCACATTCTTACATAACTTCTGTGACCTTTTTCTTTTACCCTTTACTCTGCAGCTTCTCTTTCCCTCTCCAAATATGAATAGAAGTGCAATGATAATCTGACATTTTATAGTCTTGGTATTGATACTCATCATGATGTCCAATCTTAGGGTTTCTGTGGCCCAAAATATATTGATCCAAACTTTCCTTTCTTAAAAAAATATATTCTAATATTTCAAGATGCGGCTAAGAAGACACATCACCCCTGAAGAGTCTCTCTCTCTCTCTCTCTCTCTCTCTCTCTCTCTCTCTCTCTCTCTCTCTCCTTCTCTCTCTCTTTGTTGTACAGGACTCCAACTTGGGACCTCACACTTGCCAGGCAGGTGCTTACGCCACTGAGCTACCTCTGTGGCTCCTGATCTCTTCCATAGCATGACTGACTGTTGCTATTTTCCCCCTGGGTATTGTTTAACATTTTGGTGCACTATCTTAAGCATTGTTGCTGTTCTTCTAAAATGTGTAGTCATTGAGATCAAGGACAAGGTTTTTTAATTTAATTTAATTTTATTTTATAGAGAAACAAATATCAATGAGACACTTTCCAAGCTGATTAATAGGACATTTCCAATAATTAATACATTGCACATTGTTATCTTCTCAGCGGTCATTCACAGCACAAGAAGCAGCCAAGGCATCCAGTCCAAACACTACTACTACCAATCCTTGCTCTCACTGAACCAAGCAAAAGCAGCCATACATCTATCCTAACTATTCTGTATATACATATACAAAATGGTCTTTCCTCTGTATCCCTCATCTCCAGTTCAGTCCTGACAGAGATAGGTATTCTATTGGCATCTAAATATTATGGGTGCATGAATTCAGCAAAACAATCCAACACAGTCCAGTAGTCCACAATAGTAGGGGGTTGTCTGCAGAAGTTGTTGACTCTAGCCTTTTGCAGCAAGAACAAGGTTTTGATTGTATTTGTTTTTTTATGCTCCAGAACATAAAAATTCATATTATCCCAAAGTCCTTAGTGTATTAATGCAATTACCTTAAATATTAAATATAGATACAAAGTACTGGGTGCAATATTGCACAAGGGCTTGTTGTAGAAGTACAGTTTATAATTAAGAACATCCCAGGTGAACTATTTTTTTCTGATGTTTACTAAAATGAGAAGAAAAGACATTTAGCTTTCAAGTAAAAAAATTAAGATTATAAAAAAGCTTAAAACAACTTCAAGAAGCTTCTTTATATAATGTCTCTCTTCATTATGCAATTTAGATTAAATGTTAGTTTCTTGCTTTTAATCTTAGAGATATTCATTATTTTTGGTCCTTTTTAAGTTTCTTTACTTAATATTATATTTCTTCATTGAAACTAAGTCTTCTCATGTCAAAACTTTTACAACTTTTTTCCCCCAATAGGCCCAGATCTATCACTCCAAGCTTTCCTGCATGTCTTCCTAGTTTACTGCTTGACTCTTCCACTGACAGAATATATCCTTTTAATTTCCAGAGATTTTCATTAATTCACATGGGTCCATTTCTTTCCTTTTAGCAAAAAGTGTGTGTGTGAGCGTGTTGTGTGTATTTCCAAGATTTACTTCCAATACTTACTGTCTGCATCTTTATTCTATGTGACGAAATATTCATTAATCATGGCAGTGGATGTTATTTTCATAGCGCTTAAGTGCTTTTCCACTGACTGGCTTCTGAAGTATGGTAGCTACACTGCTGAGTGACCTAAGTCTTGTGTGGTGGTGTGATATTCATCACTTTGAGACATAAAGTCTGCAAAAACATAAGTTAGGCAAAGCTTGTTTAGGGGCAATTTACTATTCAGACTTCATGCATACCCTGAGAGTACTTTTTATTGCACACCATGACAACACATTCATTATATGAAACAAAAGTGAACTCAGAGCCAAGGTTTAGGACAGCAATTCATAACTAATCACAAAATTAGCACCACAGGCTAGAAATAATTAGAGTACAAGGAATAAGCTGGAGTGAAGCCTTGTGAATTCCAGCAGATTCTGTTTCTTTTATTTTAATTTTTAATTTTAAAAAATTATGTATTTGGAAAAAAAAATAGGATGTCGAGTCCGCATCTTGTACAGCAATTAACCACTAAGAAGAATGTATGCAGTGTGTTAATCATTGAAACTGTCCTACCGATTTGATTTGAAACTGGCTCATTGCTATTTGTTTATCAATAAAATTATGGAAAAAATTATGTATTTGGTACAGGGTCCTGCTACATAGCTCAGACTCTTAGAGATCCTCCTGTTTTAGCCTTCCCACAGCTGGGTTTGGAGGTGGATGCCACCTCTCCCAGTCGTAGTGGCCAGCTTAGTGCATCAGGGTGGGACCAGCATGGCATGTGATACTAGGGATCAAACCCTGTCCTTGCACTTGGCAGGCAGGCTCTGGTGCCACCAAGCTATCTCTATGGCCCCAACTGTTTCTTTTTGAATACATTTGACTATTTTACCTAAGAATTTTCAAAACTACTGTATTTATGTGATTATAAGAGGTGAATCCTGGGCTGGTGAGATGGCTCAGTGGTCTAAAGCACCTACTTAGAACAAGCTTAGCAAAGCACAGGGACCGTGGTTCAATCCCCCAGCACCACATGCCAGCCAGCCCCGCCCCCTGGTGGGCTGAGCTGGCCACACACACACACACACACACACACACAATAAATAAATAAATAAAATTAAAAAAAAAGAGGTGAATCCTAAACACTAGAATTGTTGAGAGAGAAGATTGAGATAATTCAGAGGACACAAAAATTTCTCACCTACAAAATATGGATAATGTCTTTAAAAGCTAATGATTTAGAGGAGCAACATCAGTAAGATAGCAGAATACAAATCCTTAGTCCCTTTTTCCTTCCATGCAGACACTGATTCCACAGGAATACGTGGGCCAATGACCTTGGTAAAATATCCAGAAACTGGTTAAGAATCTTTCATGGGCCTTCTTTGATGAAGAAAGTCACTTCATTAAAGTGCGTAGCCATCCTCTCGGTTGTTCCCCCACAGCACAGAGCCTTGTGATCAGGACCAAGCTCCTGGCTCTTGACTTGTTCATTGGAAGTGTGAGAGAAGGCTGGACTGTATGTTCTGTGTTCCGGCTTTAGTAGGGGCTGTTCTCAGACTGGCTTCTGGCTTAGATATCTGAGAGAGCTTATGGGTCCTGACATACTCTGCCTGCTTAGAGGCCACGGCACTAACACCATAGCAGACAGAGTCCACTGTAGTCACAGCTTTGGTATGGGGGTAGAGAAAGAAGTACAATGCATGCCGATGTTCTGGCTGTTCATGGGTGAGGTAGCTCATACACTGTCAACTTGAGGGGTTTGAAGCTTAGCTGGATGACTCTATGCCCAGAGGCCCTGCCCTGGGGGCAAAGAGGGCCCACCCTAGAGTGACTCAGCATTTAAAGAGTATACAAAGGGGTCAGAGATTGAGGAAGGATTCTGCACTATTTCCATGGAGAAGCTCCGGTCTCCACAATCGGGGTGGCAGGGAGAGAGAGAGGCTTGATTAGACCCCACAGCTGCTGCTCATCCTCTGCTCTTTGTTGCTTTCTGCCACCATGAATTGCTGCCATCTGCCTTAGAGCCAGCAGAGTATGGACTGAAACCTCCACTAACTGTGAGCTAAATAAATCTTTCCTTTCTTAATTTGGGGTGTTGGTATTTTGTCCCAGAAATTGTAAAAAATAACTGAGACAATGGGCTACCCAAGAAACATAGTTTCTGTTTTTCCTGGTTAAGATTGTGGATGATCCATCACAATCCAGGTGCATGCAGGACATGCTCAATAGCAACCACACTTTGGGTGTTGTGTAACTGCTTCAGAAGACCCACAGCACACAAAGTAAGAACAAGAGAAATGGAAGATTGAAATCTTCTGGCAGAAAGAAGAAAAATACCCCACAGATCTTTCCAGTACTGAAATCATATGCAAAAGTGCCAACAAACACA
Organism: Octodon degus; assembly: GCF_000260255.1. NCBI lineage: Eukaryota > Metazoa > Chordata > Mammalia > Rodentia > Octodontidae > Octodon > Octodon degus. The sequence continues at coordinate 6,293,317 of NW_004524579.1, read as the reverse complement.
GCCACAGACTAGTTTTAAGAAGCTTGCAGAGGCTGCTTTAAGGATTAGTGAGGAAGTCAGTCTATTTTGACTAAGAGTTGGCTGTTTTTCCAAATGGTAATTAATAATATAATATTATATGAGAGAAAAAATGAAGATAGAAAACAAAATATCAAGACAACAAAAACACAGTAAACAACAACAAAAACAGCAGCACCAAGGACAACAAAAAAATAAACGGGAAATGGTCTAATTAAAAGGTCAAGATAAATCTCAGCAAATAAAAGCTGAAGAAATGACAGTATATAAATTACCTGATAGAATTAAAACCTTTCATCCATTAATTTGTTGATGTTGGATATTGTGTCCCAGGGACAAAATATGATCAGGTCATATAAAATTGAATTTTATAAGGGTATCTATCTATCTGTCTATCTTGAAGAAGTCTTGTAGACCAGAAGGGGTAAGATGATGTATTTAAAGACATGAAATAGAAAAAGCCAAACAAGTTGGTTGTGGTCATGCACATCTGTGATCCCAGCATTTAGAAGGCTGAGGCAGGAGGATATTGCAAGGTTGAGACTACAAATTGAGCTCAAGGCCAGCCTGAACAGTATAGTGAGAACTCTGTCTCAAAAAAACAAAAGCAAAAAACAAAACAAAACAAAACAATCAAAGACATGCAAATATTTATAATCTGAGGAAGTACATTGAAGACAGCAATGTATAATATAACAATCACTGTTGAATACGTTTCACCTTAAATGTGTATTATTTCTAATGTATTATTAGAAATGTGTATTTTTTCTAATGTATTATTGAAAAGAAGAGTTAATGTTTAATTGTTCAGTTGGTCTTGCATGTCTATATCTGGCAATCTGAGCAACAAATTTGAAGATATAAGAATATATAGTATAAGAACAATTGTTAATTTTCTATTCCTGTTTTGAAATATCATACTATTTTTATTTTATGTTGCTTTGTTTTTGTCTTTGTCTTTGTTATTTGTTTTTGTTTTTTTTCTCTTTAAAATAAAAAAAGCATCTAAAAAACCCTGTTCTTTTAAAATTATCCTTCAAAACTGAAGGAGAGACAATACCTTTTGAAGGTAAACAAATTTGAGGAATTTTGTCATCACTAGACTTGATTACCAGCAATGATAAAGAAAATCCTTTATATGAAAAGAAAATATGCTAAGTAGAACAAAAGAAATGAAAGTGAAAGTTCTTTAATGGAAGTTGACATTGATAAAAAAGAAGTTAACACTGATACATCAAATAGTATATAGTATCTTAAATTGATGTATAAATTATGTTTAATAATGATACAGAAGTTAAAGACAAAAATATCTAAAATCATGTATTTATGACAATGTTAAAAACTACTCAATAAAAATGATGTAATGCATGACATCAGTAACATAAAAGAAGTGTAAGAAAGAAATAAAATGTGGATTTTTTTTAAATGCAATTGAAAGTAGGTTGTTGTCAATTTATTAGCTGCAAGAATGAAGCTATGAGCATAGCCATCTGGGGTTAGGACCATAAGATATTAGGTAATCTTTGTGATAAGCACCAAGAAAGCATCCACACAAGACACACAAAAGAAAATGAGAAAGAAATCAAAGGAAGACAAAGACGATGTTAGATTAATCTCAGGTATGCAAAAATATTTAAATATTAAAATCAATGTGATATATCACACCAACAATCTAAAGGATAAAGTAAATACCTAAGCAACAATTGTTACTTTAGTAGATGGTTAGAACGCACCAGATAGAATTCAACAGTCTTGCATGGTAACATCATTCAAAAAAGTAGGCATAGAAAGAAACTACCTTGGGCCAGGGAGATAGCTCAGTAGAATAAGCATTTGCCTGGCAAGTGCAGGGTCCTGAGTTCAATCCCTAGTACCGAAAACAACAACAACAACAACAACAACAACAACAACAACAACAAAAAAAAAACTACCTTAACATGATAAAGGCCTTCTATAAAATATCACACCTAACACCACATTCAGAAGTGAGAAATAGAAAACTTTTTCTTTCAGAATAGGAACAAGGTAAGTGTGTCCACTGTCACTTATTTATTCAATACAGCACTGGAAATCCTAGCCAACACCATTATGCAAAGAAAAGCGAAGTTAGAAAAGAAGTAAAGATATTTCTGTTCATTGATGACATTACGATATAGCAATAGCCCTAAGCATTTCATAGACATGGTTAGAAATAGTGAAGAAATTTAGTAGAGTTTGTATACAAATATCAATGTTCAAGGATTAATTATATTTGCATATATTAACAATAAAGATTTAAAAAATAAAATTTTTTACATTTGTCTTACAATAGCCTCAGAAAGAATAAAAAAGAAATGAATGTAGCCAAGAAAGTGAAAGACTTGTATACTAAAAACTATAAAACACTGATGAAAAAATTTCTGAAACATACCAATAGATTGAACGACAGCTCATATTTATAGGTGGGAAAATAATTAATACTGTTAAAATGTCTATTGTCAAATAATCTGCATATTTAATATAAATTGTTATCAAAATTTTCAAGGATGTTTATTAAAGAAATAGAAAAAAGCTTAAAATTCATATTGCGCTACAGAGGATCCTAACAGCAATACGATACTGAGAAAGTACAAACCTAGAGGCCTTACAATTCCATTTCAGTATATATAATGCTACAACAATCAAAATAGTGTGATACTGACATAGTGATTACATATGAAGGGTGGAACAAAGCAGAAAGTCCAAATTGGGCCGGGGAGATAGCTCAGTAGAATAATCACTTGCCAGGCAAGCGCAGGGTCCTGAGTTCAATCCCCGGTACCACACACACACACACACACACACACAAAAAAAAAAAAAAAAAAAAAAAAAAAAAAAGAAAAAGAAGAAACTGCACACAGTCAGTAGATCTATGACATGGTGGCCAATCAAGTGGTGTGGGGAAAATTGGCCATACATACTGAAAAGAATAGAATTGAATCCTTATCTTACTGTAACACAGAAGACATTTCAAAGTGAATTATGAGCCTTAAACATAGGATCCAAGGCTAACACTCCGAGGGAAAACATCTAGGCAAAGTTTCATGGCATTGGTCTTGGAAATTATTTCTTGGCTATGATACAAAAATATGAAAGGTTGTCAAATAATACAGTAAATGCTTAAATTAACAGATTATGGCTGTAATTGACAAACTCTCAGAAGCCCCCCTTAAAATACTTGCCTTTACATTTTCGTTATTCTTAACAATGTGTCTTTTTACTGTAATAAGTTACAAAATGTCAACACTCACTGTAATTTGATCATCCTTTGTACAATAAAAAAGCGAAACAGAGAAGTGAAAACATAGTAAACTAAACACTTATGTACAATTAAAAAACAGTGAATAGAATGAAAGGCAACCTCCAAAGATAAGAAATATTTGCAAACCATTTATGTCTTATGAGCTTAATCTTTAAATTATATATAAGGATCACCTACAACTCAATAGCAAAAAAGTCAATTTATTCAATTAAAAATTTATGGAGGCTATGAATCGAGATATCTACAAAGAACACATGCAAATAGTCAACAGGTATATAAATACATGCTCGGCATCACTAACCATCAAGGAAATGTGAATCAGAGTCATACGGTACAACCTCACACCTGTTTAGAATAGTCATTATAATAAAATTAAAACTGAGAAGTGTTCTTGATGATATAGAGAGACTGGAATACTTATATATTATGGGTGGGCATGGAAAATAGTGCAGCCCTTATGGAAAACAATATGCAGGTCCTAAAAGATTAAAATATAACTTCCATCTGACTCAGAAATGTTATTTCTTAGTATTTGTCCAGAAAAACTGCAATTGGAATCTTGCAGAGACTTTTGCACGCTGGTGTTCACAGCAGCATTGTTCACAATAGCCGAGTTATAGAAGCTGCCTGAATATCCATTGTTGTATATAATGTACTGTCCACATACAAAGGAACATCATTCTACCAGTGAAATAAGGACATCCAGTGACAGACTACAAAATGGGGTGACCTGGAGAAAAGTGGTGCTAAGTGTAATAAGCCAGACATAGAATGGCAAATAATTTATGACTCCACTTATATGAGGTACCCAACGTACTGAAAGTCAACAAAGCAGAATGTAGATTTTAAGTCATAAACTTTCCATTCTTTAGAATGATTTAACAATAATATAAAGGGGCTTAAAGGAGGATGTTTTGCCTTTTCTTTATCCTTTTGCCTTGTGCCACTTGAGTACTGAGTGTCCCTAGGATGGAATTTCCTAGAAGGATATAAAATCGAGTCACCATCTTGGAACAGAGATCAACCATCATAAGATACCAACTTGCTACTGCTTTGATTTTGCACATTCTGTGCTCTAAAACTGTAGCAGAATAAGTTTCTGTTCTTTATCAATTACCCAGTCTTGGATGTTTTGTTGCAACATCACAACATAGGCCCAAACTCCTATTCTGAATGTGTGTCAAAGTGGCCTTATGTCTACAGAGTCCTGGAAAATCCTGTGCTTGCCTATCATGCTGTCATCTTCAGCAGAGCTTATGTCTCTATGTTGACCAAAGTTCTTTACTCCTTCAAGACCTTTCATTCACCACCTCCAGTCTTCAGTACCCACCATGCCGTCAATACCTGAATTCCACATCTATCCCCTTACTCTTCTTATTTCTATTAAAGCTAAGATTAAAAGCACTATGAAAATATACTCCTTTCTTTTCTCTAATTTGCTCTATGTTTAACTATAATACTTAACCCAATACTTGACATATAGAAAGCTTATTATAAAGAATTGTTAATGCATTCTAAATTTATGAATTTCCATGTTAATTTTACCTATTTTTTTACTCTTATCTAACTTAGTTGCCTTAGATTTTGGGAACAATTTTTTTAACTTTTTCATGTGTATTTTTACTACCTTAATACTACAATAAACCTTTATTAATTTTTCCTTTGATATTGCAAAACATTTGACTACTATTATTTTCAGTTCTTTTGAAAAATAAATCTGACCTGAAGTATCAGGATTAATATTTCCAGGAATATAGATCAAAATTCTAATCTTATAATTACCAAATTCATATAAAAGTAAGATTTGGGAAAATGTTCATAAGTGTTTAATTGAAATAGAGGGACAAAATCAAAATAGGTCTCATATTTGCTCCTTTATTAGGTTTTTCTATGTCTTGGACAATTATTTTGTCTACTTGCATAACAAAACTAATGAAAAAGTCTTGATCCATTAATTTTTCTTACAGTCATTTGTATATTAGTCACCAGTGGAGTACCTGGCATGAAAAAATGTGTCATGGTTAAGTGTTGAAAATACTACATTTTTAATGGATAATCGGCTAAAACCCAATGAATGATGATTCAATTAATACATTCCTTTACCTCCCTTGATGATCAGTTTTTGAAAGCTTGTGAGGAAGAACTTTTTCTATAACTAATCATAGATCATAATGCCTGTTAACATTCTAGGAATTGTTTTATATATTAAGAATATGGATCTGTTTTCTGGTCTCATGTACTTTAATTGAGGGAAAATAAATGAACAGAGTTTTACAGAAGGTAATGTCAGACAATAAAAAAGATCAATGGACTAAGTGACAGAAAACACTAGAGAGGAAAGATGGGGGTTTACACTCAGGGATTTTGGAGGATTTTCTGAGATGTGAAATAATGAAGACAGAATTTTTTTTAAAAAAGAAGCAGTTATATAAAATCTGCGTCATGGAAATATAAGGAAATTTTAAGATCATGTTTTATAATTGATTTTCTTAATGAAGGAAAATTAACATGATGTTTAAGCTAATGGAGAAGCTAGATCAAAGGGTTTTGACATCTGAAAAGTACGGGAAGAAGAATGATGGTGAGAGAGAGAAGAAGATAGGGGAGGGGAGAAAAGATAAAGAGGCAGAGGGAGAGGGAAGAGGAGGAAAAAGAGGAGGAAGAGGGCTTCTAGGCCATGGTAAAAATGTTTTATATTGAGTTGTTGAGTTTTAGTATAGGCACAAAAGTGGAATAATCATATTTATGTTTTAAAGACTTACTTCCTGCTTTTCAGATAGTACATTACAGAAAGATAAGAGATGCAGCATTGGAAGAGGCATGGGGAGGTCAACAAACACCAAGGAAAAATGACACGGTGAAAGGTTTCGTGTAGCTGTGTGAATTAAATGTTGGTTTATTATTTATCATCATTATCATCATCATTATCTTTAATTAGTTTTTATTTGTTAAAGAGAGTACAAACTAGAATCAGAACAGAAAAAATTACAAGTGATGCAGAATTTCACTTAACAAAGTAATAGAAATTTCACAGTGTTTGTTGTAATACATAATGTTGTCTTCCAACCAGGTATTCATGTTATAAGGTATATGCATGTAAAAATTAGAAGAAGGAAAAAAAGAAAGAAATGTGTAAGAAATTATGATGAGAAAAAGTATAAACAATTGAAAAAAGGAGACAAAACAAATTAAAGCATTAACTGCTTCTTTCCATAAACCAGCAGAAATGCACAGTACAGCTGTCCAAACCATCCTGCTTACATACATAGATAAGTCTGTTTCCCTCACTCCCTCTTCTGTCCTCCTTAACTCAGTAACTCCCTGTGGATAAGTTCATTCCTTTTTCCCAGTATGTATTATGCCCTTCAGATGCCATTTTTTTAAATTAGGTTCTCACATCAAGAAGACAATACAATGTTTGCTCATGTGAGTATGATTTATTTAACTTAAGAATATGTTCTCTGGTTGCATTCATTTACTGACAAAAGACTCAAATTCATCCTGTTTTATAGCTGAATTATACTCCATCTTGTAAAAATATCACATTGTCCTTATCTATTCTTTGGGTGGTGGGAATCTGGGTTGTTTCCAGGATTTACACTGCTATAAACATGGGTGCACATATATTGCTGTGGTATAAGGTTTTCAGTTGTTCTGGAAAAATACTCAGGAGGGAAATAGCTGGCTTGAATGGGATCTCCAGCTTTATAAGGAATCTCCACACTGATCTCCATTGTGATTGTACTGGTCTGCACTCCCACCAACAGTGCTGAAGCGGTCCTTTGTCTCCACAGCCTCTCCAACATTTGTTATTGGCTGACTTCTTGATGTTAGCCATTCTTTCTGGGGTAAGACCATTCTTTCCCTATTAATTGTTTTAATTTATAGGCAGAAACCCTAAAATACCAGGGTAGGTAATGAATTCATGAACAAAAGCCAAACTACTGAGGAGAAATTTCTAAGAATTAATAACTGGGATGTCATCTTTTCAAAAATTTACTGCACTTCAAAGCAAATCTACAAGAGAGTAAACAGAAAACTGAGAAAAAATTATAGCTCACTGTCCCTCTGACAAAGATCTTCTATCTAGAATGTATAAAGAATGAAAAACAATCAGGCCTCCCAAATTCAAAGACCCAATTCAAAGACTGGCATCTTAGATGAATATACACTTCTCAGAGGAAGAAATACAAATGGCAAGTAAATGTATGCAAAAATGTTTATTATCACTTGTTATTAAGGGAATGCAAAGGCAAACAACAAGGAATTACTGTATTTAAATTTATCAAAAAATTCTATTATTCACTATCCTTGGTATGGAGCCAATAGGCACAATTTTCTGTTTCACCAATTGCGATGTTGAGTTCCTCAACCAAAAAGGTCAAAAGATTAAAAAAAAAAAAAAGTCTAGCAACAATGCCTTTTAAAATTTAACTAAGAGAACTTTATGCTTCTAGCCTTTTTTTCTAACAAGGATTTATTTATGTAATGGTAAACATCTGAAGTTAAAAATTTATTATAAGTTCACTGGTTTCTTAAATGACATTGAACGCCTGGATATTTAATGAAATCTGAAAAATTAATATAAAATAAATGACTTTTAAAATTTTTTTCAGGAAGTTTTGATGTCATGGAGGGTGAATATAATGATTTCATTTTAAATGTATTAAATACAATCAAAATATATCAAAATTGTCAAGCTTTTACCACTTCACAGTATTGATTTCATGGGTTTTGTTTTATAAACTCTTAAATCTTATTTATGGACCATAAAATATTTTTCAGAAGAACAAAGATAAACACAGTCCTAAGGCTTAGTTTTCTCTCCATTAAAAAAAAATCACTTTGAGATATTTTACATTCCTTTGCCTGACATTGACCTATCGCTCCTGAGAATTAATGGAAGGTGGTCAGCTAAACATTTCTCAGTAGACATTTCACATTTCTCAACTTTGGGTTTCTTGACAAACACAGAAGTTGCATGATTTATTTGAAGGAGAAAAAATGATCTCGCGCATGGCATACACAAATACATCTTCAAAGCCAAAGCCTAGAAATATATATATATATATATATAGTTTTGAAGGGATTTCTGACCCATGTGGAACCAAAGCTTTGATTCAGGGGACCACTTGCTATGACCCAAGGTGGCCAAAATCTCTCCTAACCCTAACCCACTTAATCACTTACAATCATCAAGACAGCAAGGGCTTCCTAGAGCCAGTTCAGTTTCCTTAATTTTCCAGTTAGAAGCCCAGGTCCAATGAGGCAGGAAGAGCAAATTGACGCTGGAATCCTGGTACAGCAGACTGGGTTACCCTGAGGAACAAATACAGAGAAGAAAACTAGCATGCTGGGTGAGGGTGCTCTTCAAATCAACATGCCCGTGTGGGTGGGTGAAGGGAATGGGTGCAGAAAAGAAGCCCACCTGTGAGATAATTACAGCGAAGATTTCATCCTCAGAACTCCATGACTGGGGTGATGTTAAGAGACTTCTACACAGGCGTACCCACCAATCATAGAAGTCAGGCTATTCTTAAGAGAGGAGACACATATCCCTGGGACAGCTTTGTTCAGCCAAAAGCAATCACTGAGGATGAGTGTTTCTTTTGGTGGGGTTGAAGGTGACATCTGAAGTGTTCCATAAGTCTATTAGACAACATCTTAACTCTAGACAGCAGGCACCATGTAAGAGAGAAAGATGAGGATCTTTCCCTAATTTTCCCCAGTTAAGAACTTAAAGGGAGGAAGAGTGGGTGAAAAAACTGCACAAATTTGGTTTAGTGACAATGAATGAACTCAGGAAAAGGCTAATCACTCAGTGCTATATTTATTGTATTTTTGTCTCAGACCTCAAGCATAAAGGTTCGTATATTGAATGAGAAGAGCTAAAAAAACACTCCAATAAACTATAGCACCATCATAGAGATTTTCTAAATAAGGGAGCAAAAAGTAGGATAAGTTAGCTGCACCAAATATCTATCAGTATCCATTGCACAATTGTGTATAATTAAGAATATATTTTATATTTTTGATTTACACGTATATGTATTACATTCTAAAAGGATACATTATGTGATTATATGAGGCATAAAATATGTACCTTTCCTGATAGATCTGCTTAGATCAATATAATTTTTCTTTCATTTGGAGGATAAAAAAATAGAGAGCTAAAGAAGTCACTTGCAAAGTTTTATTGATATTCATAGCATCAAGCATTATGCTGTGACTTGCACTGCTTATTATGAGTGAACAAAGAATTACCCTAAGGGCAAATTAATGATTGCAACTAAAAAGTAGGAGATGCAATAACTTGTGGATGTTTACAGTCACGTGACCGAAACATCTGCTATCTGCTGTGACTGTAGGAGAGGGTGAGGGACCGCCTTGCTCAAGATTCTCATGCACGTTATGATTGATGTATGTAAGAGCTAAGGCTTTGATAACAGTTACTGTGATTCCATAGGATCTACAGCCACTGCAATCTGAGGATACAAATATTATCTGTGATAGTTGATGATACAGAGAAGCAGATAAAATGGTGATTTATTATTATGTTGCAAGCTAGGAGAATGTTAAGAAAATCACTACGTTGACACCTATATTTTAAAGGGGCACATCTGCTACCTGAAAGAACAGACTATGGGTCAGAGCTACAAGTACTATTTGAATTGCAGAATAAGTCATAGTGCATTACAAATCCGTAGTGGTTTATAAATCACGTTGCAAAGTAAGTGTCTATGAGTCCATACTACCATATATAAGCTATTAGTTACATAAATGCATGGTGCATATTGACAACTTCCTTGAGAATTATTTCAATTATCTTATGGAGATAGTATGTTCTTAAGGAAGTTCCTTGTACCCCAAGGATGACCTGTACATAATGCTTTCTTCCACAGAGTATGGAATCAGAAAGACAGAGAGGTAACTTTGCAGGGGAACAACAACAATCATCGAGTTAGGGATCAAGGTCAGCATTGAGAATAGTACATAATGCTGATTCCCTTGATATAATATAAAAACAATGGCACTTTCCCTTTGAAATCTTCCCAGACAGATCCTTGTCTAATCAGAAGAAAAATTCCACTTAAATTCCAGTGGAGGAGTGTGCTGCAAAATAATCTGTGATTAGTCTTCAAAGCTGTCAAAGGCATGAGGAGAAACTGTCTTTTCTAGGAAAAGCCAAGCAGACATGACAACTAAGTACAGTATGATATTCTGGATGAGATATTGGAGCAGAAAAATATACACAAAGTTAAAACCAAGGAAATAGGAACAAAATATTAGCTTTAGTTAATCATGAGGTAGCACCATTATTTTATTAATTGTGATGTGAGAGCATATAGGAACTCTGCATTGTCTTTAAAACTTCTGAAAATCTAAAACTATTTTGAAACATAATTTTATTATTTTTGGCAGTTTATCCATGAAAATGTCCATGTTATGAAAGGATGAAGATAAGACATAAGAGCTATACATTAACTTTCTAAAAATCAAGTGTGTATGTATCAGAAAATATTTCCAAAGGAGCACAACAAAAATTTGATAGGATCTGTGTTTGTGAGTATGGTGATTATTCTTCTACATTTATCTGCACACCAATTTTATTCAATGCTTTGTATTGATTTTATAATAAAAAGCAAAGCAAAGGAAAAAGGTGTTTGGTAGGTCACGGAACCAAGAGGTACATTCGTTCTATGTGTGAAGACAAACAGAACAGATCCCAGTAGGTCCCTTTGATAAAACATTATTAAACACACAGCACTAGCAGTCATTAAAATAAAATGAAAGGAAGAATAAAAGCCAAGCAAAGTTATATTTTCAGTGAAGGACTATTTTTAATAGCTAAACAGAGTTTTTCAACTTTTTGTGAGTGTTCCAATTTACATATTTCTATGTGTGAGTACATTTCACAGTGTAAATTATTTCTATGATATAACTCATCCTAGGAACTATATTTAATGGTAATTGCTACAAGTTTCTGAAATACAGTTACTTTGTATTTTTATATTGTATTTATAAACAATTTTAAGTAAGTATGGTTTATTTTATTGTATTTACATACAATTTTAATGTTTAGCCTATAATCCATGTTTATATCCATTATTTTATTTATATATCTGTGTAGATGTAAAGTAAACCATAATATTTACTTAAAATTATATATATATATATACAATATAAAAATATAAAGAACTTTTATTTCAGAAAATTATAGCTGTAATTGAGACTGTATTCAAAATTGGTCGACAGGATATTGATGGTCTTATGATTGCTTCTTCAGTATCTCTGATACTAGACTGTCTAAATTAGGTCTCTTAGAAATGATACACAAAAAGTAAAGGAAAAGAAATCTTGGAAGCATAGTGAGAAGTTCATTGTAAGTTATGAAGATTTTTGTCATAAGTTACATAAATTTTTTTATATTTCAGTTCTATGCCTATGTAAGTATGTGAATGAATGTCTAAACTACTATACCTTGAATAAATCAAAATAAAAAAATAAAAATTTGACCTAAGTAATCAAGACATCGCAATGATTACCAGTGATCTCAGTTGCACTTATTGCTGAGCAATAGCTGATGATGACGATACATCATCAATGTGTTGCATACTTAAATGCGCTACTGAGTGGAAGCCACTATACCATCTTCATTAATTTTCATACCTTTTCACAAATGGAATACCTATAATCTTCCACCTTATTTTTGCCGCACGATTTTAGAAGCTCATGTGTGTTTTCAAATTGATGTGTGATTATGACCATTAAAACCATTTCAACTTAATTATTTTAAATTTGATTTTTCCTGGCCAAATTCATTTTATCACCCAGAGCATTGCTTTAATAATGCAATAATGAGCACCATCCTTGCTACACGCAATAAGATGGTGTGGTGTGCTCCTTTTAATCAAAGGTGTCGCAAATGGGAACATTAGATAGCAAGAAAGAAAATGGATCATTTTTAATATGAGGTTAACATCAACACTAAGTACATTGTGTATACAAATTTGTATCTCAAAGAATAGAAATCCACATCCCCCCCCTTTGCTTATTTTGTACCCATACACTCAAGGGAGAAGCTTGGAAGTCATGGAAGTGTCTCCTTGTGCTCTTATTACTAATAAACCATTCATCTCTGAATTATTTTAAACCATGCCTTGTATTTTCTCTGCTTTACTTCAAAGCCATGCTGTTTTACCTATAGGCTACACTGTCACCCTTCCCATTGCTGTCCCTGGGCTCTCTCTGCCCTGAAGTAACCCATTTTGAAAACTCACAATTGTTTCCAACACAGTACCCATAGGTATAATTTAAGCACCAATTCTGATAATTGCAATTGGGTAAGAACTCAATAAATATTTACTAATGAGTCTTTTCTATAGCTCATACTGTTTCCATGCTATTACATTGATTTATTGGTATGGCAGAATATGTTCTATCTTCTGGGATGCTTTTAAGAATCTTGCCCTGGTTTCATACTCTTCTTCTGCTTCTTTAATTTTCCTGCATGATAACAGTTGCCTTGAGATTACTTTTTTAGCACATACTGAAACACTGGAATATGATATGCCATACTTTTTGTACTATCTATTTTTAGATGAGACATTTTAGGAATAGCTTTATTTATTTTATAATTTTTTGAAGTTCTTAAATTTCCACAAGTTTGTGACTCATTCTAAATTATAAAGACATTTTATATTATTTTTTTAAACAAATGATCCTTATGCCTGTGTCAGTTGTGTTATAAAAGAAACTTGGTAAACTTGCTGCTGCCTTTCCTGTGAATTAGCTGCATTTCATTTTTGTGATGGTTTAATTCTAAAATGTTTCCAAAGAGTCTCATGTTTGGCAAGTGACTGTATCAGGGGCCCTATATTCACCCGTGGATTGGTCCACTAACGAGTTCAGTAACTGAATATGATTTTCGGATGAGTGGCCTGGTTGGAGATGGGTTCCTGGAGTGGAGCCTTGTAAATGCTCCTTCTTGACCCTGCTTTCCCCGCCCCCCCTGCTTCCTGACTGTTGTGTCACAGCCTCCTATCACATCCCACTGCCAGGCATTGCTACCTTGCAGCTTGCCAGCTTTGGACTAAGCCTTTTGGAAAATGAGTGAAATAAACTTCTCCTCCTTTCCATTGTGGGCATGTAGGATTGTGTTCTGCCAAAGGGACAGTGACTAGGAAAATTTGTATTTGTAATTTCTGCAGGCTCCATGATTATGCTCATTAAAAGTCTGATGCAGAACAGGGAATTTTTATGTAATAGACCACTTGACCTATTTTGACATTAAGAATCTAATTTGATTTGGTTCGTTTTTAAAATCTCATATCGAACATTTATGAAATAGCAGAATTCTTCACTACTCAAGTGGGGGTTGTACTTTAAATGTAAAGTCATTGTATAAAATCTCATGATTTGTTCTGTTATCTTTACTCACATAGAAGCACAATAATAGTGATGTTTATTCATTCCAGTCCTTCCAAAATAAAATAGCTTCTGGAATAATAAGAGGAACACAATCTTTGTTCTTGACAGTTTTATAACCTTCAATCTGTGTACAAGCTGTAAGAGGTAATTTCAAGTGCTACTTGAATTTGGAGTGTGAAAGGTAGGCATAGTACCTGTCTTCACGTCTTTAGCCCTTCGCCTTGAGGAGTTTGCAGTCTTTTATCTTTTCTGTTTAATATTTTATTCATTTTAATGAGAAAAAACATAAAATAGCAATGAAACGTTTCAAAAACAGGTTAGTTGGACAGTGACAATAATTAATACTTTGAATATCATTGTCTTCGTAGTAGTTATACAGAGGACAAGATGTAGACATGAAATCTTGTCTGAATACTATTAGTACAAACATTTCTTACTTTCTCTTAGTTCAGTGCAGTCTTTTAAGATAAGATTTACCCCTCAAAATATTTAGAAGGCAATATAATACATGTATATAATAGAATTTTGTATTTTCAGCACAGATTATATGGAGCAAGAACATATATAAAAAGCAATCACAGAAAAGAGAGAAAGAAAGAAACAGGTTTTTCAGGAAACAGAACATATTTATTGCTGAAGGCTGTTTAGTCTTTAATTGGTTAGAGAGGAGACAAGCTGGACGGCAGTCTGGGGCAGTTAACACAACTATTATTTTACCAAAGTGTATTGATTCTTTCCGAGTGCTCACATCTTTTCTACTGGTTTAATAATTATTCTCTCTGACCATTTAACAAAGATGGTGAATTCTTGGCATCAAATGGATAAAGTATCTATAAACATTTTTCTCTCTACCTCAGCGTATCTTCAAAATTTTTATTTTTTCTTGCTCTCATCGTACTGATTCCAGAAGAACAATAATTTCCTTTCCCACTATTTCCATTTATGAGTTGATTTAAACTCCACTGCCTGGATTGTTGTTCCTCCAGAAATGCAAAACTCTATCCAATTTTTGGCACATCATCTGTTCTCACATGAGAAAGAACCCTAATATGTTCAGCTCACTATGATGGCAATAGTGGCATTTTCATTTATTTGGGTACCTGTATGGATATTTGAGAGAAAAAGATGAAAATGTAGTACATTGGTTCAGGGTGCTTTAAGAGAGGAAAGGTCATTGCCAATCAAATCTCAGACTTGTTCACTGCTGAATCTTTGAGCTTTCCCCAAGTCTGAAATAATTTTTTGCCTCTTAACTGGATTTTAATTTTTTTTTTTGTTTTGGGTAACCATTATTCCTTATGTCTAGATATCCACCCAAAGTCTTACTGGCTTACAGATGGGGCTTTTTGGAGGTAGTTGGATCTAGCTTTTGCAGTACTGAGATTAAGGGTGTGTGGTAACTAAATTTCTGCCTTGATTAGAATTAGCATAGGTCTTGGTGTGGTTGAAAGTTTTTACTGAAAACAGAATGCCTACCAAAAGCCTACATAAAATAATAAGGAAAGGCAGGTTTGCTGCAGCTGCTATTGTTTGGTGTTTCCTGCCCAGCCATAGACTGTTTCTTCTCTTTTATAACCTTCTGGCTTTCCATCCTTCCTTGGAGCCAATTCAACATGGACTGAATCCTCTACAAGCTGTGAGCCAAATAAATCTTTTCTGGTATAACTTTGGGTGTTGGGTATTTTGTCTCCACAGTGAAAAAAGTAACTAAGACACTATATAACAAAGACAGAACTGTGGGAGGATTTGTTTTTTTTTCAGTCTACTTCTGCTTAGCTTTGTTGTGCTTGATATTCTTCTTGGAATATGAATCAAAAGTAGAGTAATTTAAGAAATAACATATAAGAACTTGGATACAAGCAAAGGAGCTAAGTGTCCTATTGACAAAGTGTGACAAGAGCTGAAAAGTTGACTCATTTCCAATCCATTTCTTGTCTCTTGTAGCTTTTGGAGGGGGAAAGGGTATAACAAAACACAAAGCCTGGGAAGTACAGATCTGCTCCCATGGTGACATGGTAACTAGTCAGTGTGACCCAAGGTGCTCAGCTCTGGAGCAGATTAGAATTAATTAA
>NW_004524579.1:6260047-6270236 GCF_000260255.1 Octodon degus | reverse complement strand
AGAGTCATCCAGAGAGGCAAAATTCTCTCAGGCTTTCACAGAGAGCAAACTGGTCAAGCAATGGCAGTGACACATCCAGATGGCTGACACTGACAAAAGATCTACAAGGTGCCATACATGGTTTCAAGTTAAATCCTGAGTGGGTTTGAGTGACCTTGTCAGATGCAAAAGTTACATTTTTAGTTACATAGGTCTTGCTTTAACTGGGTCTTAACCATCTAGCAGAAAAGTATAAACACGAGGTATAAATAAAGCCATATGAGTATGATAAGCTGTAAAAGGCTCAAGTCAACTTCTGACAATAGCCAGTTCTGCTGATAACCCTCTACTACTATGGACTATCAGACTCTATTGGGTTATTTTGCTAAATTCAGATTAGAATTTAGAAAAGCATAATTTATAAAAGTTTAAAACTGAAACAGAAATACCTTTTTCACCTCATATCTCTAAGATGAAATTAGAGTAAATTGAATTCACACGTCTTCTGTTCTTTCTCCTTCCCCATGTACTGGCATGTTCACAAGCTGCTGATCATCTTCATTATGAAACAACTTCCCTGAACTCTCCAGGGCCCCAGGCCCCTGCCCACACCTCACACCCATCTCCTGATCTTTCTATGTAGATTGGTTTCATCTATTTTGCTGAGAATGTTCATCTCCTCCGGCTCTTATCAGTTTTCTCCCTTCCTTACTGATTTTGCCTTCTCTAAAGTTCCCAAGATTTTTAGACAAGACCAAATGATATGTCTCCTAAAAAATGAGGTAAAAAAGTAAAGATAGTTGTAAAGGTAAAAAATGAGTATAAAAAAGTAAAGATAGTTGTAAAGCAGAAAAGGAAATAAAAGCTGTAATTTAAGGACACAACAGTTACCAAGGATCCTTCATCTTTTCCAGAACACCTCTCAAAATTTTTTTTTTCACAAGAATTGCAAAAATACTGTAAGCCTTGGGGCCAGAGAGATGGCTCAGTAGAATAAGTGCTTCCCTGGCAAGTGCAAGGGCCTGAGTTTAATCCCCGGTTCTGCCAAAAAAAAAAAAAAAATACTGTAAGCCTTAAGTTGAGGCCCATGATTTTCACTTGTAAAATGTTTTTTCTTCCACAAATCTCTATCCCCAAATAAGCAGTGTTATTGAGTGGGCATCATGTCTTTAAACTTCAAACATATGCAAATTGTTTCATTCCACCCTAGCCCACCAAAGAGGTAGACTGACAGGTAATAGTAACACACATTCTAGATTCATGCATCCAAAAGACATCTCTTGAACCCCGCAAGACCTCTCAACACCATACCAGAAGACATCCTACTCTATGGGTAACCATACTCCCCTCTGAGTGTGCATTTCTTTCTGCCTAGCAAGCCTTTCTATGGCTGTCTCAGACTCGTCCTCCAATGCTTTTCTTTCATTTGTATCAGTGAAACTATCATCTACCTCATGGATAGGGTGAGTGGTGGTTCCTATCTTCTCTTTGACTGAGTTTCTCTAATCTCATTTGTAGATAAGAGGGTGATGGTGACTGGTGAGAAGAAATTGCTGATTAGATTGGAATTCCTGATTTCTCGATTTCTCTTTTTCCACTTAAGGTAGAAATACTCTGTGATTCTGTTCATATGTTGTATATTATCACTCTAGAATTTTAATGTTGATACCCAGAATTGAACTCATGACCTTGCACTGGCCAGGCAGGCACTTGTGCCACTGAGCTACATCCCTGGCTATAATTCTAGAAAAGCAAGAAAAGCAATGAAATAGTCAAAGGGCCTTGCAAACTGTGTAGATGGAAAAATGAAGCTATAGCAGCACAGAAGAACCATATGGACACTGGCAGCCCCTGGTAGATATGTTGTCGCATAGTGACATTTGAGACTGGAACCCTATATCAAGTGGACTCTTCAGGGAGTGGCTTTTTTTTTTTTTCTTTCTTTCTTTCTTTCTTTCTTTCTTTCTTTCTTTTTCTTTTCTTTTCTTTTCTTTTTTTTTTTTTCCTGTTTTTTAAGGAAGGGTTTACAGGGTATTCAGGGTTTCACTACTAGATGGGACTCATAGTGATTCTCCTGTTTACAGCCTCCCAAGTGCCGGGATTACAAGCAGCACCACCATGCCCAGGCTCAATTTTCATCTCAGTGCCCCTTGGGGGCGGGGCCAGCATGGCAGGCCCTGGGGATCAAACTCCAGGCCCCTGCACCTGCTTGCAGGTGCTTTAATCCACTGAGCTATTTTGCCAGCCCTAGGGAGTATTTAAGAGTGGAATATTGAAATAAATCTGAAACCATCCCAGTTTACGTATTCATAGCTAGCTCCTTACATCATTGTTGAAGTATAAAATAGTTTTCTTTTCTCTGATAATTAATGTTCATAGGTAGACCTTCACATTTTTTTTTAATTAAATAAAATGTTTCTGGGCCAGGAAGGTGGACAGTAGGCCACAACGTTTCAGAAGAACTTTTCTTGGACATACTTTGCTGTACAGTTGAGAAATCAATCCTTAAAAGAGCACCAGTGTGAATAAGATCTAAATTATCTTCCTGTCTGGAATACTTATATTGCTGTCTATACCTTTTTGAAACTTTATTTTAGTTCTAAAAATAAATGGAATAATTTTGGCTCAGGCACTCAGGGTAAAAGGACACAGTTTCCTGAAAGGAGAGATGACTCCATATTCAGCAGCCACATTTGTACTTTAATTGATATAAGCTGAGTGTGTGGAATATATGAATAAATAAAAGAGCTATTAAGTGAAGAGATACTATATTATTATTTAAAATAAAATTGCAGGAATGTGATATTAAATAGCAGCTATTTGGCAAGATATTTTAGAATGTAATTTTGGGATTTTTAAAGATGAAATAATTGATGGATTACTGCCTTTTGCCCACTTCTTTCTTACCAGGGAAATGAGGATAAAGGAGTTCTATGTCACTTAACTGTGAGTAACTTTGTAAAGTATATGAACATTTATGTTACTGTTTATTTGTTTTATTTTTGTTTCATTTAAGTTATCATCTATAAGGGACAAATGGTACCTGAACGCAGCATCCAATTGGAAGAACCTGTAGGTAGAAGGAGTGTGGCCTGAAGGTGGCCTTCTGAGAAGGGATGTTCCTGAGGCTAGAAGGGAGAAGGTAAGGTTGGGATCAGAAGCAACTGTGACTAGAGGGAAAAGGAGGCAGAAAGGTAGATGGGAGCTGAAAAATATAGTTTTTATCATTATACTGAGTACTTTGTTCTTTGCTCAAAGATGAATTTCAAGCCAGCAAAGGATTACAACCAAGAGGAGAAAGCTAAGAGGTACTAATTTTGGAGAGTCACTCTTAGTGCTGAACATCTCTGGACCCAGGAAACCCTGATTGCAGGCAGCCTATTAAAAGAAACTGATTAGAAAAGGGAAAGGTTGAATAGAGCAACTTTTAGAAAGTTATCAAAGTGTTTTGAGGAGGGAGCGTAGTAGTTTGGGCTGTAGTGATAGGAATGGAGAGGTGGGAAACTAGACTCTAGAGCTATTTAGTATGTAGTATGAAAAATGATGGGGCATGGTAAAGGATTAGATATTGGGGAAGTTGTAGTAGTTAAAGAAGGATATGTCAAGACTGGTGTGCGACCATTCATCTTGTAGAAGTTGATGAATGTTGGTGCCACTCATTGACAAGTACACTACAGGAAGAACCAGATTTAATATAGAAGCTTAAGATACATTTAAGATATCTAAATCACCGTGTCAACCAGACATATAAATCCAGTGCTTGGAAGAACAAGATGGGCTGAAGAGAGAAATGTGGAAAAACATCTGTGTAAGGCAAATGATTAAAGCTGTGACTGGTGTAGAAATTTGCTAAAATATACAATGAAAACAGAAGTCTTAAGAGAGTTCTTGAGACATACTGGTACTTATAACTATAAAAAAGTTTGCAAAATAATCTTTAAAGAAGCAAGCAGAAAAACTATGGGCAGGGAATGCAAACACAGGGAATATTTACTAGTTAAAACTGTGTGTACAGAAGTTGAATGAAGTTGGGGTGAGCTTTAGCAGGAAAAGAAGAATGACTCCAGATACTGAATACGACAGAAAGAAGTTTGAGTTTAGAACATTAGGATTTTTGAGTAACCAAGATGTTTATTCACATATCTTTAGAAATACTAATGATAAACTAAAATTTTGGGTAAAACCCCTTCATGCACCAAGAGTGAAATTACTAAATTTTGGGTCCACTGAAATGGAGCAACCACATAGACAGTTTACATGACTGAGATTTGTTACTTTCAGACAGGCGTGAAGGGACAACAGAGGTTGGCATTCCTGTGTACTTATCCTGAGGCTCTGGATGTCTGTACCAGGCCAAGCTATGGACTGTTTATGCCCCTGTTTCCCCATTACAGAGGCGTTTTAAAAGGCTACCAGGGCCAGGTCATATACTGGCTCATGGGCAACATCACTCACTGGACAGAGGCACTGAAGTTGAAGGAGACTCTACAAGGGAGACAGAAACAGAGCTAAGGTTACTCTACCTACTCTCTTCCTGTCTCCTGCTGCTGCACTCCC
The DNA here is from genome assembly GCF_000260255.1 of Octodon degus. Lineage (NCBI taxonomy): Eukaryota > Metazoa > Chordata > Mammalia > Rodentia > Octodontidae > Octodon > Octodon degus. Next base: position 6,265,700 of record NW_004524579.1, on the reverse strand, counting down.
AGCACATTCTTTAGTTATTCTTGAAGTCTTCAAGTATGAACAAGGAAAGAACCTATTCTGTCTGAAGCACCTAAAGAATTCCCTGTATATACTTTTACATTAAGCATTGCATTTATACCAATGCATTGTAAATGTCAGAGAGATACTACTGTTCTCTCCACTTTAAACATGAGAAGAAAGAGGTGTAATTTGCTGTGAATCACAGAGCTACTAATCAGTGGAGTCAGAATGTAACCTTACACAGCCTTAGAACAGTGTTCTGTGTCAACCACTGAGTTAAACTGATCTACTGTATAAATCCAAAGTTAGGCAAGAACAGAATATGGAACATATATTCAATGGTAACCAGCATTGATTGGTGTTAAATCATGAGATAAAAGGGGATGAATGCATAAAGAATAATGAGAGAGCGAAGGCAGTAAAATGGCTGAAAAGGACATTTATGCTGGTGGCATAGGCAATGGTGGTGAACTTATGCCACACATGTTGCAAGCAGGCTGCATCATTGAAAGCTCTTAATGGCTTGTGATCACTAGCAGAGATTAATTTATTAACAAGTGACAGAAGAGAAATTATTAAAAGAGAAGACGCAAAGGCAGCATAGTGAGCAATTGTGAAGAGTAAGTATAATTGAATCTACTTGAATGGCTTCAACCTGTGTAGGGCTCGATTAGAAAGGAAGATGCCTAGAAGTGTGTTAGTCTGCCATACAGGCATGACCTTAGGGATCTACACTTGGCTCAAAACCAGCTCTCTCTCTCTCTCTCTTTCTCTCTCTCTCTCTCTCTCTCTCTCTCTCTCTCTCTCTCTCTCTCTCTCCACTTTCTGGCCACCATGAGCTAAGCAGCTCTGCTCCTCTATGTCCTTCCACCTTGATGCTTTTGCCTTATAGGCAGCTGACCATGGACTCAATCCCTTTAAAATTGCAGCCAAGTTAAGCTTTTTCTCTTTTAAACTGGAAGTCTCAGGTACTGTGCCTCAGTGACAGGAAAGCTAAATAATATAATCCCAGAAGTGAAAGACATAAAGAATATTTATAAGAAAGGGACCATAGAGGAAATATGGTAATCAAGGTTGCCTTGCACTCAGATGAATCTATCTGTAGTGCATGGGTGTCAGAGAATTTGTAGTGATCTTAAAACGTGCTGTGGGAATGTGGTAGCAACAGAATTTGAATTCCTGGAGTTTGCTAAGTTAAACTGAGGTGTGAAGGTGGAAATAACAAATGTGCTTACAGTTTTTAGATAGTTGTATCAGGAGGCAAATGGACTGGTCAATACCACAAGGAGCACACATGGCTGAGAGATAATGTTGAAGGTTCGGTAGAGATTTGGGTGTGTTTGTAGGTTGCAAAAGGGACTGTGGGAGAAGAAACAGTGTTGACGAGACAAATCCCTGGTGGAAAAATAGATGGGAAATTTTGACCTGGAAGGAAGTGGTGAATCAATCATGTGAGAATGTAGTGAACTGTAGCCTTCTTTTATATTTTTCCCTGAGAGGCTGCAGTAAAGATGGCGCAATATAGATTGACAAGGTTAAAATGGACAGAGAATGAGGTTATGATAGTTACATTGCTAAAAGTGAAGTTGGTTGAGGCTGACGTTTGAGGGATGAGGTATATTTCTGTAGTAGTTGATGGAATAAAAGAATAAATACAGAATAAGTGAGATGAATTATGGGCACAACTAAGATTGCAATTAAAACATATTACAGTTTCACTGATTCTAGCACGTATTTTAATTAGTTTTAATATATAAAGTAGCATTCAGTGACATGGATGGTATTTGGGGAAAAAATGGATTTTCTTTTTGAGTCAGGGTTTCACTGTTCAGTTCAGGCTAGCTTTGTACTCATTGTGCAGCCCAAACTGGCCTTGAACTCACAGTGATCCCCTTGCTTCAGCCTCCTGAGTGCTTGGATTACAGGCATACACTATTGCATCTACTTTGGTATTGTATTGTTGATTCAAAAGATCCTTAGTGGGGTTTTCAAAAGAGGTATAAATAAAAGGGCAAAATTTCAATGCAAGGTATTATAATGAGGTAGTTGAAGTTCTCAGTTACATATTTCAATAGAAAACATGGAAAGAAAAGCCTACTGGGTATATTTGACTTGAATAAAAATCTAATAATGAAGAAATAAAATATTTCTACATTTGACAGATATGATTATTTTATGATAGAACTGTGCAGCTGGAGGTATATGAGGGAATATGGGATGTTAGAGGTATATTTTTTGGTTCATTAACTAGATGAAAGATACAGGCAATAGTAACAAGGGCTGGCAAGATAGCTCAACAGACTCAGCACCTACCTAGGCAAGTGCAAGGACCAGTGTTTGATCCCTGGCACCAATGCCATGCCAGTCCCGCCCCTTGGCATGCTGAGCTGCTGGCCACCAAGACTGGGTGCTGTGGTGCACACCTGTAATCCCAATGCTGGGGAAGCTGAAAACAGGAGGATCACTGTGAGTTGGAGCTGTATAGTGAGACCCTGGACCAAATACATTAAAATAATAATAATAATAATAATAATAATAATAATAATAATAACAGAAGGTATAGTGGAAGACTAAGAACTGGAAAATTTATTGCTAGGTCAAAGTATTCAGGCTGTAACAATCGGACGTAGTGTGCCACACGGAAGCTTTGGTTTCTCAGGAGGTCCCTACAAACCATCACTTCTGCCAAAGAGATCTCCTCACCTTCAATCAGATGATTGTACTTTTCTGAAAATACTTCATTCTTTGTTCAAGAGTCCTTACAAAGAATAGAGGCAGAAAATATTATGATTTTTAAATTTGTGATAAAGCTGGGTTTATATTTTTGTAGCCAGTCTGCTGGGATGAGTGAGAGAACTGTGCTCAGATTATAAGTAGATTACCAAATTGGTCAGTATGGAGAATGAAGTATGAGCCATCAAAAATGGTAATCTCATATTAAATAACTTGAGAACATGCTTCACCTAAAGATGACAACTTAACATGACATATCAGCATCGAATGCTAGAAGAATATGCATTTTACATTTACTTCGACTTAAATCACAGCTCAACTCCTCACTTTTATAGCTGTCTGACCTTGGGCAAATTAATTAACCCTATAAATCACAAACTCCTAAATTATTGAATGAGAATAATATCTCCTTCAGAATTGCTGTCAGAATTAGAATAGGAACGCCCATCGCATATCTCATACTTCACACACTGTACTTACTCAATTTTTAAATGGGAAATCCTGACAGAACTTGCTCTAGGAGATCATGCGAAATGTACCACATGTAAGATATTTTCTTCCAATTTACTTCCAGACTAAGATAACTAATTTACAAAGTCCCACCTACAAACGCTAGAGATAGCGACGAAAACAGCTCTTCTAAAGCTTGTTTACTCAGCTGTCCCTTTGGCCTTCAAGCATAGTAGAATAAGCTTTTGGTAGTGTTCGAATATGGTCGTGAAACGATTGTTTACTGAACAGTACTGAGAAGCCGCTGCGCACACAGAGGCTTTTGGGCTGGGCTTGCCGATGCGGAAAGTCTGTTGGTGTTTCTCAAAACACCAGTCTCTCTCTACATCCTGGTTCTTTTTGCTACCAAGAGTAGTGCACAGCAATCCGGCTGCACCTAGACTTAAATATGTTTAAGTATTCTTTCTAGAAGCCTGTCTTCTGTTTCCTTCCCATGAAAGGATAAAGTCTGTTGTTGAACCGTTTTATCCCAGACAAGTTTGTTTAATTGGTTACTAATAATGGTTCTCCTTTGGAGGCTAATAAATATTTATTTTACTTCCTTGTTTATAATTTTGTCAAATTTCAGACATGCTAAGTAGAAATACCTGTTTATATTCCCAGAGAAGAAGGTAGTAGTACTTTTCTCTTTCAAGTTTGTTTTGATATGTCTCCACATTTCATGAATAAATGGAAGAATTTATGGGTAGTGTCTTGTTAAATGAAAAAATCAGCCAAACATGTCTGATTGCCACCAATATGTGAGACAGTATTAGAGTTCACATTTCAAAATCCTGATTGAGGTTTCTTGTTTCTTCCCACGCAGCTTATTTTACTCCAATAAAATGAAAGATAAATACAGCATAGATGGAATTGCATTCCTTTTATTATTTATTAGTATATGGTTGGCATTTATTGTCTCTCCTTTTTTTTTCTACCTTATAATTTACCAGTGAACATAAAGGTATGAGAAAAGAAAAGCATCTTAGATACCCTTCCAGAGCTTAATATTAAGAAAACAAAAAGAAGAGTAGGTGAGTCTGAACAGTTTTGTGGAATAACCTGCTTTGAAAAGACAATGTATAAACACTTCCCTGGCAAGCGCAAGGGCCTGAGTTCAATCCCTGGTTCTGCCAAAAAACAAAACAGAATGAAACAAACAAACAAACAAACAAACAACCCCAACAAATGCATTTAAAAAAAAAGAAAGAAAAGAAAAGACAATGTAGCTCTATTTCTCATGGCATCTGGAGGTGGAGATGTCTTGCAAACCTGCCCCATTTTTGTGGAAAATTCCATGTTTTATTGGAGGAAGGCAGGTAGTAAAATGAATGTTCATTGCAATTTAGAAATGAAACCAAAAAGCAATCATATCAAACCACTGAAAGCAGAAAATTCCAACAAGAGATCAATGAAAGTACCTCAAGCCTGTAGGCTCGCTAAAATTTAAAGTAGAATTTTATATTTGTATAAAAATTCCAGTCTTTGTGCGATAGGAACAAAATTCTCCCAAATCAAGATAAGAATTAGACTTGTATGTCAATCGACTGACGGGCTTGGGTAGGGTGAGAAGAAAAGGCAGCGCAGAATCTCAGAGGTGAGTCCTCTGGCAGACTGCTGTGTCCTCCTGAATCGGAGACATCTGGGGTCACAGGTGGTGATCGATGCAGTGAATAACCAGGGTGCACTAATAAGGGCTCTCAGGAAGGAACAGATTCTGAGACTGATATTTGAAAAGATGATTTGACTTCTATCTCCGTTTGTTCAAAACTTTGGAAGTAGTACAGAAAGGAAGAAGCTGGGGGGTACAATGTGTTTAAGTAATGTAAGATATAAGAGGCACAAGTGAAGAACCTAATACTGAGGAAAACAGTAATCTTTACTATTCTTTGCTAATTAATTTTAGATGTAAATTCTATTAAATTTTATGTACAATTTTCAGGTAGTTTAACCCATTAGTAAATGAAAGATACAACCCCCCCAATTTCAAATATAACTCAAAATAGTCCAGAAAATGAAGTTCCAAAGCAGAATCATCAAATTAACTTTTACAGAAATGTCTGAAGTGGTTAGAATTAAGATTCTGTATTTTATTTTTACAGAAGTAGGCTGATCTGTGGGCCAGCTAACCATTTGTAGAAAAATATAAGAACCAGGGTAAAGCTTTTTGAGAGATATTTGGCAATGACTGTAGTGGATTGCTAACTAGTGGTCAACTTATTACATCTAGCTGAAATGAACTAGCAAGGTGCTAGGTATGGGAGGCCCACCTGAGGGTTGTTGCCAGTAGCATAAGAGGCAGAACTGGAGAAGCTGTTGATGGGCTGTTTGGAAGCTGTTGGAGCTGTTGGAAGCTACTGGTTCTCTCGGGCTCTTCTGCTGAAGGACCTTGTCATGTTGGCTTTCATGATGAACTTGGCTGCTCTTTTTT
>NW_004524579.1:6230337-6254672 GCF_000260255.1 Octodon degus | reverse complement strand
GTTTTTAGCCTCCCCAGTGCTGGGATTACAGGCATGTGCCACTATGCCTGGACTCTGTTTCTGGTTAAGCACTCTCATGGGGTGGAGCTAGTGCAGCATGGGAACTCTGGTTCTCACCTTGAGTGTTGCTTCGTGGCTCCAGTGCAGATCCTCAGCCTGCTAGCACAGATCCTTCATCCTGCTGGCATAGACTTTCTAGCTTCCATCACTGACCTGTGGGCCTTTCTAGTGCAGATCCATGAAATGGGCCTGCATGAGGCATTGTTATGGGCTGTAGGCCTCCAATTGGACTTATGGGGGGCATATTTATGGGCTCTAAGTTTTTAGCTAGACTCATGCTGGATATAAGGATCCAGGCCCTCAGCTGGATTCTTTGGTTTTTAGAGTGTGGACAGATTTCCTGTGCTCTTTGCATAGGATTCTTTGGGTGAGTATAAATAATCTTTAAAATATGTCCTGTCTTGTACTGTTCCCTTTGCAAAAACTCTAAACCATGACAATGACAGACTAATAGTATTTACAGTATTCCCAATGACCTCCATATCAGAGGACAGAAATTCCTCATTTATTATTGTAATTATTTATTTTGAGTATGTTTCTATGCAGTGGGAAAGATCAAAGCATGTATAAACTTGAAAATGGAATTAAATTTGCATTAAAAATTAAAAGAAAGAAAGCATGAGGCAACGTACATGATATTTAAAAAGTTCATCTCAAGAACTTCAAAGAACTCTTATTTTTTATTAGCTTAAAATTAATTTAGCTTAAGTAGCGTGAACAATTTAATTGTGCCTGTGAATGATATGCTGGTTGTTTTATGTATTTTAACTTGTGAACATTTGATTACTAAAGTATGACAAACAAAAGAATCTAGTCAAATTGATTTAAAGTATACCTCTAACTTTCTTTGGAACCTTAATTTTTTCTGTTAAGGCTTTGTTTTCCTTCTTTGCAATAAGCCCTTCAATTTGCAAGTAAAGTATCTTATTAATGAATTGGTGGCAAATGATTTGGATTTTTCGGTGCATAACCTGATACTACCTGATGGTTTTATTCTATGGAAACATCTTTGTAAAAAAAATGGTTAATGATTCTTAACTTTCAGTGATTTTTGCCATGTGGATGCAGAGTTCTGTTAGAACTCTTTTTCCATTAGAAAAAGAGACTATGTTTTTAATCTATGTTTATTTAAGGAGGGTAGTCTTAGCTAAAAATTGGAAAGCTAATTATAAATAATTTGATAAAACTGTCAAAAGCGGTGGTTTTGTCTGTAGTTGGGATTCCTATTTTCTCAAGTGGAAAAAGTTTACACATAACAAAGACTAAATAAACATTATGAATAGACACATGAATCATTAAATATGTTTTGAAGGGAAAAATGAAAATGGGATGTTAATATGCTTCTCAATTGTCATTATCTTCTGGTGTCATTCATAAATAATAATGGATCAGGGGGTCATTGAGCATCTGCAAATCTAGAACCATAAGTAGTGATTTTTCTCTAAATTTTCTCTGACTTTCAAAGTGAGAATTAATTAATTAATGCAAAGATTTCTAGAGTCTAAGAAGTTATGAATAATAGATTTTAAGGAGAAATGAGTAAAGAGGTTCTGAAGAAACATTTTATGAAATGAGACCAAAGGAATAAAATAGTCTGCACTCAGTTAAAAGGGCTGGACTAGCACAAGATTATTTATTTAACATTCTTTTAATTGGAACATACTTCAAATCACTATTCTTAAAACTTAAAAATTGCTTCTCAAAATGTCTAAAATGCTACACTGATTCCTCTAGCTTCTCTAACTGGTGAAACCCATTACTTCAGTACTGAGTGGCTTAACAGAATTTTCACTCTCTTTCCCCCTCCCCTCTGAGGTTGTTCAAGGTTGCTGAGGGTGGCTTGTGGGGAGGACTCTGCTCCACGTAGTCATTTAGGACCTATGTGCTTGAGGGTTCTGGCAACCTTGGCAATTTTCTCGTCCAGTCATTCTGTGAACTAAGAAGAGGAGACGGAAGTGAGAGAACCTTTTGGATATTTATTGCTAACTGCACAAGGGAATGTGATCTGCTACTGAGTTCAGAAAGAGAAATAAGTTTGGCAACAAGCCATTGACACTCATACATAAAGGTAAGTAGAATGAGTTTTTAAAACAAATAAGGGTAAAGTCATTAGTTTCTACAATGCAATATTCTCTTATTTCTCAAACTTCATTAAGCACACAAAGCTTTGGGCATTAGATGAAATGTAGATTATGACTCTGCATGGATTTCATTCAGAGCCTGATTTGTGATAGCTTCCTAGGTAATCCTGATGCTAGTGTCCCAAAGATCTTAGGACCACAACACTATTCAGCCTGCTCATTGAAAACAAATCCCAAGTAACAAACAAAAATCTGACTCCAGGAGATGAAGTTTAATCACTACAGTGTTTTATTGAAATAGAATGTCTTATGAGAAACAGACAAAAGAAAGGGGAAAATATTTTTATGTGTATATGCAGGATAATTTGGATAACTGTGTGATTTTTGCTGGACTTTTGAAAGGAGTGGTTAATGCTTAAATGTTTTTCTTTTTATTCTTAGTTTTTAAATTTCTTATAACTTTTTTGTTGTTTTGTTTTGCTTTTCTTTTTTAATCAGTTTTACGTGTTTATATCTAGTAACCTAAACAACTAATTTGAAGGTAACATCATAGAATACAGTAACTATTGTTGAATTCTTATTAATTTGTTGAGTGAAATTTTGTATTGTTTGTAATGCTTTTTTTGCTATTTTGTATTCTCAGAAAAGAAATATAATTTCCCTGTTTGTGGCTTGATTCTCTTAAGTAAAGTGGATATGATAACACATAGCTATGCTGAAGCTCACAGAGATTAGCAGATTACCAAACAATATCTATGAAAATGCTATGGTCTCATTTGAAGAATGCCATTAGAAATATATGAAATATATTTTTGTCAAATTTTTATTCTCTGGAATAAACAAATGTTCTAGTGGAAAGGAAGGAGGGAGTGCTCCTCTGAGATTCTAAAGTCCTCTGCAAAGAAGAGGAGCACTTTGTGTTACATGAAGTATTTTTCTCATTATTATCATTCCAATTATTCCATTTTGACATTTTTCACCAAAGTAGTGAATAATCCAACTCCACTGGGTATGCATACAATTAGTGTATCCATCAATCCTTGCTAGAGAAACAGATTTATTATAAAGTATACAAATATGTAATAATTGATGACACTGGCTTAAAGAAGCTCCCCACAGCATCAGGTGTGGAAAGTGCTAAAGGTGTGTCTGCACACTGGGGATCTAGAGGATCCAGGTGGACACCAGGAGCTCACTGTAGTGTCCTGTGCGGGAGTCCAAATCAGGAGGCCAAAGGCTCTGGAAGCCAGGAGCCAGTGTCCAAGGGAAAGGCGAACACTTGAGCACCTTTGAAGAAACAGTAACCCTTTCTCCTACCTTTCCTTTTCATACTGTTCTGGCAACAATCCTCTATAGGGGGCCTCTTCCACACCTGCAACCATGTTGAGTGGACCTAGTTGTGTGTTCCTTACTCAAAATGATACAGTCAGTTAACTATTACACTTGGCTGGCAGTGTGGTATCTCTACTTCAGCTTTAGGACACTGCTGTGTGATATCCAACTCAGGACACAATATACACAATTGTTTATATGCATATATATTATTTAAACACACAAAAAGCACATTTACATCTATATTCAGCTGTACCAGAAGCATAGATATGATATGATCAATAGGATTTGATGCATTCACAGAACCTCAGATCACCACAGATCCTCTGAAGTTGGTGAAGATTTTCGCTGTTTACATTTGGTCTGAGATTTTCCTACCTTGAAAGAAATAAGGGCTGGGGAGATAGCTCAGTAGAATAAGAGCTTCCCTGGCAAGCACAGGGGCCTGAGTTCAACCCCTGGTTCCACCAAAAAAGAAAAAAGAAAGATCCTTTTTAAATCTTCATAATTGAAGCCATGAAGCCAAGATTGTCACAGTGTATTTTATTGCAATTAATTTATTTGTTTCTACTGATTTTCACTTCTCGGATGAAATTAGCTGGAGAGTTCAAGGGAGGAAAACAGAAAACAATGAAAAGCTGTTGTTTTCTTTGGTAGACTATGTTCTCAATTAATCTAGGAAATCATTTTGCAACACTTTTGCAAATTGTAAAGCAAAAATTGGTGAGAAGCCAAAGATTTAATATGTAATGGACATTCTCTTTGTTAGAATTTTCTAATGAGTTAGTATGAGTGATAACTGAAAATGTCAAATATTGGATTTTGAATAAATACATCTAATATTGTGTATATTCTTGTGTAGTTTTTATCCTAAAATCCTATCAAATGTTTATTACAAAAAATAGGTACTGTGTAACATTTTTAGCATGTAACACTCATTACAACTGTTAGTTGCATATTTTGAATAAGTATCTTGTTTTGTTGCTAGATTTATGTGAATTATTCAAGCAAATAGGAAATTTCATTTGCATATATACAAAATTGCCTCCAACACTTGGCAGCTTGATATAGTTTATTAGCATAATAACACTAGTTATACAGTATAATATAGTTAATCTAATTTTAAGCATAACACAGCTTTGAAAGGTAGACTACACTTGATTATATTGTTTCAATCTCATTGATGAGAAAAGAAAATCATTTAGATGAAGCAACTCAACATCAATTGCAGCACTGCCAGTAGAAAACGGAACTTAGTTTCCTGATTCCAAGTTGAAAATTACTTTAACATTAAATTGATTAGATCAAAATAGAATTTAATTTCCAATTCTCTTTTGTTAATTAAGTGAATGTTCTTTAATTATATAAAGTTGTATAGGTTGAGGGTTTTGAAACAATCAGTGAGTACAGGATGGTAATTTCAGAAGAAATGATTTAATATTAGTTAAAATTTTTTCCACATTCACTACCAACCTAAATCATATTCTACTTTGCAGAGGCATGTGTTATTAACAAATTTTTATGTGTTGCCTCTAGGAATTTTCCACGCATATTCAGTTGGATAACAACTTTTAATTCATTTTATAACCATAAACCTAGTGTTGATGCAATTCAAAATGCATATATTATATAGTTTAATGGGTATGTTGATATGTTAAGTCCTGCTATTTGAAATTGAAAAGATCTTCTTCTTGAAGGGACATTTTATTTGGAGTGTTTCTTAAGTTTAAAGATTTTTTTCATTGTGCAAAATTCTCCTTATAATTATTCTTATATCATATACATAATCACACACATATACATATATACACATGCATTATCTTGTCTCTGCAAGAACCACTCTTATTTCAGCTTTTTAAAAATCATGAAAACCTTTGAGGTCTGTGAATTCCCTTAATCACGCTGCTCTCCTGTTACACTTTGCTGCTGCAAGATACCAGATGCTGAGCTCGTTGTCCAAATTAGACCTGTTGTGCTATGTAGTGGTCTTAAGAGTGCGGTCACAATGAATCCAAACCCCATCCAAATACATCCTAAAAATGTTGCTTGACCCCTAATTAGTTGGTGCATGTCCATGAGCCACCCGGGCAGGATGTAGGGGTTGCAGAGAGGCATTATTCTTTCTTAGCGAGCGTTTTCCCTATGTTCTCAGCAGACAGATGAGTCTCTTATCAGAAGGAACAGATGGCAGCGTGAGTCTGTTTGAAATTGCAGACATGTACTTGGAGAACAGTTCCTCGAATTTTTTTGTTAAAGTGTATTACATAGGAGGACAATTGATGTGAGACGCCTCAGGGAAAACTTCTGAATTTTGGCTCAGAAATGTTTCTAAGGCTTTGCTTTAATGGTTCTGCAACGTTGAGGTTGAAAGGGAGGCAGTTTATTGGTCCTTGGTGTTCTGATATGTGGAACACTGATAACGATTTCAAAATTGAAAATTTCTGAAATTTGCACTAATAATAAGTGGCATCAAAATTATTTATTAACATAGGTTTTAACAGCTCACAAGTACTTTTTATTCAGGCTCTTAATTACTGCTCAGGACAAATAAGTTTTGTAAGTCCTGTTTAAGAGATTAAGAAATAAAAATCAAAGAGATGAAAGGGCTTATGCCAGGGCCAGTAAACAGCAAGTCTACAAATTAAAGATAGTGACCAAAATGTATTTAATGGGTTAGGATGTGAGTACAGACATAATATGTCAGTCATTATGGTATGTGTTTTTTATACATATCTTATTAGTCATGAAGGTGCTGCTTCAAGTCACATATCATGGATAATTTCTAGAGGCCAGAAAAGTCCTCACTAGCTAACTTGCCAGACTATGATAACATGCTTGGAAAAATCAGCTTTAAAAAGATGAAAGATTTGCTTGGCTTGTAGTTTTAGAGGTTTTAGACCATAGTCACCTGGCTCATTTCTGGGCCAGTGGTGAGGCTTAACACTATAACTGAAGCATGTGTAGAACGAAGCTGTGTCCCTCTCAGTGGCCAGGAAGCAGAGGAAAAGGGTTTTCTTTTATAACAAAACCCTCCCGTAATAGCCACTAAGCAATGAATTCTTAAGTACATTAATTCATTAATGAGGTCAGAGCCCTCGTGACTCAATCATCTTCTCAGAGCCCTCCCTTAAACATTGCTGCACTGGGGACTGCAGTGGGTAATTTTAATTGTGTCACCTTGTCTGCTTGGAAGTGGCTGAGGGGACTAGGAAAGCGTGCTTCTGCATGTGCCTCAGTGGATCACAGAAGTGCTACCTTGAGTTCTGTCTTTGTTGCTTTCTTCATGCTGGGACAAAATATATAACACCCGCAAGTTGAAGAATAATTTAGCTCCCAATTTACAAAGCTTTCCATCTCTAGTTGGTTGAGTCCAAGGCATGGTGTCACCACAGACGGGGAGCAGTCCATGGCAGGGTAGGCAGGAAGCACACAGGCTTTTATAAAAAAATTCTTTCCAGACTTCAAGCCCACAGCCAGGGTGGGTCTTCTGTGTTCAGTAAATCTATCATCTATGCCTAAAATTATGCTAAACCAATAAGTAAACTAATGCAGCATCGCACCTCCATGATATAGTCACTTGCCCAAATCCCATCAAGGAGGGCATGAGTTTTTAGGGGAATAAGTAGATAGAAGCCATAACAAATGCAATATCTGAGCCTTGTGTCCTTTTCTGTGGCTATGTTCTTCTGCTCTGTTTCCTGGTCTTCACGAACTAAGTATCTTTGTTCATCCTTCCACAATTATTTTTCTGCTGTTGGGCAGTTAACAGTGGACTGAATTCCTTGAAATTAAGAAGCAAATGAAGTCTCTCCTTTAAATTTTGGGTATTCGGCATTAGGAATGGTAAGACAGGAACCAATCTGTCAACACGTGGGCATTGCAGTGCCATCTAAGATCAAACCCATAACAGGACAGGAAATGAATTCTACATTAGAGCTTCCAGAATTAAAATAGGGTGACAATGTAGTATTTTCACTTCAACCCATTACTTCTATGAAGTCACTATACATAACTTGCCCAAAGTCCTCAGAGCAAGAGGAAGGCATGTTTTAAGCTTGGACTGAATTAATTCCAAGTTTATATTCATTTCAGGATAAAAATTAAATGACAAGTTTAAGTGAACTTCAGATTTATGTAGTAATAATATGATACTTCCTCAGGCAACTAGATTTAGTAGTTTAGCCTTGTAGTTGTGTCAAAGAATGGTAAGTGAATAATAATTAATAATAATATTATATGAGAATAAAGGACAATAGTGGAACCAAAATATATATTATTGTGATGGTTGTGCTTGTTGTTTGAAACAATATATATATATATATATATATATATATATATATGCACTAACTTCTGCTAAATTAATATTTGTTGAATTCCTTAGGTGTCTACAGGTATGAATAGTAAGAACATCAAGAAATTAAATATATAATGTATAACACATTGTCCTCAAGAAAAATACAAGAATATGCTTTCATTGCTAATTAGAACAATTGTACTTACTAAAGTTTTGATGGGTAGAGCATTGGCTACCAAAAATGTTCATGGTTAACTCCAGTGGGCATATGCTAAATTAGGTGGCATGGGTGGATTAGGACAGCAGATGGAATTAAATTTGCTTAACAGCTGATCTGAAAGCAGGGAGATTATCCTGGATTTTCTGGGTGGACCCAATGTAGTCATCATAAATTTTGTAAATGTAAAAAGAGAGGCAGAAGAAGAGAATCAAAGGAAAATGGACCATAGAAAAATGGCCCCAAAGATGAAAAGTTATACCTTTCATATTAGGGGAAGACCATGAGCCAAAGGTTGTATGTAGCTTCTAGGGGACTGGCAGGGTCAAGGGAAAGAATTCTACCTTATTGTCTTCAGAAGAAGCACAGCCATAATAATGCCTATATTTCAATCCATTGATTCAAGTCAAACTTTTATCACAAAGATCATATTGCATAAGTCATTAATTTTATGGTAGTTTGTCACATTAGCAACAGAAAACCAATAAAAGAATTAAATGCAGTAAGATAGATGATAGATAGATAAATAGATACATTACCTGTCACATTACAGAGTCCATAGAGATAAGTGTTTTATTTCCTTTACCAACTAAAATGAATTTCACCCGTTGCATTTAATGTGTATCTTGCATTTTAACTTGTGATTTAAAATAGATAAACTTGAGGTTTTTATAGGTAAATGGATACAACTAGAGACCACACTCACAAGTGAAATAAATCAGGCCCACACGTGTAAACATCACATTGTCACACTAGTGTAAGCACTTGAAAGAGGAAATCAACTGTTCATATGGAAGGAACAACTGGGATCAGGGAAAGGAGAAGAAAAAGGAAAGAAGAAAGGGAAAAATAGGTATGTATATCCACAGAATAGCTTGGACACTTGTACTGCTGTTTTCTACTGCTTTATTAAAAGAAACAGCTTAATGCTTAATTTTTTTTTTCTTTTAAAAGTTTGACCAATCTTGCATGTTTATATCTGGTAATGTGTACAAACTGATTCGAAGACAAGAATTTGCAACATAATAACCATTGTTGAATTCCTATCATTTGTTTAGTGACATTCTGCATGTTTTTAAGTTTTCTATTTTAATTCTCTTTAAAAAATAAAACTAAAATAAGTGAAAGGAGAAAATATAGAGCAAAAGTTTTGCACATAAACTCCTGAAGGGCTTTTCTATAAGCACATACTTTTTTTTGAAGAGATGTATATGCAGTAGGTATGGAAGCAGATCAGACTGGGCCCAATGGCCCCTTCCTGTCAGTCCAGAACTCAGAAGGTGAGGCAAGATCATGAGTGTGAAGCCAGTTTGGGCCCATCATGAGTTCAAGGCCAGCCTGGACTTCCTTGTGAGAACCTGTCTCAAAAGGAAAACCTCGGGGCTGGGGATTTGGCTCAGGGATAGAATGCTTGCCTAGCAAGCTAGAAGCCCTGGATTCAATCCTTGGAACCAAACAAAACAAATAAACCTCCCCTAGGAAAATCTAGTTAATGTTTTCAATGTCAAATAAAAGTTAGGAAACAAAAAAGAAAAAAAATATGAAAGAAACCAATACAATAAAAGTTCTACCAGATTTACATTGAGAAACAATTAATGCTATGGAGGACTTTAGCAATACTATTAGAATATACTCTATTCTAATTTGTTATATTCATATTTGTTATCATTTCAGATATTTTAATAGTTTTGTTAGGAATTATAATCACAACAAAGCTGTCCTTAGTGAGGTAAAATAGTGGGCTCATTAATAATTAGTAAAGGTGTTCTGGGATTATACCAGTCTTGTAGATAGATATTACAAGGTCTGTTTTTAATATACCTTTATCAGCAACAACACAAACATAAAAATAACTCCATTTCTATTATGTCCCAGATTATATGAATGCAGGTACTGTGCTAGTATAGTAAACAGACAAGCAAACATCCTTATTCTACCAGGAGGGAAGTGTGGTGGATGAACTTTTTTTTTTTCTTTTGTATTTTTAGGGAAGGATTGACAGGATGTTCAGGGTCTCACTACTAGATAGGATTCGTAGTGATTCTCTTGTTTACAGCCTCCCAAGAGCTGGGATTACAGTTATGCGCCACCATGTCCAATCTCAATTGCCATCTCAACACACCCCTGGGGGTGGAGCCTGCATGGCAGGCCCGGGGATTGAACCCCTGGCCCCTGCACCTACTTGAAGGTGCTTTAATCCACTAAGTAATTAGGCCAGCCCTAAATTTTTTCTTTTCTTTTCCTTTTTCTTTTTTCAGTATCAAGGATTGAACTCAGGACCTTGTGTTTGCCAGGCAGGCACTTATTCTATTGAGCTATCTCCTCAGCCCCTTGAACTCATGATCAATTGTATCACCCAGCATGGTCCTGGGTGTGGAATCACCTGAGAACAGTTCTTCAACAGTGTAAAAGCAGAACTGGAGGGTAGGTGGTGTGCTGTTGCTGGAGAATCTTATCACGCTGGATTTCCTATTATGAACTCAGCTGTCCTCATGGTCGGAGGATCTTGGTCCTCACTGCTGCTGAGAATGGCTATGGTTCTTTTCAGGGGAGCTCTGGTCCCTACTTGAGCATCAATTCCTGGCTTCAGTGCAGATCCCTCAGTCTGCAAGCACAGATCTCTGATCCCACTGGTGCAGATTTTTTAGGCTTTCACCACTGGCCTTCCCAGTGCGAACCCATGACATAGACTTGCATGTGACATTTCATGGACTCCAGGCCTTCAGCTGGGTTCTTTGGGTCTCTAATTCATTGGCAGTTCTCTTGAACCTCTTTGTGTTTGACTTTTTGGTTTAATATTATAAAATAATCCTATAAATTATGTGTCTTTGTATTCAGTTTATTACTCTGCAAACTTTGACTACAATAGGAAGAAACATAGTTGTATAAGTAGAGCAAGTGTTTTCTTGTTTTAAGGCAACACATATTAGAATGTAGTAAAAACTCTGATGGTTAATTTCATAGAATGAAAGAGCTTGAAATTTATTCTGCTCTGGAAGGAAATAATAACATTTCTCTAAAAATACATAGAAGTAAAGCATTTCGTGTGAAAGTTATTATTTATTTGTAATGTCCTACACTTTAGAAGTTTTCTACTAAATTTTAAAAACTTGATATTAACGTTATGATTTCATTTTCCTTGAGAATAAACCTGGCAGTATGATTGCTGCATAGCATGGTTGTACTTTCTGAGTGCTTTGGTGGATCTCCATTCTGTTTTCATAATAGCTATAAACAATTTATTATTTCCATCAAAATGTATGAATGCAGTATTTTTCTTTTGTCTTTTTGATAGTGGTCATTCTGACAGGGATATGATATTGTCTTATTTGAATATGATTTGCATTTTCTTATGAATATTAATATTGGACATATATAGTCTTCACTGTAGCATTGTTCACAGTAGCTAATATAGGAAATCAACTTGAGAATGCATTGATGGATGAATGGGTGAAGAAAATGCTATTATGTTATTGAAAAGAAGCAATTCTGCAATTTACAGTAACATGGATGAACCTGGATGATATTGTGTTAAAAGCCATAAGCCAGATGCTAAAAATTAAATACTTTGTGGTCTGATTCATATGCACTGAAGTCACAACACATCGATCAATGGGTACAAAGAGAAATCATTCCTAAGTCCCTTTGTACCTGTGATCACACTACCTCTCCATGGTGCCCATGGAAATCAAGAGAATTTCTGAAGGCAACATCTTTAGGAAAGGAAAGAAACTCACATATGAACTTGGGACCTACGCATTTTAGTTCAGATTTTAAAAAAATACTAAACCATTTTTTTCTCCATGTTCAACAATTTTAATAATAATGACAATATTTTTAGTCTTTGAAGCCTCATAACAACTATGTAAGTGTAGAAATATTGAACCTGATTAAGAGTTCAAGAAGCTGCGAAAAGACTGACCAAAGAGTACATCTCAGTTTTTATTATTTAAAAACATTGCGACATGTGGAAAATAGCAACTGCCCTATTTGGTCTGCAGAGAGAATGTGATACAAGTGTTTTGAAAGATATAGTTTTGCAAAATTATATTATTTTATGTTTTAAGAGAAGAATATGAACTATAAACAGGAGAAAATCAACAAGCCTAAACACTTCCTGATAAATCTCAATTCCTGGCATAAAACCATTCAACATGTTCATCAGACACCTGCTTTAATTACGTTCCCATTAAGACCAAATCTTGCTTTTGGCAAAGGAAGCTATATGAAATACACAGGACTCAGTTAATTTCCCTACTGGATCTTTGCAGTTGATGTGTCCTCTCTAGTCATCCAAAACTGTTCTGATGAGATTCCTTCATGTACACATGGGTTTTGTTCACATGACTAGATTTTGGGATTTAAAAGATTGGGACAATGAAGGGAATACCCTTTCATCTGACCTTCATTTCTGTTTGCTGAATATATCTTAACAGGAAACTTATGCTAATGTCTCATGATATATGTAAAATAGATATTAATCTTAAACTTATTATGCATTTGTTATAAGAAACATATATGCCCTGGAAACTCTTTCCCTGGTGAAATAAATCTCCTTAGATCTACTGTTTCTAGGCATCAGTACTGACCGTAACTTATTTCACTCCTCAGGTCTTTGCTATGCTTAGAAGAAATGCCTGCATATGTTTATTTTGGCTCTTTCATCCTTCTTCTTAGGAATATATAATAGCAGAGAAGATATACAGTACTCCTCTTGGTTCTTATTAAGTGGGAAGCTTATAAAAGTAGGAACCATCCCTGTAGGAGACCTGGAGAGTCCCATATATATTGTATTGGTAGATAAATATGATAATTTGAAAAAGATGCAGTATTAGCAAGCCATCTGATGAAAGATTCAAGGCTGTGTATCCAATCAAGTTTAATTGTAATAAAATTGATTTGTGATCTCTATCTTTTCACTATTCATTTTTGTTCTCTCTCCTTCTTTCTCTCTTCTGCTTTCATTCTTCATCTTCCCTTCTGTCTCTCTCTTTTCTCTCTTACTCTCCCTCTCTTCCTCTATCTCATCTTCATTTCCTTGCTCTCTGCCTTTTCTTTCAGCTCTTCATTGCCTGCTCTGTCTTTCCTTCCCTCTCTCCACTTTCTCTTGAATCTAGAAAAAGAAGAGAGGCACTAATAGCTTTTTATCAAGTTACACAAAAGTACTATCCAAAATATCTAAAAACCAGTACAGTGCAGGTCAACTAGAAAAGAAGCTATAGGAACCTGGACCCCTGAACACCCCAATACATTTGTAGCTTCTTGTAAACTGAATGATCTATTCATAAACATAAGACTCTTCTATCTCATAGCATGATTACCATCTAATTTTATTGTATTTATAAGGTATTTGGTACAGCATCTCACTACACAGCTCTCACTCATAGTCATCCTCCTGTTTTCAGCTTCCTCAGCACTGGATTACAGGTGTCCACTACCACGCCCAGTCTCAGTGGCAGGCTCAGTGTGCCCAGGGGTGGGGTTGGCGTGGCATGTGGTGCTGGGAATCCAACCCCAGTCCCCATGCTTGCCTAAGCAGACGCTTAGTCAGCTGAGCTATCTCATCATCCCAACCATCTAATTTTAGTAGACACCTTTAATATTTTCCCTAATCATATTATCATTAGTTTACAAATTAGGCAACCCTTATGGGACAGCTGCAGCTAGGTCTAGAAGCACACATTGTCTTCTCAAGTGACAGTGCCATTTTGCATCCCCATCAGCGCTGAATGAGTATGTCTGTGCTGCACATCTTCACCAGCATTTCATGTCAGTGTTGGGGATTTAGCACCTGTAATCATTGTGCACTATTATCTTATTTTTTCTTGCAAGTTTCTAATGATATGATGTAAAACATTTCTTCATATGTTTATTTACCTCTGAGTATTTTTGGTGAGGTATTTATTGCAATCTCACAGTCTTCCTTATGTTTTCAATAAAGTTATTTTCTTATGAAATTTTAATTTATTTTTATATTTTGGGTAACATCCTTTATCAAAGTATCTTTTCCAATGATGTCTTCCTGCTCTGTGGCTTGTCTGCTTTTCCTTGACTTCATCCCTTATAGAACAGAAGCTTTAAATTTTTTTTGAAGTCCAGTTTAGAATTCTTTCTTTCACGGATCAAGACTTTGTGGTATGTAAAATATAATCATTGATATATTTATCCAATCTTTCTTTGCTCTTATACCATCATGGTTATGATAGGTTCATGGCAAGCTTAAAGTCAGATTAGGGCATCTTCTGACTTTGCTTTCCTTCAATACTATAGGCGACTCTTTTTTTCTGAAATATAAACTTTTAGAATCAAGTTATTTATAGTCACAAAAGAACAAGGTTTTCTCTGGGATGGTGTTGCAATTATAGTTCAAATTGGGAAGGGAGCTGACAGGCCAACAATATTGACTCATTAATGTCTCTGCATTTATTTACTTCTATCCTTTCTTAGGGCTTTAAAGTTGTCTGTATATAGAGCTTCTGCATGAGTTGTTAGATTTACGTTTTAGCATTTCATTTTGGGAAGAGTCAATGTAAAGGGCAGTGATTATTTACTTATTTATTTATTTATTTATAATCTTTTATGTTTTTGGTACCAGGAAATAAACTCATGACTTCATGCTTGCCAGACAGGTGCTGTATCCCCAGCAACAATGTATTTTTAATTTCAAGTTCCAATTACAAATATGTGAGAAAGCAATACATTAACTTTATATCCGTATATCCTGCCAACTTGCTATGATTACTTATTAGTCCTAAGACTTTTGTTATTGTTGTTGTTTAAATGTTTATTTATTTATTTCTTGATTTATGTTTTTGGTATAGGGTTTTAACATGCAGCTCAGACTCATAGTGACCCTCTTGTTATCAGCCTCTCTAGTGATGGGATTACAGGTGTACACCCAGTCTCTGTGGCCAGCTCAGATTGTCAGGGGTTGGGGCCAGGGCTGGTGACACATGTGGTTCAGGGGATCAAACTTTTATATTTTTTAAATGAAGTTCAAATTAGGCTTGAAGCTGCATAATCCAGTATGATCTAGAACTCTCAATGATCCTTCTGTCTTGACTATTGACTTGCAGGTATGCGCCACCACATCCAGGTTTTCTTTTTCTTTAAATTTTCTACATAAATGATAATGTATTGCAAAACAAGACAGTCTTATTTCTTCCTTTCCAATATATAGACACTTTATTTCTACAATCTATATTATTATAATATTAACATAACTTGTTGCATAATTAGGACTTATAAAACAATGTCAAAAAGAAGTGATAAGAAGATATACTGCTTTATTCATCTTACAAATCTTCAATTTTCCCATGAATTGTATAATGCTACTTTAAGTATTTTAAAGAGGTTATTAATCATTTTTTTGTATTCTTAGATTGTTAGGAGATTTTGTCATGAGTTCATGTTGAGGTTTTTTTTTTTTTTTTTTTTTTTTTTTTTTTTTTTTTTTTTTGGTGGAACTGGGGATTGAACTCAGGCCCCTGAGCTTGCCAGGAAGTGCTCATTCCACTGAGTTATCTCCCTGGCCCCAGTGTTGAGTTTTGAAAATAACATATACTTTTAAAAAGTTTTTTGATTAATTTTATTGAGAAACAAATAGCAATGAGATGGTTTCAAAACAGGTTAGTAGGACAGTTACAATAATTAATATATTGTATATTGTTGTCTTCATAGTAGTTTTTCATAGTATAAGATGCAGACATTATATCCTGTCCAAACACTATTAGCAAGATGCCTGTCACCTGAGTAATGGATGAAAAAGATGTGACATTTCATACAATGGAGTATTACTCAGCTATAAAGAATGATAAACTCAAAGCCTTTATATTTAAGTGGATGCCACTTGAAGATATACCAAGTGAAGTAAACCAGACCCACATGTATAAATATCATATAGTCTCCCTAGTATAAGAACTCAGAAGAAGAAATAAAAATAGAAAGTTACAACACAATTAAAAGGAAAGTGAGAACTTGAGGATTAGACAATGAAGAAAGAGCAAGAGGAAAGCATGACAGGGGCAAAGACATAAATTTATATGCACAAGATGGTTAAGGCAATGAACCTGAGAATCTTCAGTAGATTTTTGAAACTAGCAGTTCATTAGTAGAATTCTCACCCTAAGTATATATGCTGATACCTGTGAACTAAGCAACTGCACTGAAGATACCAATGTGTAATAGGGTCATGCTTGGAATGCCTGTCATTCTGGTCTTCTAAATATGTACTGCTTGTCATGACATATCAATTACTAACATACATATCACATGTAAATGTTTGTTTTTTAAAATAGGGTAATAAATGAAAACAAGAGACAAGAAAAAATGTCACAGGACTATCCTGCTACAATGCTATATATGGTTACATTTCTAAATTTCTGCATAAAATATGTAATTGTTTATTCCTATTTTTTAATTTTTTAAATTTTAATTATTTTTCTTCATATTCTGTTGGGACTTAAAGTTTTGCATATCAATACTTGATGGAAAATACCTGTTCCATGTTATGTATAAGATGTTTGATATTCAAACAGATAGTGAGGTCAAGCTCAACTGCCTATGTCGTAGGGTAATAATAATAAGCTTCTCTTTTGGAGGGCTAACAACCTAAGTTTGTGGATCAAAAATTACAGAAAAAGAAGGGCAAAAAGGTTAGCCAACATTTGGGCCTTAGCCCTTCAAGTTCAGTGAGGACATAAGAGAAATTGTCCTATAACATCATGTAATTCAGTTCTGTCCAAAATTTTCTAATAAAGGAGATAATGGGGCAACAGAGGAAAGTGATTGATGATGTAGAGTGTGCCTAAGGAGAGTCACATGGAGAGAAAATATTCTCTCAGGCTTTCACAGAGAGTGAACTGGTCAAGCAATGGCTGTCACTCATCCACATGGCTGACACTGACAAAGAATCTACAAACTGCGATACAGGGTTTCAGGATAAATCCTGAAGAGATTTGACTGACCTTATCAGATACAAAAGTTACATTTCTTGTTATATAGGTCTTGATTTATCTTGGTCTTAACCATTCAGCAGAAAAGTATAAAAATGAAGTATAAAAAGTAAAGCCATATTAATATGCTGAGCTGTAAAAGACTCAAGTCAACAAATTCTGACATTCCAGTCCTATGGAAAATCCAATACTATTATGGACTACTGGACTACATTGGAATATTTTGCTGAATTCACACACTTAAAATATTTTTTTTGCAGAAAAAAAACCCAGAAACAATTTTATTAAGACATTTAAAATCACAATAAAAATTTAAGTATTAAATTGAATAGTTATTGTTAATAAACCTGTTGATATCACAGATGATTTTAGTCTGTTTCACAAATAAGCATTTCATAAAAATGGCCTTTAAAACTAACTTGCCAACGGGCAGTGGATAACTTTGTAGCACCACTGCATTCCCAGGGAAACACACAGGGCTTTATTTATTATGGCCACTCAAATGGATGAATGAATCAGTGATCCAAATTGTTTATTTTAAAAGTAGTTAAGTTTACCTTTGAAAGAAGCATTCATTTCTTTTATGAAGCAGAGAATTCAGAGAGAAAGGAGCTTGCAAATTACAGTCAGGGAAGTAGATTAGAAATTTCCAAAGTCAGGACATAGAAAAACTTCCCAAGTATTCTATGACTAATGTGAAAGTCCTGATCTAATACCCACATATTACTAGACTTTAGAGTAAAAACGCTAGAGACTGATACAATATCTTTTAACAAAACCTATTCTTATTCTGTTCAATCATAATCACTTTATGATAGAAAAACAACTTCCCCTTTTGGCTGCCTCTTTTCTTCCTTCCTTTCTTTCCTCCTCCTTTTTTGGTACTTGGGATTGAGCCCAGGGTCTCTGTACTCAGGTATAGCCCCAAAGTTTTTGTTTTTTGTTTTTTAATTTTCTCACTTACAATATTTAAGTGACAATGGAATACGTTTCTCTGACAAAACTAAACAATAAAGGGGATACAAATGAACTACCATATTGTATATTCAAAATAGGATATACATACAGCTACTTTCTCTTAATTCAGTGAATAGAAAGAATTGTTCTAATAGTGTTTGTGGTCAGGATATCATGTGTGCATCTTGTACAATGAACAACCACTAAGACAACAATATACAATGTATTAATTATTGAAACTGTCCTA
Source organism: Octodon degus (assembly GCF_000260255.1). Taxonomy (NCBI): domain Eukaryota; kingdom Metazoa; phylum Chordata; class Mammalia; order Rodentia; family Octodontidae; genus Octodon; species Octodon degus. Next base: position 6,236,530 of record NW_004524579.1, on the reverse strand, counting down.
CTAATCAGTTTTGAAACTGCCTCACTGCTATTTGTTTCTCAATAAAATTACTGAAAAAAAAAAGAAATTACCAACAAAGTGAAAAGACAACCCACAAATTGGGTAAAAATTCCTTAACAAATAAGCACACAGACAAAGGTCTTCTCTCTAGAATTTATAAAGAAGTAAAAAACATTAGGGCCCCAAAATTTAAAGACCCAATCCAGAAATGGGCATCAGAGATGAACATACACTTCTCAGAGGATGAAATCATGGAAGGGAATAAATAAATGAAAAAATGTTCCACATCACTAACCACCCGTGAAATACAAATTAAAACAACACTGCGATACCATCTCACCCCAGAAATAATGGCTATCATAGAGAAATCAACCAGCAACATATGTTGGAGAGGCTGTGGGGAAAAGGAATGCTTCTTCTCTGCTGGTGGGAGTGTAGACTGGTGCAATGGTTATGGAAAACATATCCCTTAATACACATTTTTGATCAGATAAATTAATTGATATTCAAAGTCCAGAAAATTCAAGTTATCATTGTTGTATTTTATTTACTGATGTTTTGCCATTAATTTTTGTGTTCATGCTCATGTGACATTGTTTTATAATTTTATTGTAATAGTATCTTGTATAGTATACCATTTTATTGTAATTGTGTACTTTATAATTTTATGACAATATATTTTCATGGCTTCATTATGAGTATGATGGTAGTTTAATAAAATAGGTTAGAGAGTGTTTCATTTGCTGAAAGAGATTGTGGAGAATTAGATAATTTTTTCTTAAATGTTTTGTAGAACTTATCAGATATATCATTTGGGCCAAATATTTTCTGCTATAGAAGTTTAGTAGTTGATTAAAATTCCACAATAGATATAAACTTATTCACTTTATGTATTCTTTTTGCATGATTTTGACAGATTATTTTTCTTCTACAGAATTGAATTTGTATGCATGGAGATATTCATAATACTTATTTGTTATCCTTTTAGTTTCTATTTCATCTCAGGTGGCATCCTCTCTTTAATTTCTTTTTTCTTTTTTTGCATGTAGTACAGGGTCTACAGGGTTTACAGGGTCCCATTATGTAGATTGGACTCGTAGTGATTCTCCTGTTTTCGGCTTCCCGAGTGCTGGGATTACAGGTGCATGTCACCATGCCCAGTCTCCATCTCTGTCTCAGTGTGCCCTGGGGGCTGGCATGGCATGCCAGGGATTGACCCCCTGCGGCTGCACTCTGCCTAAGCAGGCGCTTTAGTCTGCTGAGTTATCAGACCAGCCCTTTAATTTCCGATATTAGAAATTTGTGTCTTCTTTCTTTCTTAGGTAATCTGCCTAGTGGGTTATAGATCTTAGTGATCTTTTCAAAGAAATAGCCTTTGGCTTTGATTTTTCTCTATTGATTTCCTACTTTTTTTTGTATTTCTGCTCTAATATTTGTTATTTCTTTTCTTTTGCTTACTTTGGGTTTAGTTTGATTTTCCTTTTGTACTTTATGAAGAGGAAAGGCTAGATTATTGATTTGTTTTGTTTCTCCTTCTATGCATATTCAACACTATGAATTTCCTTCCAAGAATTTCTCTAACTGCATTCTGAAAATTTTACAAGTAGTTCAATTTTCATATAGATAAAAAAATTTAAGTGTATCTTAGAATTCCATCCTTTATATTTCTTTTGCAGAGTTGATCCTTGGACATAAATACCTTAATCCCTGTTGTCATCTCCTTTCCTTCTTCCCCCCTCTATCTCTTGATCCTCTCCCATTTACCTACCCCCTACTACCTGTCATTTACAATTAATTTATAATTTGAGTTTTTCATAGGAGTAAAACCAAGAGAGAAATCATTCTGCTTAATATTATGATCCATCCATTTCCTACAAATGACTCCTTTGTCTCTCTCTTTGGCAGATTAATTCTCCATTGGGTGTAAATATCACATTTGGATTACTAATTCATCTGCGGTTGGACATGTAGGCTGCTTCTAAGATTCAGTTATTGAGAACTGTGCTGCTATGAACAAGGGAGCGCATACATCACTGTGATAGGGTGACTGTGACTCTTCTGAGAAGATACCTAGAAGAGAGACAGCTGGGTCAAATGAAAGCAAAAAGAAAGAAATAGAATCAAACGTATTTTGTGATTTCTGTGGTCTAGCCTGTGAATGCTGCCGTATGCTTGCAAGGAATTTGCATTCGGTGGATGTTTGAGGAAGTAACCTACAGTTGTCTATTGTAACCAGTTGTCTGATAGTATTATTGAGTTCAACTGTGGCTTTATTGACTTTCTGCCTGCCACATGCACCCTTTCCTGATAGATGGGTGTTAACCTCATTGATTTTAAGAGTGTGTTCCTCTCCTTCTCCTTGCCAAGCTCCCCATTTTGATTCCATATATTCTGGTGAACTGTTGTGATGTATATACATGTTAAAGATTTTTATGCCTTTATGATTTGTGATGCCTTTACGTTGTTATATAATGTTTCAGCTTATTCTGGACAAATTTACTTTCTCTGAAGACTGTTCTGTCTGAAATCCGCATAGCTTCTTTGCTTTATATTAGGATTAATATTAGTATAACATATCTTTCTCAATTTTCTTACTTTTTATTTATATACATCTTTATTTTTTATTTATTTATTTTTTCAGAACCAGGGATTGAACTCAGGCCCTTGTGCTTGCTAGGGAAGCGCTTATTCCACTGAGCCATCTCCCTGGCCCCACATTTTTATTTTTAAAGTGATTTTCTTATAGACAGCATTTAGTTTGGTCTTATTTATCCACTCCTATTTTTATATTAGTGGTTATGTTTGAGTCATTTACTATTAAAACATTTATTGATACTGCTGGACTAAAATCTATATTTATTAATGTCTTTCAATCTTTATTATAATTCCTACCTAAACCTCTTTCAATATTTTGGTTTATTAGTGACTTCCTTTTGTTCAAAAATACATCCTTAAAATTTTAAAATCTACTCCAAATCATATTAAAACTTTGTTTTTACGTGGTGTTATATTCAACAGAATCTTAGCTTCCTCAATATTTGCTCTGTTCTCCCTGAGCTCAGATTTCTTTCTGTGCTGTTGAAATATTGTCTCTGCAGTGTGGCCTAGAAATGACCATCAGAAAGATGGGGGTGGGGGCGGGGAGATGGCTCAGTAATTTAAGCGCTTGCCTGGCAAGCACAAGAGCCTGGGTTAAACCCCCGGTTCCCCCAAAAAAAAAAAAAAAAAAGATGGGGAGGTCTATGCTCACCACACTTGTGTATGTTGTTTATTGTTCCCAATTTTTCTCTCTCTCTCTCTCTCTCTCTCTCTCTCTCTCTCTCTCTCTGCCCCCCACCCCCGCGCGAGGTACATAAGGGGAACCAATTATTTTGTGACCTACAGTGAAAGTTTCACCCCAAAATATTCTATTTCAGATATTACCATTTCACTTCTGCCTGTCACCTCATTATTTTCCGGAATTTCTAAATCCCTACAGAAATGATCTATTTCTTTACTAATTCTCTCGTGTTCTACACATTGTTTAAGATAATTTCAGTAGCTATTTATTCTAATATCTTGTTCATGCTGATATTATTTTTGGTGGCTTTTCTTGTTAGTAGATGTTTGTGACACATAATAATTGCATCCAGCTTGGGGAGCTGATACAGATAAGTAATTTTACTTCCGCTTCCGCTCATAGGCAGCCCATGTCAGGCAGGCTCTGGTTCCCCTGTCCAGCTTTAGAAAGTCACCTTCCCTGTTTTGTATCTACCTTTTCTTTTGCTATTTAAAATATTTATAGTTTGGGTTTCCCATGGAAGAGAACCCATGGGATCGTTACTCTTCTGTGTCTGATTTGTTTCACTTGCCATCACCATCTCGAGGTACTTCCAGTTTCCTGCACCTGACCCAGTTTATCCTTCCTGATGCCTGAGTTCAGGCATTCACTGTGTACAGATGCCATTCCTCTCTATTCATTCTTCAGGTTAGAAGCCACAACAAATAAAAAAAATTTAAAAAAAATGAAAAAAGAAGCTGTTTTTCTTCTTTACTTATAGTTGACATTTTCTCACAGTTTCTTATATTTCACGATTTTTAGAATTAATATTAATTTAAAAAGCATATGCTAGTAAAAAAACAAAAAAACAAAGAACAAGCCCACATCAGTCCTAGCAGAGGATATGTTACAGGCACACGCAATTCTGCTTTACTTTCCTCTGAGACTCAAATTATTAAATTTTTTCATGTCTCCTCGTTTCCTCAGAAACTTGCTTTGGTCTTTTCAAGGTATATTTATTTTAGCTCTGCTCTTTGTTCTGGGAAATTACTGCTTATTCTAAGGTACTGTCCTTTAATAAGTGAGGCATATTTCTGGGATTTCTTGAACTTCTCAGCCTTGCGTTAAAAACTTGCTTTCCCGGGCCCGAGAAAGCCTGTCTGTAAGTATCCGCTGTTTTCTCTGCGGTCCTCGGAGACTCAGGCTGGCCTGCGCCATTTAGAAGTCAGGCAGGGCTTGAAGTGATCTCCTGCAAGTCTCTGTTCACCGTTCTTGTTAGGCTTATCCTCATTAATTTTTGCACAAAATCTTGCATCCATCACTCCAGTCGCTGACGTCTCAAGCTAGTGAAGCTGTCATTTCCTGCTTGAGCTCTGTCTTGTTCCAATGATGGTCTAGAGAGGTTTCTCAGGTGGAAACTGGCTTCATACAAAGTAGTTAGCATAGATATTTCAGCTACTTTCTCTTAGTTCATTGAGAAGAAAGGTTTGTACTCATATTGTTTAGACAAGATATCATGTCTGCATCTTGTACTATGAATAACTACTATGAAGACAACAATAGGCAATGTATTAATTTTGGAACTGTCCTACTAACTTATTTTGAAACTGTTCCTTGTTATTTTGTCTTTTTTTTTCTCATTAAAATCAAAAGAAAAATGTTCTCCTGCTTCAAGGGTCAGGCATTCCTTCGTCTGCCTGCGTTGGTTGTCTCCAGTGCCTTGAAGCGCTTCTTTTCATAGTCTTTACAGCTAGCATCTGTAACCAGCAATACGGAATATTCAATGCCTCATACTATGCACTAAGTGTAAGGAAAACATTAAGCTTCCCCTTACTGTTTACCCCTCACCTAAAAAAACAAAGAATTGAACATGCCAGCGTGTCTCAACAGTTCCTCCTCGCTTCCTGCCTATTGCCACGTAATGTGTTACGGAGTTTCACTCTCTGGTTCCTGTGAAAGCGCTTCTGTTTATTGTCAGTGAATGTGTCCAAATTCTTTCCAGAGCCGCCAAATTATTTGCTATGTCTTACTGTTTTTCTCAGTATTTCTTTTACTTCTCCCCTGACTAGATTTTCTAAGAGTTCTTTGAGGGAGTTGTCTATTATCACTTCAACTTCAAATTGAAATAATACTTTAAACAAATGTGAACTCTTAGGATAATGGTTACATTTTGCTTTATTATTTTGAAGGAATTATGCTACTATATGTATATATCAGTATTGTTTTTAAAAATTTTGATGATACTTTATTATTGCTTGGAACTGTTTTCTTTTTCTTTAATGATTGAAAAATTTATTACACGTATTTCTTTTATTCTTCCAGATAATGGGTTCCATCCAAGTCTTAAATTTCCTTTTATTTTTGAAAGATAATACAAAAATATTAAAAAACCCCACACATTCCAAATGATATACAGCAGGGCGGGGAGACTGCTCAGTGGAATAAGTGCTTCCCTGGCCAAGCACAAAGGACTGAGTTCAATCCCTGGTTCTGCAAAAAAAAAAAAAAAAAAAAAGAATGATATACAATTTCACTAAACATAATACATAATGCTAGGAATTCAACAATGGTGTTGTACTGCATATTGTTTCTTTTAACTTGATTGTTCAGATTACCAGATACAAACACTCAAAGTTGGTCAAAAATTACAAAAATTTAAAAAAGAAAAAAATTATACATTCACTCTTCTTTTCAATAGACCGGATGTTATCAGCAGTATGATTATCCAAGCTGTCCGTGTATATACACGCATATTTCTTTTTCCTTTCCTTCTGTGTTTTCTCCTTTCCCTCATCCAAGTTGTTCCTTCATGCACCCATGTTTATGGCAGCGCAATTTGTTGTAGCTAAATCTAGGAAACAACCCAAATGCCCATCTACTGAGAAATGGATAAAAACATTGTGTTATTTTTATACAATGAATTATTACTCAGCT
>NW_004524579.1:6215943-6229967 GCF_000260255.1 Octodon degus | reverse complement strand
TTATATTACTATTTTTTTCTCTCAACTTTTTCTTTAGCAATCTTCTTTTGGATATTTAACCAAATATTAAGTCCATTTAAAAATGTTTTTAGAAGTAAAGCCATGCTGTTATGTTGAGCTGTAGAGGACTCAGGTCAACAATTTCTGACATTGCCAGTCAAGGAGAAGCCCCAGTACTATTATGGGCTACTGGACTCTTTTAGAAAATTTTGCTGAGTTTACACACCTATAATATTCAAATAACGGAACGTAACAAAAAAAGGGTAAACAGATGAATGTCCATTTTGCATCTGTGTATCCAAAGTGGTTAGGATAGATATATACTTACATTCTCTTAATGAATAGAGTGATTTGTTCTAATGGTGTTTGTAAATAGGATATCATGTCCTCATCTTGTACAGCAATTAACCACTAGGAAGAATGTATAATGTGTTGTTATTGAAACTGTCCTACCAATTTGATTTGAAACTGTCTCATTGCTATTTGTTTATCAATAAAATTATGGGAAAAAAAAGAAAACTTGAAGGAAAAAAAAAAGAAATTCTGATCTGAATGTCCCCATTATATCTCGGAACCTCACATAATCTACATACTTGGGGGTTTGTGCTTTCACAACTCCTTTGAATTTAGAAAATCTTCTTATATATTATGGTTTGTGTCTAGTCGTCCCCCTAGGCCTCATGCAATCAAGCGGAGGCTTCTAGAATTTGTGATTCATTCATGATCCAATGCTGGGATTAGGGATGTGAGTGCTGCACCTTCCCTGGGGCAGATAGCCTGAAGGCAATGTAAGAAAAGGAGAGAGGCTTGCCTCTGCCAGGGCTGCCGCTGCTCTTCCCTTTTGCCTTTGCTATTGGTTGTTTTCTGCCCCCATGAACTGCTGCCCTCTGCCCTGTGCCGCTCTGCCTTGGAACCAGCCAAGTATGGACTAAAACCTCCACAAACTGTGAGCTAAAAAAACCTTCCCTTCCCCCCCCAAAAAAAAAAAAAGTGTTTAGAGGCTGGAAATAGTGGCGTGCGCCTGTAATCCCAGTGCTTGGGAGGCTGAAAACAGGAGGATCACTATGAGTCTGATCTACATAGTGAGACCCTGTACACTCTGTAGATCCTGCCCTAAATTCATTATAAAAATGTTTTTAGTCTGATATCTGCAAATTTTCCCTAACAGTTTGATTATGCTTCATGCTTTTAAATAAAATTCACATCTCAAAAGATATTTGTACTTACAGTTTTAAGTCTTGCCTTGATGAATACATTGTTGTTGCTTCTTCTTAAACTTGTCTTTGTTATGTTTTACAGGTCTGCTAGTTCTCAGATATCTCCAGATTTTTCCTTCGGAACGATGTTCATTTGCTTGAGATCACTGTGCATCTTGCCTATCAACAGCCTCCTAGAAGAAAAGATGTGAAAGCAGCCTGTAGACTGTGATGGTCCAGATGAGTGGTGGGGAGGCATGCGTGTGGTGGTGGGAGGGTCGCCAGGTATTCAACCTGCTCCGCTGTCAACTATAAACCTCTCCAGCTTTGGCTCCAGTGCAAACACTGGAGATGACTCCTATTTTCCTTGTCATTTAAATCTGATATATTCGAGTTATATCTTATGTGCTCATGTATCTTGATTTCAAGAGTATCAATAGGACATTAGATGTCGTTTAAGTGAAATGGCCTATAGTCTACTAAAACTCTCCCAATTTTGTACATTTCTTCCAAACATCATAGAACTTCCTCCAGTGCTCTGCCTTGAGATGGTATATTTGGTGGAGCAACACTTACGGGACATTCTTATTTCATTATCTTACTGTTGAATGGAGACAAACTTAATTTATTTCAAATGAACAACAATAGACTAATTTGGGAATCATATACTTGAGAAAGTGTTGTTTTTTTTTCTTTCTTTAATTTGAGGAAGCAAAAGTCTTAAACTGTCTGAGATTGTTGACGATTTTAACATGTGCAAAAAATCATCTAACAATTATTTCTTTATTTATTTTTGTATTTTAGGACAGGGTCTACAGAGTCTCACTGTGCAGATTGGACTCATAGTGATCCTCCTGTTTACAGCCTCCCAAGGGCTTGGATTACAGGCATGCACCACCACACCCAGTCTCAATGGCCTTCTCAGCATGTTACAGGGGCGGTGCTGGCATGACAAGCCCTGGGGTCGAACTCCTGGCCCCTGCATCTGCCTAAGCAGGCACTTTAGTCTTCTGAGCTATTTGGCCGGCCTAACAATTCTTTTGTTTAAGATCTCTGCAATGATCTGGGTACATGAAACTAGAGATCTATGTAATCTAATTACAATAGAGTAATATTTAATGGTGACATGATTTATCCAACTCTAATGGAGCTATATACTCAGTAGGATCTCTAAAGCAAGGATGACACCAGTGCTGACTAATTCTTCAGCATGTAGGTAGATGTTCACCATCCTTTTCCCTGTAACTACTTGTCTTCTATCCTTGCCTATAAATAGCCATTCGCCTAGGTCTTAAATCTCATTCAGATTATGTTTAATTGTAGATTCATTGATTTTTAACTTTGGGATTTTGAGGATATACTTAGCTCCATTTTTGTGAAGTCAGTATTAGAAAACATATTTAAAGTACTCTTAGGAAGAATAAATAAATTAACATTTGTATTTAAGTGATATATAATAAAATCATATATGTGTATGTGCATGTATAAGGAACATAACCACCACTATTACAACCACTGTCACAGTTATTGTTAAAGACATTCTACTAGGCTGGCAACTAGATTTGGGTAAAGAGATGTCAGAGACCATAAATTAATGAGTATTTTTTAACTTAATAATAGTATTTGAAGGGATGATTTTAAGAACATGGTAATAAGTTTGTTTCCAGAAATGATTTGTTTAGGAAAATGTTTCTATGTTTTCTAATTATGATCAAATAGGCATTTCTATAATTTATAAATTAGCAACTAGCTTTGGAAGACACTTAGATTCATTAAGGTTATAAACTGATATTAAAAATGTATAGCTTATAAGTTGCACAAGGTTCACAAAGCATGATAAATAATTCTGTATTATTTACTAGGAGAGGGGCATTCTCTTGTTTTGTAGCCTAGTCTCAAAGGCTAATAATAATGACTAAAACATCCTCAAATGAGGAACTAAGATGAACTCTATGGTACAGAAAACATAGTAGATGAATTTTATATTGGAATATTTACAGGATTGCTTTTGAATAATAGTTTTCAAATGTTTACTTAATTACAGTAAAATGAGTACATTTTTACAGTTCTTACTAGCCTTACGCTTCCTCTTTATGGTATGCTTAAGTCTGGAGTATAATAATGGACCATTTTCCTAACCCTTACTGCTGCATAGTTTGAGGCAACACAGGTGATATTGTCCTTGAACAGTGGACACTTTTCTTGTTTTAGATCAAACTGAGGATTCTCGTGCTAAGCTTTCATCTAAAACATTTATGCTGAGCAACAAAACAACTGATGCTAAAAGGCTGACAGTTGATCAAAGTTATCACAGCTGGAAATCTCTATTTCTCACCTATAAAACTTTAAGGGAATGGACATAGAATTTTAAAAAATAGCCATCAATACATATTAAAAATTGTTCTAAAGTATGACTTTTATGAGAAAGTTGACCTTAAATATATGAATTTATCTCTCTTCTGGACAGATTTTTGGCATAACCATCATGTGCCAGGTGAGGCGGAAGTGGAAGTGATCCAAGAGAATGAAATGAATTCAACCCTGCCATTCTCAATGCTTACAGCTCTGTGAGTTTCATCATGAATCAAAGTTCTTGGCTATCATCCTTATAGAATAGAAGACATTTTTATTTTGCAATTTTGATCAATCATTTTTTATTTAGCCTTAACTATTTTCAAAAGTACCAGCTTTTCTCTCTCTTCCTTTCACTGTCCTATCACAATATGTACAAGCAGTTTTTGTTTTCAAAACATATATTATATAATGTTCATGCATGATAAATACAAGTAGTTATGTTTGGTGCATCAGTCACATCGTGACAGTTAAGTATTATTTCTTTTTTTGCAAATGGGGATGTAGAAGCTAAAACAAAAAGTCTAGCAAGGTACTTGCTCAAGGTCAGACAAATCAGAATTCTTCATTCCAATGCACATCCACTAAAGGAAAGTCTGTGCCTCCTTCCTTCTGCCGCTGTAATAGTGCTTGAAGCCTAGCATCATCAGGATGATCGCCGTAAATGCTGAATCCAAGAAAGAATAAAAGTTGGACGAATCCAGAACTTTTCTCCTCCAAAATGATGAGAAAGGGAATGTTTAATATCTAGTATGCTTTTAGTCCCTAGAGGATATGTACTGTGCTGTTTTGGCTTTGTTTTCCAATTTTATCCTTAAAGTAAAATATTTAAAGAACAACTCCTTTTGCCTTCATATCTTAACTTTGAAAACAAAACAAAACAAAACAAAACAAAACAAAACAAAACAAAACAAAACAAACTGAAGTTCAGCTGATTAAAAACTCACAGTGGCTCCCTAGGTGATATGGGCAAGTATGGGTCTGATTTTCTCTATTTACCATATTATTTTACTTGGTCATGAGATTTGGACACTAACTAGATATTCATTTGGCTTATGGAATATCTTCAACTAAGAATTGTATGTTTTACTTTATGCTATAAAGAAGTTAGATAGTAATAATCTATCTGAATTAGATTAGATAAGCTGTGATCACAACTTATGTGAATGACGAATATGAATGGCATAACACTTATGAACACTATGCCATCCATGGTAAGTAATGTATAAATATAATTTATTTAAAAAGATAATAATAATCAAGATACTAACCATTGCTACTCTCCTATTATTTTGTCTTGAAAAGTTTTTGGGTCAGTGTTGTTATTTTATTCTCTTTAAAATAAAAAAGCACTTATTAAAAGTCTCTTGAGATGGGTCAATGTGCTTGACACAAATTGGATTTGCTGCTAATTACTTAAGCAATCACAAATTATTCACAAAATGAAGTCATGAGTACAGAGATGACCTGCTTTTTAGTTATTCTAATGTTTTTGTGGTAAGGAAGAGGAGGGTTTCACTAGAAGCTGTGAAGAAAAGAATGAAATCAATATTGCTTGATGAGAAAGAAGGATTCAGTATATAAATATTTTTCTAATTTGGGATCTTTGACCATTTTTTAACGAGTTTAATATGTACTGTCATTTTTAAGGTGAGTCTGTTGAAAATTGTTAAAAATTGTTTGCTTTGAGTTATTTCATTCTGGATTACTATTTATATATGTGCGTATTTGCTGTGAATATATGCATGTATGTGTGTACATGCATTAGCTATGCTTGCTTTTATTTACTCCTTGAACATTTGAGGTTTCTGTTTTGTGTTTTGTGTTTGTTGTTTGCTTAGGCTTTTTTTTTTCATTTAGGACAGGGTATAGTTTATACAGGGTCTCATTGTGTAGATCCGACTTGTAGTGATCCTCCTGTTTACAGCCTTCCAAGTGCTGGGATTATAGGTGCGCACCACACACAGTCTCAATTGCCTTCTCAGCATGCCCTGGGGGCGGGGCCAACATGACAGGCCCAGGGATTGAACTCCCGGCTCCTGCATCTGCCTAAGCAGGCAATTTAACCCACTGAGCTATTTGGCTGGCCCACACTTAGGCTCTCTCAAGGATGTTCTAAGTTTCCTTTTTCTAAAATACAAAAGATGAGAATGCACCATCCTTTTTTTCTATTGTGTCTTGATGCTGATAAGGGAAGATGTATAGCTTTGATAAAGTAGCAAAGTGTGTGAAAAAGATCTTTCTAATTGGAGGAACTGACAAGTTTCAGGTAACATTTTAGGTGATGTTTGTGGTAGCAGTGAGCTAGGCTTCTTTTTGGAACATGAGAAGAATTCAATTAGATCACGTTGAAGACAGTCACCTGTGTCTGAAATAACCTCAGTTTGGCCATAAATGAATGACAATCTGTACTAGTTATCTGGAATTCTAGCTCGTAACTAGTTTAGGGAGCACAACAGCAACTCACTATGTGATAAGTAGCAAGACTGGTAGTGTGGACTGAATTCTCAGGATAGATCATATTATCTCGGTGAATCAGTACAATGGTCTATCTGAGGCCGTGGGGATTGGGATCACAAATCACCGAGGTAGCTGAACCACTAAAATAGCAACCATATAATAAAAAGTAACCCGAGAAGCCAGAGAATAATATTACTCTGTGGAGAAAGGAGTTGTTGAAATTTACATCAAAGCCACCAGATATTGGGCGATTCATAATAGCAGATTTCCTCCAAAAGTGTTGTTTATCAGGGTCAGCCTCAAAATCTAATAGAGCAGCTTGGAAGTGATTTAAACTGGAAGGCTTTGTTCTCCATGGCTTTTGAACAGAGAATTGGATTTATGGACTCTTCACGCAGCAGTGGCTATTACATGCAAGGTGCCAATGACTACTTGATTATCTCAGAAGGATCTCAGAGCTAGTTGGGCATGAAATAGAAGACCTCTTTAAATGAAAGGGATCAGAATATTCAGCACAGTTTATAAAGTGTGACAATTCTATTATGTAAGTTTGAACAGCAGCCACTATTGAAAAAAAAATTCCACAAGAATATCCAAAAGAAAAATAGCTTGGCAGAACTAGTGACCATGACAAAATATAGGCTTCATTACCAGAGGGAGAGAAATGTTAGGAGATTTACACATGGAAACTTCAGTATTGAAAGCTTAAATTATGCTCCATAGAACATGGGACTTGTCTCTGGTAATGTAGAACTTTTATAGCTTAGATAATATTTGTAATGACTAGTTTTAGATTTAATGCAGAAAAATTTCTCCCTGATTGGGCTTTAAATTTTTGATAGTATCTCGGCAATTCCAAGTTGAGAGCCTGATGACCTTTTATTTCTATGATTGATAAGAATCAGACACATTTGCGTGCAAGGATAAAGGGCAAGCTGCGTATTAATCTGTTCTTTCCTAAGGCAGGAGGGACTGTATTTTCAAATAAACATTTAAGTTTAAGACAGCTTTACACTTACAGGATTATTGTGCAAACAAAATCGCCAATTATCCTACACTCAGGGTAACACTTTTAGTGTTATGTGCATCTTACTTTAGTATGCTATGTCACAATTATGGATCATTATTAGATTTCCTTGGACATTATCCAGTGTCTGTTTCCTGGCTTGGATGCCTCCCAATGCAGTGCACTGCATTTTTCAGCATATCTTCTTGGGCTCCTCTTGGTTAGAACAGCTTCTCAGAATTTCTTTGTTTTCCAGGACCTTGACACTTTTGTGGAACACTGGCGAGGTACTGTGTTGAATCCCACACAATTTGGATTGTGCTGATACAATCTCTGCTTTATACCAGGGGGATATATTTTTGTGCAGGAAGGTCACAGGTAAATACCATTCTCCTCATAGTGTTTTAAGGGTGCTGTCAATGTGACCATTCATTGTTGACGTCTTCATCTCTTGTTTTAAGGAAGTTTATGTATTTTTTTTACTATAAAGTTACTTTACTCCTACCCTTTAAAGGCACCAAATCCAACTCACTCCTGAGAAGCACAGTCTTCCTTTCTTGCATAAAGGCAGAACATCAGTCTCAATTAATTAGGATTCTTCTGCCTTCAAGATTTCTTTTTGCCTTCCATATACTTATTTACTCAAGTATTTATTTTAATGGATGTGTTCAGAGATATCTATTTTGGACTACAGTTTATAATATAAAGATATTTTAGTTTTTTTTTTTGTGTTTAGGTCAGGGTGTACAGGATCTCACTGTGTAGATCAGACTTATAGTGATTCTCCTGCTTACAGCCTCCCATGTGCTGGGATTATAGACACACGCCTCTATGCCCGGTCTCAGTCGCTATTTCAGTGTGCTCCGTGGGTGGGGCCAGCATGGCAGGCCTGGGGAACAAAATCCCAGCCCCTGTGCCTGTTAAGCAGGTGCTTTAATTTGCTGAGCTATTTGGCTGGCCCTATTTTAGTTTTTTTTTTTTTTTTTTGCCCAAATAATTCTAGTTCTATTATTAGGACTTTTATTCGAATTGTCGAACACCATTATGTTTGTTTGCTTATTTGTTTTTAATGCACTTCTTAAAAATACGAAATGGTCCAGGTTTATCTTCTGTTGTTCTATTGTGAGTCCCAGAATTAGCTATTTCTCTAAGGATGCTGGATTTCATTTGTTAAGAATAGTATTAGAGATAAAGATTTTGGTGTTGGGTTTGTTCGTTCCAAATTTTTCCAGGCCCTCTGAGCTGACAGCAAAAATGTAGATGCATGTATCTGCCCTCACTTGTAAATGCTTTTCTATGTAAGCACCTGCATTATTTTAAGTAAAATACCAGTTTGTACCGACATCAAGTATTTCAGTATCTAGGACTACATGGTGATATTCTTTGATAAATGCATTGTAAGTGTGTATACTGTTGGATTGGCCTGAAATTTTGTTTAAAACTTTCTATTTTCATTTTAACTCTTTTATTTTTAATGGTACAGGGGATTGAAGCCAGAACCTTGAGCTTGCCAGGCAGGTGCTTATGCCACTGAGCTATCGCCTCTATTTTGTAAAACCTAAGTAAAAGATTTTCTACCAGAATGATAGTTATTTTCATTTTGAGTAAACTGTTCAGTTTTTATACCCTAGGATAAAAGGACTGAGGAATAATCTCTGAGCCCCAATGGTCCAGGACCCTCCAGGAGTACCCTTCATGAGTATCAGGCTGCTGACAAACCTGTCTGCTTTTTCATCCCATAGAATGTCTTTCTTTCTAGAAATTAGATTGTTCCTTGCTTGCATATCAAATCACACAGGGATCTTTACAAAATACATGTTGATCCCTTCACCCTAGGCCAAATTCAGTTTGTGTAGGATGAGATTTTATAATTATATTTCTGAAAAGCTCAATAGGTGCTTATATTATAGGGCTGGAGTTTGAGATTACCTTGATGTTGATGACCTCTAACACCCTTATGATCCTGAAATTCAAAAATCTCTTATTTTCATTAATGTGACCTGTCCCATGTTTTGTTCCCAGTAAAATGAGATTCACACAAAATAACTATTGCTATAAAAGTTATCTTGTGCCTGAACACTCAGATTAAAACACTCAGAACTTGCTTTGTTTGCTATAAACCCTTTTATTTTGGCACCATATAAACTCAATTTTAGACAATGGGCTTTGTAGCCTTTTGAGAAAATAAAATTGAAGTAGGCCAATGTAAAAGTGTTATTTCAGAATTCAAAGTTCAAGTCCATTGTGGGTGATTTGAAATGTTTCCCATATTGGTGAATTACATGCTCTTTGTTGACCTACTTTGAGATAGCAAGATTCAGCTCTTAAGAAACAGCAAAAGACGGCTTTTCCAACCTTCTAAGTAGAATCATATCAAAGGGAAAACAGCAGTGTGGATTGTTCTTGAAGATCCTTGGGGAGGATTTTATAGAACACTTGAATAATTTATTCAGGTGTTACATAAGGCCTAAGGTCAGGAAACATTGTAATCGAATGACTAAAATTATTAAACTAAAAATCTAGATGTTTGTATTCTAGTTCTGAGACTGAAAAAGCTTTTTTGATAGAAGGGAAGTCATAACATTTTGTGTACTTGGGCTTCTCCATCTGTAAAACAAGGTAATTATTTCTTCCTCATTATAGTGCTGAATGAATGCATGAAACACCTATAAGAAGCCACTTCAGACTCTGTAGTCCTTTAGCACATATCACAACTGCTAGTTGTTGTTCTATTTGAGCAAATTTCCTCCTGGAGAGTGTTCTGGGGAACTAGATTGCCATAGCTTATTGACAATGAAGTTGTTTCTAATGCTTTGTTGCAGTGTTCGTTTGTTTTCCTAATGGTAGCCAGCTTTTATCTGTGGTCTTATGGGGTAACTGTATTGCTGAGGTGACTCAGGTTTGGAGCTCCTAAGTGAACTTACCATATTAAAGGGCACACAAAGCCCTCTACTGTTGATTCTCAGATGTTAAGAGTCACTTAATCTAAGCTTTTGAATGAGCTTTGCTCTTTCAGCTCTGAAGTTGTGTAATTTTAATGGTGCTTATGGAAATTCTACACAGATTTAGCTTTATAAAGAGCTTGGTACCAACCACACACAAAATAAAAGTAAGTTGTAGGAATTCATACAATGAACCTTAGCTTGAGGTTTCAAGGATGAGCTATTTAGTTGAATAACTTTCTCTATTGCTCCTCTGAAGGGCTTCATTTAGTGGGGAATGAGGGAAGGTGGCAGTATATGGAATGTGTCTATGCTTCAAAGAAAGTTTCTTTATTACATATTTTTAGTTACATACTTTTGTTTCTGTTCAAGTATTTCTCAACTCACAACATTTTGGTCTAGTTTTCTGTATAAAGATGGTGACACAGCTAGAACTTAAATCAGTGATGCCACCCGCAAAACGAAAGGAAGTTGCCAGAAGGTCAGGAGAAGTGATTTTCATTATCATCATCCTCTTTTATGCTAATCATCTAGATATTTAATAACACAGGAAGATGATGTGTACATAAGTAGGTTCAATATATATACAACTAGAGACAGGATTGGACTATAGTATTTTTACCAAAAAGAAAGATGTAGAAATACAGTAGGCAGTCATAGCGTATTTGTAGATTTTCAGTTATCTCTGGCTGGTGAGGGTCTTCTGAACTCAAGGATCCCTGGCATCTTGGTATGTACCCAGCAACCATTATCTTACTTAAAATTGTTCTGACTCTCAAGTATAGCTTCAACAAGGCAAGGACTACTTCACTATTTTGCACTCTCTACCCTCACAAAACTGTCATAATAGTAGTTTCTACTATGGAGAATAAATACGTAGGAAAAGGACTTAGCTTGGGTGAACTTGCACACTGTGAGTGCCTGATATAACAATATTGCTATAGCTGTTGTGTTGTAGTTGGAAATGAACAGAAGGAGGTTGTGTGACTGGGGCAACAGGCTCCTTGCAAGTGATGGAGTAGAAAGGCATTTGCAAGATGCAGCCTATCAAAAGTCTGAAGGTGCTTTAGTAGACCTGAAAGCTTAATTTTAGAACAGCATAGGACTCCACACAGAAAATTGAGCTATACAATCAAAAAGTAGTAACAGCGCTAGGCTTGGAGTACATACCTGCTCTCCAAACTCTCCAGGAGACTGAGTTGTAAGCTTGAGTCTATCCTGGATAATTTAACAATCTGGGGTGATAATGAATCAAGACTAAAGGGAGTGGAGTGGAGGTGCAGCTCCATAGGAAGGCCCCGTGTTCCACCACAGTACAAAAACTAAAGGAAATGACTGCATAGACGACGAATGTAGGCATATTAAAGTGGAGGAATTTTAAAGTTGAAGTCTCAAGTCTGCATTTTTGACCCAAGAGATCACTGCTTACTGTAGAAAAGAATAACAGACACAAGGAGATTGCCTAAAGGAGTTCAAGTCTTACGTTCAAAACACATTCCAAAGTTAGGTCAGGTGTTGTAGAGATATTCTTGGGAAATTTTACCCTTTTTATGAAGAGCTTCAGATTTTCCATTTTTCTCCATTTAGAGAGAAAGACTTTTGTTTTATATCAACCATTCACCAAGAAGTATGGAATATGCAAAAAGCAAAAAGACAAACCACTAAAGAGAAGTTACTCTTAGTAATTTGCACCCTCTGGCCTTAAGAAAAAATTATATATTTTTTTCTGATGGATAAAAATCATCCAAATAGCCTTACTTAGTCCATTGCTCTCTTGTCTAGGTCATTAGAAAAATTTGAAACAGCCTACAGTGGAAAATAGCTGTAAATATTTTTGAGACTCTGAAGATGCTTTTAAATATCCACAGGCTGTCACTTTCAAGTGCAAATAAAGGCAGAAGAAAACTAACTTATCATGAACACCAATTATGTTTCTTTTCTTGTAATTGATGCATTATGTAATTTTTTTCTTTTATATATTATTTTAATCTTAAACTAATCTGGAATGAATACATTATTTTTCCAAATTAATGTTAAGAAAAATAATCTCATGTGACTAAGAATAAATCTATGTGGTATTTTAAAGCAAGTTCACCCACTTTAAAAATTTGTTATGAGTTTCTCCCCAAAGGTAAAAAACTCTCAAAGTTTCTTCTGATTCTAAAAATATACTTAAATCTTACCACTAACAATCTTCCTTCTTGCAAAAATTCAACATGGATAAACGCAGCTGTACACATGTTCCTTACCTGCATCTGAAAAACTGAAAGTGGATTGAGAGAAGCCGTGAAAATGCTGACTGGAGTCATTATGAATTCATGACAGCAAACCTCAGAAGAATTTTAGTCCTGCAGGGAAATACTGAGGCTATATTTTCCTACTAAATTTATTCTGTTATCCAACACTCTCTCATCTGCCCCTTCCTCAAACCTCCACAATCTTCTTTCTCCTCTCAGCAACAAACCATGCTTTTTATTGATGGATGAATTAATAGAGAAATTTGGAAAGGTCCATTTGGCTGTATTTATGTTTCTCTCTCTCTCTCTCTCTCTCTCTCTCTCTCTCTCTCTCTCTCTCTCTCTCATTTATGTATTTGGTACAAGGTCTTGCTGTGCAGCTCGGTCTCATAGTGATTCTCCTGTCTCAGCCTCCTCAGCTCTGGGATTACAGGCGTATGCCACCACACTTGGTCTCGTCACCCTGCTCAGCATGCCTGGAGGCCAGTACTGATGCAGTATGTGGTATCTGGGACCGAACCCAGGTCCCTGCACTTGCGAGGCAGGTTCTTAGACTGCTGAGCTATCTCCTCATCACTGTGAAGTCTCTTTTACAAGGGCACTGATCTCTATCATAAGGACTCTGTTCATGGCCTAATTACTTCCAAAGGTTCTCTCACTATACTAATCACACTGGGGATTAGTTGTTCTACATAAGAATCTTGGAGGGAGATAAATATTTTATAGCAATATATTTCTTGTTATTCATGCTAGTGTGGAGCCCAGTATCAGTGATTGTATAACAATAGCTCCTAAAAGGAAGTTGGGATTTAGGGTCCTAAGAGCTTTGCTCAAATTTTGTTTTATGCATGTTTCTGTTTAGACACTGTATTTAGTACCTGTTTCTTTCAAACAATGAACTGTATGGTTTTGAATTATTTAAAATCGAGAGCTTCAGAGATTATTTGTGTTATATGGGTTTACTTGCCAATATTCTTGCAAAATAAGCCAGCTTTGTTAATGCTAGAAAGTGCTTTTCCATATAACCTTTTCCTGTACACTGCCTAACAGTTACTTTAAAATTCTTCTACAGTCTTCTGATCTCCAGCTTTTGCCTTGCCTTCAAGTTTAACATTTTCATACCAGATCTTTTGAAATGCAAGAGCCAGCCCTCCCAAGCTGAGATGAGTTTAGATTTTTCCTGACCCTGGATAACATGACTGCAAATTTTCTGGCTTTCATCTGACAACAATGGAGTCTTCTATGGCTCTTTAAAAACTCAGTTATCATCTTAAGAACCTCAAAAACTTTAACTTCTTCGTAGCTTTCTCCCTTACTATAGATGTTCCTTCAACATTTTCTGGAGAAATCTCACATGCAGGTTGGTGAATTTCCTCTCTTCTTGCTGGCTATAAAATTGATAACTCATCACCTGAACTCTAGGTCAACAGTGCAATGGTCAGTATGTGACAAAATGAAGCTTTTCAAACCCTTACATTTTCTCTGAGCTCCACCACGGCCCTCCTGTGCTTGGTACTTGGCATCCCTGGCAACAGCACTATGACACTAACTCTCTTGGTGTCATTCTCCTTTGAACATGCATTCACTTTGTAAGTTCAAGGATGAACTTAAACTTACTGCCTAACCCAAGGTGACCTTGAACTTCTAGCAATCTTACTGCCTCAGCCTCCACCTGGGGGTCATTTAAATACTAAATCACCAAGAAAAACAAAAAAATGCAAAACATGCAACTAAGTAGGCTCTAAAAGGAACACTTGCTTGGAGTATGATTTGTATGAAGAAGGCAGTGTATGCCATTTATGAAATGCAGTTAGAAATGGCACATTGGAAG
>NW_004524579.1:6210313-6215841 GCF_000260255.1 Octodon degus | reverse complement strand
TTTACAAATATAAAATCTGGGGAAAGTGAGTATTTACTATATATGTTTGTGTATACTGTATGTATACATGTTGTATGTTGCAATTCTGCAATTTAAAACAAAAATCCTCTCTATAAGTAAAAATTCTGTAATTGAAATATAAGAAAAGCAATATGCATTATTCAGTTGCCTGCAATCTATAGCCCTCTACCTGCTCTCCTTGAAACACTAGACAACCTCCTTGGCTCCATTAACGTGTACCCTATTCTGCCTTGTGCTCTATCATAAAATTCCACCATCAGCTTACACATTATTAGTGTCTGTGTTCCTTCATCCTCTTCTTGCTCAACCAAGCTGCATCATTTGACACAGATAACACATCCCTTTCTTAAAGCCATCTCTCCAATTGATTTTCTGGATGACACCCTTTTTCTGCAGGATATTTTTGTCCCGACCTGTGATTCTCAAATTGATGCACGCATACACATTGGGATATGCAGAATTTTTCATGGACACAGTAGTAAATAGTTTTAAAGGATTCACATCCTTCATCCCACCCTTGCCAGACACTAATTCATGTGAGTTGCTTTTTAGTTTTCTTCCTTTTGCACTCACCTTTCTCACTTTATACAATAATGATAGTTTCACCGTTCCTGAACCAATTGTGATGCACTCCTCTAAAAAAGCTAGGACCCCACAGACATCTGAAAGTTGGTACCGAGGAAATTAAAGACCAAGAATGAGTGACTAATAATCTGTCCATTTCCACATCTTCATTTCATTGTTTTCAGCAAATCTAAATGAAACCTACATTTTCTTTTGATAAAAACTCATCAGAAGCAGAATTCACCTGCCACCTCGCACCTTGGGCACTGAGGAGTGGAGTTATGGACTCCTTCACAAAATCAACCCCACCCCTCTACATTGATGTGGCATTACTGTTCCGGCATAATGAAACTTAAATTTATAGGAATGCATTGCCTTATCATCATTATTTTATTATCTCAGGAGACGAGAGTCACATAGGCAGAAGACTAGTGCCTGTTTCTTATCTTGCACTGCTTATAGTCGCCTTTTGTTCTGCAGCTCAGTCCCTCTGGCCACCCCTCCCTCTGTGCCAACCACAGCCCCATCTTTGCATTTACCTTTTCTCCTTCCAGGCACAGCTCACCCAGTGAGCCATAAAAGCCAACTTTTTGGATCACTCAGGCCACCACTATCACCATGCTATGTGCTAACACCTGTATACAGTATTCCTGGTCTGTCCTACTCCATCCCCTGCCCTGATCTATGTGACAACACTGGTTGCATAGGTATCTATCAGCTCCCATTTCTATGACCTTTTCTTACCACAAGAAACTTTTGTTGTATTTGTTATGGCATTTCTAGAAATTGGTACAAGGCTTAGTTCATGGTGGGTACCTAGTACGTATGTAGTTAACATACAAGTGACAATAAACACAAACAGGGAAAGAGACTGATTTCAGGTTATTGCAATGAAGTGATCTGAAAAATCAGTGATTCCAGAGTGTGCTTTTGCCTCTGGTTTTTCAGGAAGAAAGTGGCAAGTTAAAGGTTCTGTAGTCACTGTGGGATGGATTTTACAATCAGGAGGGTCTGAGTCAGATAGCCCAACAGCTGAAAGGCTGTTTGTCCCTGTGACCAACTAGTGTTAAGGAGGGCAAAAAGTTCAAACTTTGATTAATTCCTCATGAAACAAACAAAAAGCAACAACAACAACAAAATCCATGAGTTGGCCTGTGTTTTATCAGTGGCTCCAAGGCAGGGGCAAGGAGGACTGTGTTTGGCCTTGTCACATGTCAACCAGGGAGTCACTGCTGAGTTTGATGGGAGGATGCCAAAGGATGCAGTGGGTCTCATTTAATCCCATAAATAGGAACAGTGCAACTTCACGACCATTACCTTTTTTCTGGGCTTGGGAGGGAGGTTCAACTTTGTCACTTAGATTATTCCAAGTCTGATACCAAAATATTTTATTTTGTTTTGCATTTCACTGGTCAATTTATTGTGTTAGGCACCAGCCATGAACATGCAGTATGTTAAATAACTTCAAGCTGCTAAACATTTGCATAATCTTATCCTCAAGAATATTATGGAATATTGGGAGCAGTCAGAAATTGAGGCTTAGGGGAAAATATAACTAGTGTCAAGGACATAGCAGATGTAAGTTATGGATCAAATCAAGTAATTTATGTTTATATTAAAATATATCTTATTCTATTTTATACAACATTCATCATTGGAAAGGCAACAAAGGACATCCATTATTCTATTCTTGGTTATGGTATACTACAATTTCTTTTCATGTCAAGGTTCAATAGAGATGTCGTATTCTATAATATAATGTGTTCATACACATAATCTCAGCATGTTGAGTCTGCCTCACAAAATTTTAAAAGAAGATAATAGGATAGTAACATTGGTTAATACATTGCATATTGTTATCTTTAAATTGGTTACTCAGAATACAAGATATTGGTAATTAGTTTTCCAAACAATATTAGCATAAACCTTTCTTTTCAATGAACTAAGAGAACTTAGTAGTATGATTAATCTATCTATCTATCTATCTATCTATCTATCTATCTATCTATCTATCTATACATACATATTTTTCTCTTTCTTCTTTTTTCCTTTCTCCCATTCCAGTTTGTTCTTCTTTGTGGCTGCATATTACTCCATTGTATAAAAACGACCACATTTTAAAAATCTATTGTTCAGTTGAAGGGTGTTTGGGTTGTTTCTAAGATCTAGCTATTGCAAATTGTGTTGCTATAAACAAGGGTGCACATACATCAATGTGATACCATGTTTTTAATTCTTTTTGGAAGATACCCAGAGAGGGGATAGCTAAGTCACATGGGAATTCCAATTCTAGGATTTGAAGAATCTTCACCCTGATTTCCACAGTGATCACACCATTCCACACTCCCATCAATAGTGGAAATGGTTTCTTTTTTCCATACAGCCTCACCAGCATTTGTTACTGGTTAAATTCTTAATGATAGTCATTCTTTCTGGGGTGAGATGAAATCTCAGTGTTGCTTTAATTTTCATCTTTTTAATGACCAGTGACGCTTAACATTTTTTCATGTATTTATTTTCTGTTTGTATCTCCTCATCTGAGAAGTGTGTATTAATATCAGATGCCCATTTTTGTCTTGGGTCTTTAAATTTGGATGGTCTGATTTTGTTTGAATACTTTATTATTTATTTATTTATTTATTTATTTTCTTTTTTTCAGAACTGGGGATTGAACTCAGGCCCTTGCACTTATCAGGTGAGTGCTTATTCTACCGAGCTATCTCCCCAGTACCAGCATCTTTAAAATGTGTTTTTGATAGTGATCCTTTGTTTTCAGATCAGCTGGCAAAACTTTTTGCATATTGTGGGTTGTATTTTCAATCTATTGGTGGTTTCTCTTGCTGATTAACCTTTTTAATAAGATGAGATCCCAGTTGCTGATTCTTTGTGATAGTTCCCATGTGATTATGATTTTTGTCATAAAATCCTTGTGTATACCATTGTCATCAAGAGTTTAATCCTATTCTATCTTCCAGAAGACGTAATGGTTCTGTTTTAATATTTAGATTTGTGTTCCATTTCAAATTCAGTTTAGTGATGAAAGATATGGGTACAATTTTAATCTTTGGTATAAGCAGAGCCAGTGGTTTAGTACCAATTATTAAAGAGGCTATCTTTGAGTGAATGTGTTTGGTATCTTTATTGTATTGATCTTCAAGTCTATTTGTTGTTGTTTTTTCTGCCAGTACCATGCTGCTTCTATCACAGTAGCTTTATAGTATACTTTCAAGTCAGGGATTGTGATACTCCTCCTTGCCTTTGGTGCCCGGAACTATCATTGCTATGTTAGGACTCTTATGGTTACAAACTAATTTTAGTATTGGTTTCTCTAATTCTGTGAGATATGCTGCTGCAATTTTGATCAGAATTGCATTAAGTCTACATAACAGTTTTGGAAGTATGGCCATTTTCACTATATTGGTTCTTCCTACTGAAGAGCAAGGGATATCTTTCCATTTTTTGATACCCTCTTCAGTCTGTTTTTTTAATCAGGGTACTATAGTTTTCAATGTAGAAGTCTTACATTCTTCATTAGATTGATTCCTAGGCAATCCATTTTTATAGATGCTGTTGTAAAAGGTGTTGTTTCTCTAATTTCTCTCTCAGTGGGTTTGTTATTTGTGTACAGGAAGACTATTGATTTATGAGTGTTGACTTTGTATCCAGCTATGCTACTGAATTTGCTTATTAATTCTAGCGGGTTTTAGTGAAGTTTTGGGGGTCTTCTTGATTATCAAATTATCTGTGAATAATGGTAATTTAACTTCTTCATTTCCTAACATTATTTCTTTAACTTTTGTCTCATTTCTTTGGCTAAAGTTTCTAAGACAATGTAGAATAAAAGTGCGGACAGTGGGCACCCTTCTCTTGTTACTGATTTTATAGTGAAATCCTTGGATTTCTGTCTATTTATTATTGTTTTTTCATAGATGTTTTTATTTTTTGGCCAGCTCAGCCTGCCCTGAGGGTGGGGCTGGTGCAGCATGTGGTCCCAGAGATTGAACTGCAGTCCCCTGTGGCTGCCTAAGCTTCCCTAAGCACCCACTTTAGACTGCTAAGCTATCTCACCAGCCCATCATAGATGCTTTTATCAGATTGAGACAAAGACCATTTATTTCAGTTTGCTGTAGTTTTTATCCTGTTTTAGTGCTATACCTTGCCAAAAACTTTCCTGTATCATTTGTGATGATCATATTGTTTTTTGTCCTTGACTTTGATGACATGACATATTACATTTATTGATTTGCCTATGACGAGCCATCCCTGCATCTTATGGATGAATCCTACTTGTTTATGATATATAAACTTGATAATTTGCTGCATTCTGTTTGCCAGTATCTTACTGAAGATTTTTGCATCTATGTTCATTTGGGGGATTGGCTAAATGGTATTATCATCAGAAATGTCTTGGTTACTCTTGTCTTCTTTCTGTCACAAATTCCCAATACTCAAAATGAAGGAAGGAAAGGTTTATTTAGCTCACAGTTACTGGAGGTTTCAGTCCATACTCAGCTGGCTCTAAGGAAGAGGGTGTATGCCTGAGAGCAACTTTTCATGGTGGCAGCAAAGAGCAGGGAACAACAAGGGCAGGAGCACTGGCAACAATAGCAACAGAGAGCAAGTCTGTCTCCCTTAAGTTGCACTCAGGCTATCTGCCCCAGGCTGGGTGCAGCACTCATACCCATAGTCTCAGAAGTACCCACATCCATAATTCCAGTGAATCATGAGTTAATCACAAGATCTAGAAGTCTGTCCTATGACTGCATGAGGCTTTGGAGGGACAACCACACACAATCCACAATAAGCAATAATAGTAACATTGATTGTAGCCTAGAAAACAACAACTAAGATAACCATTAATTTGCTACCTTACCCATATGAACTAGATTTGTGGTTACATAATAAATTCTAAAACAGACAAGAAAATTATATGCAGTATACAA
>NW_004524579.1:6203438-6209942 GCF_000260255.1 Octodon degus | reverse complement strand
AGAAGAAGAAGAAGAAGAAGAAGAAGAGGAGGAGGAGGAGATGAAGAGATTAAAAGCAATGCTGGAGGACAAAGAGAGATTAACTTTGGGAAACTGGTGCAGAAGACTGAAAGAAAGAAGATATAAAAAGAACAGAACAGAACAACAACCACACAGAGAGTAGAAAACACATTCAGTCATATAAAAATAAAATCAAAAAAGTGAAGGAAAAAACCCCAAAACCAAGAGTAAAATACAAAAACAAAATCACAATAACGATGTAAAACCAATGAGAGAAAGAAAGGAAAAAATCCCAGTTCTACATTTGCCCTTGCTGTCCCTGGTAGTCAATATGTGGAGACAGACTTCCGGTTCATGCTGATCTGTCCCAGCAAGCCAGCCATAGCGTTTTGGCAGGTAGTGAATAATCTCGGTGAGTCTGCACCATTTATCTGAGACCAGACTCATTTGGCCTGCAGCTGTCAGTGCGCCTTCTGTGGTGGGCCTGTTCCCAGCTGGGAGCTGCTAGATTCAGCCAGCATCCACTGTGAGTTCTGAGCTCAGCAGCCCCTCTCCAAGGTGGCTCACAGCCCATCATTCTCTTGTGCAGGACAATTGAGCCCTCAGCACACAACACCAGCCTGTCCTGTCTTTCACATCCAGTACTCTACTCCAGTGCTGCATTTCTTCAGGAAAGCCTCTGGGGTCTCCACACGTCACTTTGTGTCTTCGGATTTGAATGGCTCCTCTCTTGCAGTGAGTCACATCTCAGGAAAGAGGCACCACTGGCTACCTCCTTTTTCTTTACTGAAGTTTCTCTTTTCACTCTCTCCATTGGTTTCAATTCATGCTGCAGATCTTTCATGTGACCAGAGGACTCACTTCCATCTTTTTTTTAATCTTCTTCATGTTTCTATACAACTGCATCTGGATGGCAGCACTGAGAGATGCTCTTTCTCTGCTGCTTACCATCTCACCATCTTGGCCTGATGGTGAAATGACAAAGTATACCTCCACCCTACCTCACATTTCTTTGTGTGTGTGTGTGTGTGTGTGTGTGTGTGTGTGTGTGTGTGGCTATCTCAGCCCACTTTGGGGAATCGAACTGTGGTCCCTGCACCTTGCCTAAGCAGTTGTTTTAGATTACTAAGCTATCTCGCTGGCCCCACACATTTCAAAATAATTTTCTCTTTTCTATTTACCCCAACCCTCTACTGCCATTGCTATTCAGGTAGAGACCTATATGTGAGATTTTTCAATAGGTGATTTTGAAATTTGTAGTGTTCAGAACCATCCCATTTATCCAGTAAACAGCCCTGGAATATATCATTGCAGAGATTCAACAGAGATTTGGTCTTCACTTAGTGAACTAACACATGATTAAATGAACGGTAATTTTCTCTGAAGAATAACTTGTTCAAATCATGGTGCATTTTTCTTGTATACATATGAATATATATGCAAACATACACACATGTATGAAAAAAGACATCACCAAATATTACAACAGAAGGAAAAAGAGTGAAAGGAAGGGAATATTTGTGACTACATGGTGTCAGCAAAGAGCAGAGAGAAAGGAAGAAGGGAAAGGAAGTATGTTAATAACTGCCTGGATCATTATTTGGACTTGTTGGCTGGGTTAAGAGTTACCTTGAATCCTTTAGAAACTACCTGTGCATGGTTCACTTGCTTATAAATTTCTCCTTACCGCCTAACCTTTATTAAGCTTATCAAAAGAAGACATCATGTATTATGTTTTTTATTTTACTTGTGAGAACTCAATAAATAAAAGAATGATCTGTAAAATATAAGAAAATTGATTTTTCTAAATTTATAGTTTAGAATTTATCAGTTTTAGCAATGCTATTAAGACTCTGAGATGTGTATTTATTCATTAATTCATTCAATAACTTATTTTAAGACCTAACAAACATTTACCATGCACCTAGTACTGTGCTATATGCTAAGTGTATGTGGTCAATAATATGGAATTAACTCATGTTTTATGAGCTCACTAGATAGAAGAGTACAACTGAAAATTATCAGGAACAAAAATCAACAAATAAAAATATGTAAGTGGAGCTTCTTGACAAGAGGGTCATATTTTTTTCTTGGCTATCACAATGTCTGCCTATCTGAATTTGACACCTAAGAGGCAATCAGTAAGTATTTCTTGGATTAATGTAATTGAATGGTGATCACAATTATAGATGACCTTGAACTTATATTGGTTCAAATGATGATTTTTCAAATTTCACAACGGTGCAAAAGTTCTATGTGTTTAGTGGAATCTGTACTTCAATTTTGAGCCTTGATATTTTGCAAAGCTGGCAGCGTGTGGTGTAATCTGCCCCTGAGACACTTGACAGTGGCAGAGTCAGAACTCAGTCCACCATGCAGTCATGTAGGTAAGCTACCCTCACTCTTCCACGTGCTGTGCTGCTACACTGTGGTGGTTGGCAGATAGGCATAGCAAATGCATTGTTTAACTTCTAATATTTTCAACTGAAGGTAATATTTTCAACATGAAGTTTGGCAGACTTGATGAGTATCTGTGCCTATTGACCATAGTCAAATTAGGACTATAATTAGAATTCTGGATGAGGAATAGGTGCTAGCAATCAGATAAAGAGGAAAAGAGACTTCGGAAGTGCTTCACTAATTGTATGCATAGCTACATGCTATCATTTAGAGTTTAAAAAAAACCCCAAAACTTTAAAGTATTATTTCCCTTATTCTGAAACTCCTCTCCTCTCAATTAAAGTTTGAAGGTTCTGAAAAGAAATATTTATTTTCATATGTAATGCTTCAGCTTTATTCCTGAAAAGCAGAGTGAGAAAAATCTTTAGCAGTGAGCATTTAGAATATAAAAAGAATTAAGTTCATGTTTATTTAATGACTTTATTGTTTCATTATGTGTACATTTTAAAAATTTGTTAAATATCACTTTGCTCAAAAAGTAAATTTCAATCTTATTTATTGAGAGAACTAATTTACTTTGTGATAATATATTTTAGATTGTAATAAAGTTATTTTAATGCTGATTCTTCAGTTAGAAAATGTACTTCTAAACACTTTTATGTTCCCAGTACTGCTTTGTCAATTTATGTGACCAAAATAACATTAAAGGAGCAGGACATTTGTATGGCAGAATTGTATACATTCTCTGTCATAATAATCACATGCTCAACTAATACAGAACTAAGAATAAACTTGATTCATGTTTAATTTTTTCCTCAAATACTCCTACTTTCAATTCTAATGAAATTCCTGTCACCTTATGTAGTGACATGTCAAGTAGATCTTCACTGTCCAGATATTGTCTCTAATATATGTTTATAGTAATTACTCTAATTTACTTGAATGCGATGAAAGATAACAAACATATGTAAAAATGTCTAGAGGGAATAGAATCAAAATTAGTCTTCATGAGACTGCTTCTGACAAATTGAAAAATGTAGGGAATTAACTTACTTTGGGCCATTCTGATACCTGCTCTTCCCACAGGTTTAATATAATTTCTTGCTTTCAGTATTTTCGCAGATGGATCAGGACTCAAGGCTATTGCACACTGCTTCCCATGAATGAAGTCATGCATCTTTCTCAACATAAGAATTAGTCAATGAAGAAAATAAATGTATCCTAATTGATTCTGGCAAAATAATTCCATCTAAATTAGCAAATAAGGAATTTTTTGTGTTCATGTGTATTGAAATATAGCTTGTATCAACACAATTTGCTATTTCAAGTAGTTTTTTTTTGGGTTAACATTACACTGAGTGTAGATAAATGCCTACAGTCCTGTGCCCACGACAGTAGTTACGATGGGACATTTTTGTGATCTTCAAAGAATTTCATTATATCCTTTACAGTTACAACCCTTGCTCTGATTCCCAGTCCCCAACCACTTGCTTATTTTCTGTCACTACAATTTTCACTTTTTTGAAGCAGTAGCTATAGTGTGATAATACAGTAAGGTTTTGGCTACTATAAGTAAAACTGCTCTGAACATTCAAATAAAATATTTGTGTATCAATATACTTTATTCCATTCAGACAAATATCTAGGAATGAGATTTGGGACTAAAACAAGATGTGACTAACTTCTCCAGAAAATGTTAAATTATTTTTCATTTTCATACATATTGGTACAAATTTATATGCACACTTAAAAAATAATAATGTCATCTTGTTTATAAATCAGGAATTTTTATGATCTAAAGATTGTCTTCTTTGTTATTGAGAAGACTGAGGGAAAGAGACAGAATGAGAGAAAAGTAGAGATGCAGAGACAGAGAAATAGGTGAAAAAGTGGAAAGAGTATTATTTATATTAAGCCTTGTATTATTATTTACATTAACAGCAAGAGTATTATTTACAATAGGCCCAGGACTTGAACTAGTGAAAGAGTGTTTGGCAGACTTCAGCAAATCAACAACAACTCTTTACAGTAGAAACAAATGTAAAAATTGAAGGTTCCGTTCAGAAAGCAAAAAGGGACAATATCTTCAGGCCAGAAGTGTTGATTTAAATTAGCTTCAAATATTTACAGACCTATTTTCAGTCATCTGCTCAAAATTCAAATTTCAAAGAAAGTGTTTCTCTGGTTCTCTGAGTCAAGGATAAATATGGATGAGAATTGTATGTAGACAGAGAACTCGAGATGTCCATCTTGGCCAGTTAGTTTTCCTTCTGAATGCAAATGAATGCCACACATACTAACCTAATACATATCTTGTTTAGGATTATAAATACTTTCCCATGTTAGTTTTTATTATGTTCTTTCTTGTTATTTATGTTTAACTTCTTCCATTTGGTCTGTTGTTATGATGCCTATTATTAATATTCATTAGAAAAATAAGAAATAATATGATTGATGTAATTTGATTGTGTCAACAGCTCATATATTACAATCCTAACCCCTAAATTTATGTTAAGTATTTTTGTAATTGAGGCTTTATGAGAAAACTTGTATTAGATAACATTATGACGATAGATCTCTGTAGTTGGAATAGGTGCTTTTCAAGAAAGGACAGAAGAAGAAGGCTAACTCAAGCCAGTACTCTTACTGGGCATGGAGAGAAGTTGAAGTTAGAGATCAGTCACATGTGTGCAGCTGGAGCAAGGCCATCCCAAGAGCACAGGGCAAGTCATGTGAACAAACTGCTCCATTCCGGAGAGCACCAGGCCCCTGAGGCAATCCAAGTGGACAGCTTACTAGGCAGAGGGATGGCATGTGACATCAACCTGCCCAGTATATAAATAAATGCATTAAAGTCCTTGAGCATTTTTTCTTCCCCTCTGGAGAGAAGGCTCCGCCTGACCTCAGCTTTGGTATTCTGACTCTTACCTTTATTTTTCCACCCTCCCACTATCCTTTCCCCAGGAACTTTGAGGGCTGTGCTGGATGGAGCAGATGCATGTTGACGTGTGATGCCCAGTGCCATGCTGTGCAGCAGTAAGGAAGCACTCACCAGTGCAGGCAAGCACCGCAGCAGGCCCGTACACCTCCCAGCCTTTAGAACCAAATAAAATTACCTGCTGAAAAATTATCCGATCTTAGGTATTTTGCTATAGTAATAGAAAAGATATTAAGATAATGGGTAAAATATAACAGATCATTGCAATTATAATTAAATAGATCCAAATTGTGAATGGATCTAGAAATCAAGAAAAATACAAAAGAAATGTTTTGTTGCAGCACAATTTTCCAGAGTTTGTTTTATTCACTTCTATATACCTTGACTGGTAAAAGTGGTTCATTACTTTTGAGTCCCTGAAGAAACTACCTTTCCTTTGTTTCACTTATAGAACTTATAGAGTAGTATATTGATTGCAGCTAGTAAAAATTCCCTGCAAAGTAGCACATGAAACTTGCATAATATATGGTAGACAAATTTATTACTACTGCTTACTTAGCAAGTTATGCTACAGATTTG
Organism: Octodon degus; assembly: GCF_000260255.1. Classification (NCBI taxonomy): domain Eukaryota; kingdom Metazoa; phylum Chordata; class Mammalia; order Rodentia; family Octodontidae; genus Octodon; species Octodon degus. The sequence continues at coordinate 6,204,025 of NW_004524579.1, read as the reverse complement.
TCACTCAGCATGGCGAAGTCACTGTGGAGTCTAGAGGAAATGGTGAAGTGGGTGATTGATGTGATATACAGGCTGACAATATCCTTTTTCTCCTTGTGTTCTATAATACTTGATAATGAGACTTCAAGTATATGGATTTTGAATTATTTTTAATACATTACATTCATTTAAAAAATTGCAGTGTTTTTCCTCTGTTCAATGACCTGTGACTTGCTAAATTATTTTGCAAGTTGGAGACTGATTTCCGAAGAATCACTTTATCTCTGTCCTGTGAAGTTTCTATCACACATATTTGAAGTAGTGTTGAAAGATAGCATCATAAAATAAAAAGAAGATGGGTATTGAACTAGTCTTTTCCTATATCTGTGATCTTAAGCATGTTTCATAATCCTTCATGACATTTCTGAAGATCTGACATATAATACAGGTTAGAATTTTGGTTTTCCTTTCTTATGAGGAAAAAAAGAGATTCCTTTTATGAAGCTCCAAAAGGATAAATGTGAAGATTGAGAATAAGTCACAAATTGAGCTTTCTCTAGCTTTTTATTTTTTTCTTCCCAATATAAGTGAAAAGACCCCAACCCTCC
>NW_004524579.1:6189501-6202942 GCF_000260255.1 Octodon degus | reverse complement strand
CTGAGTGTGGGGCTGGTGTGGCATGTGGTGCCAGGGATCAAACCATAGTCCCCTGCACTTGCTTAAGCTTACCTAAGCAGGCGCTTTAAACTGCCAAGCTATTTGCTGGCCCCAGTACACATTCCTAACCTTTGAATGATAGGATCTACACCAACCATGAATCTTGGCAGCTTCTCATTCTCTTTTTTTAAATGTCCATTTCCATATGTGAGGAGACACAACACAAATGTGTACATAAAAATCCTTCCTATGTGGCTATGCTTCACCTGTAATTTTTCTTTTCTTAGGGAATAGAAAGCCTTCTACCCTTATCTATAACACTTGGACCCCATGCCTTTGTGCCCAATCTGCTTCCTGAGAGTGGTTTAGAAAGCAACATTCACAATGTCATCTGACAGTGCTCTTCCCACTGCATTACCTGGATGGAAATCCAGCTTCATTATATACAGTCCTTGTGAGTTTTCCACTGATACAACACTCCCCCCATCCTGAACCGAAGACATAGGCAAAGCCAGGGGTGGCTCCAAAGCATCAGGTAGCAATAGATGTGCTCAAATATTGTATTTACTGTAGTTCTTCTGAGAAATAGTGATATTTGTACCTGTAAAATATTTTGGAATAACCCATTTCGGTAAATGGAAGCTGTAGTTGCAGGATTTTGAAATCCAGTATTTCTGTTTATTATGCAACTCTTTCTGTTATACATGTTGTTATAAATTGAGAATATTACATTTTCCATCCTGAACTAAAGTTCATGGGTGACAAAGCTAACTGAACATAAGATTTCCAAAAATTCTCTGCAATATAAAGGCAAATAAAAAGTAATTGATAATAAAATGTGTGTTTTAATGTGAATTGCTTAGGCATGACTAAATAAAAAGATGTAATGACATAGTCTGATTGTGGAATTGATTTTTAACTAATGTATTTATTTTAAAAATGAAATAGAAGTCATCTCTATAAGAGGTCTAGGAAATATAGAATGAAAATTGTACTGGAATAAATAAAAAAATAGAACTGATAGGGGCTGGGGAGACAACTCAGCAGCCTAAATGCCTGCCTGGCAAATGCATGGATCTGGGTTTGCTCTCAGGTACCACATGACATGCAGGCTCTGGGCACCTAGCCAGCCACCGATATGGGCATAGTGGTGCATGCTTGTAATCCCAGTGCTAGGGAGACTGAGACCGGTGGATCACTATGAGTCCAAGCTGCAAAAAGAGACCTTGTACCAAATAAGTAAATAAATAAATAAAAATTGGCCAGATATTGGCTTTCTTTTGTTTATGTCTTTAGTGAGAGAAATAATGACCCTAATTTTCATAAGAATAATACACCAAAATGAATTAGATTGTTAAATTGAGAAAGTAAGCAAGAGAACATTTAAAAAAATAATAAGTTGGACTTAGTTGTGAGTTTATTTCAAATTAATTACCTGTGTTTTGACATAGAGTGGGGTATTAGCAACGTATCACAGAAATCAAATCATACTTTAAAAATCCATGTTTGTTAACAAAACATCTTCAAAGGCTACAGCAAGGAGATTCAAATTGAGTGGATTGAGCACAATATATTTTATTATGTCTTCTGATATATGTAGGCATTAGCAGTCCAGGGCAGGTGGAATGGTTCACGCAAGGCCCAGAAGCCCAGATGCCAAATGTCATCAGTTCCCAGCCTCAGACAAAGACAGAAGGAAGGTACTGTACAAGAGGCTTCAGCATTTGAGATGATTTATGACTTCAAAGCCACAGATGAAGTCCTTTATGCCACTGACCAGAACTTAGGCCTCTGATCACAGCTAAATACATGGGGAAGGTCAAATAGCTCAGTGGATTAAAGCACCTGCAAGCGGACGCAGGGGCCAGGGGTTTGATCCCTGGGCCTGCCATGCTTGCCCTGCCCCTGGGTTGCGCTGAGATGGCAACTGAGACTGTGCGTGGTGGTACACACCTATAATCTCAGCTCTTGGGAGGCTGTAAGCAGGAGGATCACTATGAGTCCAATCTAGTAGTGAGACCCTGAACACCTTGTAGACCCTTCCCTAAAATACACACACACACACACACACACACACACACACACACACACACGACAACTAAATACAAAATAGACTGGGAATGTGATTGACTATGTGACTAAATAAAACACAAAAAATCCATTACTCAAAGGAGTTGCAATTTTTGACAAAACCAAACCCCATTCCCATTGAGGGGAAGTTTTAGTATATAGCTTAAAAATACCTGACAAATCACATAACACTAGAAGAAAGTTGTGGGGAGGGGGCTGGAAGCTACAAAATATTGCTTTAAAATATGTAAGGTAAAACCTGAGAGTGTCAGCATAGGATTAAAGAAAGACTTCTAATAAAGACATAACTTCAATATGTAATTTTTAAATAATAAGTGAATATGAAGCATTTTGTAAATCATCTTTACAAATGAACTTTAATTAGATCTTTACATCTCACTTATCTTTGCTAATTTAATAAAATCTAGTTCTTCCATGTTAAAAATTAATAAACCTTTGATTTCTTTTTTACATATTTGTAACTGGTTTTGTTGCTTTTTTGTAACGGTAAGGCTGAATATAGACACCTGTTTTAATAGAAATATGTAGCTGAGAACATATAATAAAAATAAATTAATTTTCAAGGAATGGGTATGTAAGTTTTAATTAGGACCCAAACTTATCATAATTAGACATTAAATCATGCTTTGGATTTAAAATCATTTTTTAATTAACACCTACTGAATTATTGGCTAACATGTTTCACATCCATTTCAAATAGACTAATCATCCAATCTAGTATTGCATGTCCATGCAGATTTTTTAAATCCAAGCATCATATCTTTTTAAATAGCACACAAATTAAAGCAATAGAGTTCCATTTCTGCACCCATGAGCTTATCTTTATTTAACTGCTGCAAATATAGAAACTGAAAGTTCTTGGCAAGCAAAGAATTTTTAAAATCAGATTGTAAGTTTGTTGATAAATTTCTTGATACTCCCTGTACCTTCTTTAGCCTTAAGAAAGACCTCATTTATCTTTTAAAATTCATATTCCAAATATTTCATAATATTTTAATTTTCATATTTAGTTTTTATGTGACTAAGACAATTCAATAGATGCAGCCAATGAAGAAACTCATTTTAGAATCAATCATTTATTCATTTGTTATCTTTACACCGTTTATGTACCAGTAATACAGTGCAGTATGTCAATTTTATATCACTGATAATATCTTTTGATTTGTGAAATTTTTAATCAAAATTCTTTATGGTTAAGTGTGATTGAATAATACTAAAATAACTGCTAAGGATTTGATACATTATTTAAAATCTGTGTTTAAAATCATATCAGTGATTAAACCTACCTACCGCTCCATTTCTTACATAGACAATGATATTGGAGAGATGGTATTTTTGTTCAAACTAATATTTATTTATAAAACCACATTTTCCTTTATATTTATTGTTGGTGTTTCATTTCAAATCCTCCAAGAAGCAAACCCCAGAGCAGGATTAGTTGTTCAAAACATTTTAGAAAAAATAGAATAAAGAGGAGAAATAAAAAAAGCAAACGGTGTCTTCAAAATAAAATGTCATTACAGAAGGATAAACATGAGCCATTTGTAGGAAAATGGATATACTTCAAAACCAGAATGTTAAGTGTAACAACTGAGGCACACAAGCTTAAGTATTGCATGATTTCTCTTTCATGAGAAATAAAAAGGCAAAATAAAAGATAATAGGAAATAAGGAGATAGAGCTTTTGTAAAAAGGGAAGTGTTCCAAGAGATGGGGTTGCGGGGAGAGGAAGGGAAGGAATAAAAACGATGCATTAAGCACATGGACCAAATCTGTGTGCTGCAAACTTGTACTAAGAAAAACACCAACTGAAAAATCATGATGCCTCTTTCATCTGTGAAACAATAGGGTAAAGGGACAGACCTAGGAAAATAGAACCTTAGAACACAGAAAAGTTCTAACAGAGATCCTCAAAGGCCAATGAGAGATCTTCAGGCAGAAGCTGCCATTGGTTGAGTCCTGTGGACCGCAGAGCTACATTTGTTCTACTCCTATGCTGGGTTCACCATCCCTGATTTGCTGGTTTCATGAGCTCAGGAAGCGTGATCTCAACATGAACACAGTACTGTGTGTTTCCAATGGCAGGTGGCTACAGTAAAGGCCATCTGATCGTCATGCTTATTCTTTGGCCCACAGCAGACAACCTGAGTAACTCATTTTCATGGCTCCTGTACTAGTCATTCAAAAATCACACTTTCTCTATGCTCTTTAAAATTAGTCAAAAACTATGCATCTCTGTGCTGCAGAATCTAATTTCTAAGCAGGTTACTTTCATTCTTCTTCTTCTTTTTTTTTTTTTTTTTTTTTTTTGGTGTACTGGGAATTGAACTCAGGACTCTGCACTTGCCAGGCAGGCACTTATTCTAGTGAGCTATCTCCCAGCCACATGCTCTTATTCTACTAAGGTGCGCTCTGTGTTCACTGCAATTTTATTCACAACCACGAAGATAAGGAAACAATCCACGTATCTGCTGGTGAGTCAATGCGGAGAGGAACTGTGGCACATGCATGAAGTGAAGTGCTTTTCAGTCTTGAAAATAATGAGATTGTGCCATTTGTGACACACTAAAAGATAAAATTAAAGTCATTATGCTAAGAGAACTAAGCCAAACATAGAAAAGTACTACATTATTTCACTGATAGCTCAGAGTTGCCTTCATATAAGATGAGTAACTCTAGAACACCAGGGTATTCTATGAAGTCTAATACTGTATTATATCCTGGTATTATCAGAGAGAGTGGTTTATAATACTCTTCCTATACAATGGAGGAAGATAATGAAAAAGGAGGTAAAAAAGAAAGAGAAGTAGGAAAAGGATAAGGAAAAGAAGGAGGAGGTAACGGGAAGATGAGAAGGAAGGGATAAGCAAAGGAGGGTGAGGAAGTGGGAAGGAAGAAAAAGGGAAGAAGACAAGAAATGAAGGAACTATGAGACACATGAGACGACATGTATACATTAATTTCTTGACTCTAGCAATGACCTCATTATGTATATATAACAAAATAATTATATGAAAGTATCACATTGCACTTTGGAAATATATACAATAAAATAAAAAGTCAGAGAGACAAGGGGTAATTCCTCATTTTATAGAAAAGTACACAATGTCTATTACTTCAGCTCAGTCAAGGTGATAATCAAAAGACTTGTCCCTATTGCCAAAATGCCCAGAAACAATGCCTCCAACACTGTGAGCCAACAGGCTGCTCTGCTTCTACATTTTCTGCTGTGAGAGGTTAATCCTATGGTGAGCCCATCCACCAGTGAGGCTGACTGGGCAAGCGTCTCCCAGGCATAATAACCATGAGCAAAGGGAGAAGAGCTTTTGTCGGACATATGGCCTGACTGACAGTTTCCTCGAGTTATCAATACAGCAAGAATTTTTTCCATTCTTCACAAGAACATAAGGGCTTTCTCTGTCACAAGAGACTAACAATATGGAAATTTATTTTATTTTCCATAATTTTATTGAGAAACAAATATCAATGAGACAGTTTCAAATCAAATTAGTAGGACAGTTACAATAACTAACACATTGCATACTCTCTTCATTGTTGTACAAGATGCAGACATGATATCCTATTTACAAACACTATTAGAATAAATCCCTCTATCCACTGAATTAAGAGAATGTAGCTGTATGTCTATGCTAACCATTTTGAATACACAGATACAAAATGGTCATTCATCTGTATCCCCCTTTTTTTGTTTAGTTCCATCATTTAAATATTATAGTTGTGTGAACTCAGCAAAATATTCCAAAATAGTCCAGTAGTCCATAATAGTATTTGGTCTTCTGCATAATTGGCCATGTCAGAAGTTGTTGACCTAGGTCCCCTACAGCTCAACATAACAGCATGGCTTTACTTCTTATACTTCATTTTTATACTTTTCTGCTGAGTGGTTAAGACCAAGATAAAGCAAGACCTACGTAACAAGAGTTGTAGCTTTTGTACAATATGGAAATTTAGAGGGTCTGTATCTGCTGCAGCCCAGCCTGCAGGAGAATTTGTGGGAAACACAGTTTCAGGCTGCCAGCTCACACATTGGGTTAGTGTCTTTAAGACAAAGTCTTAAAATTTATTTTGTAATTTATGATTTAGGAGATTTTTTATGGATTTGACTTGAAAAATACAGGCATAAAAATCAGATGTGACATTTTATTTTAGTCAATTGTAACTACAATTTCACTCTCAATGACTATTAGTATTTATTTAGTATGATAGATCTAAACAAATTAAAGTTAAAAAACCCTCAAAACCTTTACTCATAGTACTTCTATACCTATGATACATATATTTATTATCTAAGTGATGCTTCTCTCTTTCAATTCATTGGAAGACACTGATAAGTTAGATTTAGTAATAGATTGCAGTTTTGGTATTCTATATGTTCATACTAACACAAAATTATACCAGTAATAAAATGAACATAATAGTACATTATGTTTAATTTATACAGCTAAGTTGGTTAGTGTTAAAGGGAATTTTATTTTGTGTCATTTATTAAATATTCACTTTTTCAATAATCACACATTTATTATATGACTTTGCTCTAAATTTCTATTTAAATATATTACTAGGAATGGTTTGATTTAGTTTTAAAAACCCTTTTAAGTAAATCTCTAAATTATTAATGTTTTACTTAGTTATACTTCATTCATTAGGGAATGTTTTCTTTCTTTTGCATTTCAATAACTTTATCGAAAGGTATATCTCTTGGCTACCAAATAGAATGGTGTGTGCTTAGGTTACCTCTGCCAGCTCAAAGTTAATGCTGTTGTCTTCAAAATATTGAAATATATCAGCTTTTTGGTAAAACTGAGGTTATCCCTAGAGCACTATTTACCAAAAGTTTAAGGTAGAACATGCTACAGTTCTTTGGTTTACTCATTAGGGAATGTTTTCATAGCCTAAATTTCAAAAACAGTTTCAAGTGTTTTCTTTTCTCAGTTAATATTAATATGCTACTGTTTCCAAAAGCAGCCTGTTAGTTTTGCATATTATAAATTTCTCACAAAACTTTATTGTTTTGCACTTAGTCTCTTGCTTTCAAAAATCCTATTTTGCTATTGGGAATATCTTCATTGTGTTTGTGACTTGTCTTGAAATCTCTCATCTTGAGCCAGCAAAAGATTAGGCTTTTCAATTTTTTTAGCATAAAGATCAAGCTTTCTAGAAAGTTAGAGTGACCTTTTTCACTTTTTCTAAGCCTAAGGCCAGGGAGCTTCATATCTCTGTTTCCAAAGCACTCTCAGATCTGTGAGAATTAGCCAGGGATTAAAGTGATACTTTTCCCCTGTGCTCTTGCTTCTAGCTACTGTGCACTTTCTTTTACTGTATAATGTTTTCAGGAGATTTTTAAAAATGCTCTAATCTCCATTTTGTCCTCTATTTGTTGCTGTAAGATTTTTTGGACATCATTTTGGCCAATTCTGAAAGAACAGATACACGTGAAGCCCCCAAACAGACTCACATTTCTCTGTCACACACATACAAAATGTGAACGGAGAATGAATTTCATGCCTCCCATTACAGAAAACAAGTGGATTATAGCTTAGCCTATGTTTCGATTGTTGGGATACAGGCAGGTTAGAAAGTCGTCACTGATTTGACATGCAACCATGTTATGTGATTTTCTTATACATTATTTACAGGTACAGAGCAGAATCACACTTAGAAGTATTTGTGCATGATGGAATAAAGTCAAAATTGAAAGTCTGCATAGAACATCATAAGCATTTCTAAGTACAGGATGACCAGATTTTTATTTTATAACCACACTTATAAGTAAAACACTATTTCTACAGCCATAATTCATTTGATGACTTTAATTTTCATTTCTAGTTTTAAGAATGCTTGTCAGTTATACAATATAGTATTCTGCTTCTTGGGCTCTGAATAAAAGTAATAGTTTGCATAATCACCAGAATGTCTTTGTGATCTTGACTTGAGTTTATAGTTAACAAAATTAAGAATAAACCCATCATCAATGTAATAGAGAAGAAAACTTTGTGACTCTATTGTTCTGCTATTGCTGAAAATGTCACAAACCTTTAACTTGATATATGTACACATTATATACTTTGTATCCTATTGTTATGGACTATTGACAATATGTTGTATGTGAAGTCAAATAGAGTTTGCAGGTCTAACAAGTAATACAACTATTCATATTATGTTAAGCAAATGTGACAAAATAGATAATCTTTTTCTCTTGACAGATGAAAAATCACCAACCCCTGCTTGGTTTGTACTATCTAAATTATATTATGTTTCTTTTTTTTTTTTTTGAACATGAAGAGTTAAAGCTCAAGAAATGTCATCGTTTATGTAAGGTTAGATTAAAAGACAAGAGAAATATAAACACAAGCCCATTCTGAATAATTAATTGGACTGAATTCTAGACCTTCTGAATTTATAGTACTGAGATATTTGCTATGGGGCTGGCCAGATAGCTCAGCAGACTAAAGTGCTATCATAGGCAGGCACAGGGACCGGGGTTCCATCCCGGGCATGCTGTGCTGGACCTTCCTCCAGGGTGTGGTGATTGAGATTGGGCATGCTTGGACCTTCCTCCAGGGCATGGTGATTGAGATTGGGCATGCTTGTAATCCCAGATCTTGGGAGGCTGAAAACAGGAGAATCACTACTAGTCCAATCGGTATAGAGAGACCCTATAGACCCTGTACTAAATACATAAAATACTTGCTCCGTATTGCATATTAAATACACCCGTGACTGGCAGAATAGATGGCCACTAACATAAGAAGAGCGAGCTCCTCTTATACCTATAGTTAGAGTGCTGCTGACGGCTCACCTTTGGGTGCAGGTTACCACAATATCCGGTATCAGAATTGTCACTACTTTCCGAAACAGTTGGCTGGGACCATGAGCACACAGAAAAGGTCCTGATTGACACACACAAAGAATCTGTTAAGATCAGCACTGCCAGAAGTAGTGTATTGCTTGTGGTTCAGCCTAAAAAAGATTGCATGTCTTATTGTATGCTGTGCACATCCTATTTTTTAATAAATAAAAAGATAAAATATAGAAATATTAGAGTCTTTATTTTCATTGAAGAAAGTTGTTCCATTTGCTTCGACAATGTCTTCTATCAGCCAGGGATTCCCTTTTGACAATTGCTAGAATATTGACGGGCGCACCTGGGCATGCACCTGGGGTGGGGGAGGGCTGCGAATGACAGCCAGGTGCTTGTTTAGGTCTGACCCAGCGTCTAGCTGAGATTTCCCACTCTGGATTAGATATGATCCAATTTCTACCTGAGATTTCTCCTTCTGAATGACACAGAAAATACTGGTGAAAGTACACTTCATACCAAAGAGTGGATAGTGTATGCAATTCACAAATGCTTTTAAAATACAGGCATATTTTTCTTACTATAGCTACCATTATCAAGGCTATGCTCACCAACAGCAACCTCAAATATATATTGAACTTTCTGGGATGACATAGCTTTTGCATATACTTACACAAAAATATTTTTCAAATATAATCTGTTTTTGAGACCAAATCTCAATATACTGATAGAAAGTATTTATATAAAAATACTATTTTAATACACTGAAATAATATTTTTCAGTCTATTCCAGGTCTTAGAAATAAAGAATGGTAAAAAGATGGCTATGTATTACAGTTTCTTATATATAAACCTTTGTTGGTAATGAATTCTTGTGACCTGGATTTTAGTTTCTTAAAAAAATCTGTAAATATGATGTTGTTTATTGAATTGTCAATTATAGATGTTAGCACAAATTCTGTCTTTAGCCCTAACATACATGCCTAACAATAGACAGAAGGAATTAATTTTGAATAAAAGTTTTATATTCTTAAATTTTCAACTTTGAAAGTTTTCAGAATAAGTGGCTCCTTCGGTGTAATGAGCCTTCTACCCATATGCTTTGGGCACTTGTTTAGACAGTGTGAAAAAAGTTAGCCTCTTTTAAAGTTATGCATCTCAGATAATTGACAGCTTCTCAGATACTGCTCACTCTGGCCACAGACAAGCAGAACCTGAGACACAGGAACATGGTGTTTTGCATTAAAATAGGGCAAAGTGACCTCTGTACTTCTCTCAGTTTGGAGTGGTCGGGATCATTTTGGAGCTTAACTGGATAAGCAGCTAATATTTTTTTTACATTTGAGACTATTTTAATAGTGGTGTTCTATGAAAATGATTTCAGCTGAGTAGTTTTGACAGGATGAGGTCAAAACTGGCAAGATCTTGTTATTAAAGTCATATCTTGAGAATTTTAAGTCACAAAATACTGACAGCAAAATAACATGAAAATTATTCATTTCATTTTAATTTATAAGCTATGTATGTTTCTGTAGGTCTTTATCATTTAAATTTACTTTATATTCTCAAATAAGCTTTAAAGCTGGGCAATTATGACATTCTGTACTTATTTCTCAAAAACAGTGAAGTTATTAACTAAAAATAGACCTAGAGGATAACCAGAAAAAGCTCCTTAAATAATGGGTTGCATTTTCTCCCCCAGCCAGTAGTCTTGGGGTGGGAATGTACAACTAGCTGTGTAGTTACAGAGCAACGTCATTGGAGTCCCTCTGGCTTGCTACTTCACCAAAAGCTGCACCAACTCGTGGTTGATTTTTCTGTATATGCAGTCTTTTTTTATATTTATTTATTTATTTATTTTTTTTTTTGCAGAACCAGGGATTGAACTCAGATCCTTGAGTTTGCCAGTCAAGTGCTTATCCTACTGAGCCATCTCCCCGGCCCTGTATATGCAGTCTTGTTAAAGCTTTGGACATCATTTCTACATTCACACTTCTGTGTGTGCAGCAGTGGTCAGAGCTAAGTTGTGGGTACAGAATCCGGCGGAGAAAGACAGATGGTAATTAGACAGGAGAGATATATCAACGTGTTTGTCCTCAGATTCCCTCAATGAAGAATTCAGAAAAGGTGATGAAAAACTAAAAACATTTGTCAAACACATGCTCATTGTACAGAATAAAATCGAGGAAAATAAAAACTATGCACAAAAGACTAAGTTTTTTTTTAAGACTAAGTTAATTTCTTTTTTATGTCAATTCTTAGGGGCTGGGCAGTTGGCTCAGTACAATAAGCACTTACCTGGCAAGTGCAAGGGGCTGAGTTCAATCCTGGTTCTGCAAAAAAAAAAAAAAAGTAAATTCTTAATTAGTCCTTATTGTTTTCTCAATTTTATTTCATCTTCTACATATTTAAAATACATGTGGATTTTAACCCTAATGTTATTTCATATATACATTGTCTTCTTTGCCATTTTGGTTCTTCCATGGGCCACTACTACTTTTTTTTTCTCCTTTTTTTTTTTTTTTTTCTGTGCAGGGTCTCACTATGTGGGTTGTAGCGATCCCACTACTACTTTTTATGTCTGGTGACACCAAGCATAGTGTGTACAGGACTCACTAGGAAGGAAGGACAATTGCATCTGCAGCAATATTCTTCTATTCCTGTTTTTGAATTCTTTTTTTTTGCTACTCTCCAGTATCATTTTGTTCTTTTAGAAAGTTTCCCAAATTTCCATTCAGTTAAAAGAAATTCTTTTTCATTTTCAAGGGACCGCATATATTCATTTTTTGAAAAATATTCTCATCACCTCAATGGGGTTTGGAGAAGGATGATAAGCACAGGGATTTATCATTGAATAGTGAAATCCCTTACTTACTTCTCAGTATTTTCTTACTCAGTTGTATTTCACAATTTTATTTAGCATGTATCAACATCAAGGCATCAAGGAGGTTGTTAAGGGGAATATATAGACGTCTAATACACTGTCTTGGACAAGAGACCAATTTTCATCATTCAAAGGGTAGAAGAAGAAATGAATCTCATAAACTGTTTATGCATGATTAAAGCAACATTTTGAAGAACATTAAATACAGGAAAATCATATGTGCTGAAAAAGGTCAAATTGTAAGTAAATAATGATGCGAGGTAGAACACTTCAGGGAAAGTATAAAGCATATCTGTTAATTGCAGCAAAGTAGGACATATAATAAACAAAATAAGTAATTCTTGGTAGTTAGATGATAGGATGGTACCTTCAGAAAAGAGTCAAATACCTAGGAGTATTTTGTGAGTTGTGAAAACAAAAAGCTCTATCTAAATGTAGAATTGATTAAGAAGGATGGTAGGAGGGAAGTCCAGTTAAATTTTAATGAGGAAGTAGAAGAGATCTGATGTCGCAATGGGCTGCAGTAAGCACCAATTGAACAAAAAATTAGAACAATAACTCAAAATATGAAATTAGGAGAGTAAATAGAACAGAGTCAATGAGACAGATTATTCTACAAAAAAAGGATGGTCTTGACTATTTTCCTGGATACTAACTGCTATAAAAACCAAAATCAAATTGCATCCATTTTAAGTCATGGCCTCAATATAAAAATACAATGGATAACTCGATTTGTAACATTATCTCAGGTAGACGATCTTGACTGCCGTCAAAAAATTCTAAAATACTTGCTTTGAAACAACTCCCCTAGAGCACTGTGTGGCATGTCACAGCAGGTGCAAGGGGAAGACGCAGTTGCGGCTCTTCTATGCAGTCCCAGTATATGCATATGTGATGAGATCTGTGGGTGCATCTGTGTGTGCGTGTAACTCACATGTATGTGTTTCTGCATGTGAATCTCTGTATTTTATTAGTGTAAATTATCACTGAACTAATTAATGGTGAATACACTCAAACAAAATAGAAATAATGATAAAATAAGCCTGTTCCCACTGCTGAAAACACTGTCATCATCTGAGACTCCCTTTTAATTGATCCCATGGGGGAATATGATAAGCAGTTATTTACTTGGCTGCAATGAATGCTGTGGCAAGTCCTAACTTTTGACTACTTTTTCTGCAGCTAATATTTCCTTTATGTTTAATAATGTCTCCAATTTCCTTCACTTACTTGATTTGGTTGTTTAACTCACCGGGGGCAATAATTTCTAAACTGAATTGAAATTGCTCAATTACTAAAATGTTATTTTTGCAACAGTTACAAATGCTGCACTGGCTGTTGATGAAGGTAAAACTTTGGGATTCTGCAGAGGCGGAGTGTATTAGTGGGGCAGAGCTACAGTGCAACATGGTGTGGAGTGGTACGCAAAGGGCTGGCCAGTCTGTAGGCACAATGGTGACAGCAATCGTGGCTCCCTACTCATCTCCCAGCACACAGGGACAGCTGTGAGACTTATAGTGATGAAGCTTTACGCTCTCCAGAGGAAGAGAAGTGTAATTTATTGTGATTTTTAAAAGCTGTAAATTAACAGAGATATATAAATGATTTAATTTAATATTTCCAGATAGATTTCAGTGAATTTAGAA
>NW_004524579.1:6165011-6187642 GCF_000260255.1 Octodon degus | reverse complement strand
TTTGGTTCTGGCTGCTGTGCTCCACTTCTTTCTGCTGCAGGTGTTAGAGTTGAACCCTTTGTGTCTCTTTGGCAAGATGTTCTCCTCCTGAATCAGCTGTGTGGGTCTTGCCTCTAGCCTCCTTGCAGGGAGTTCTGCTGAAGGGTTCCCTGCTGGGCCTGCAGCCTGGGTCAAAAGAGGATCCCTCGGCCTGGGAAGTCTCACTGGCTTGCCGGGCCTGCGCTCCGGGTCTGTTTAGGATCCCGCGGCCCTGGTTGTCTCACTCACTCCCGGGCCTGCGCTCCGGGTCTGTTCATCCCGCGGCCTGGGTCGTCTCACTCACTCACCGGGCCTGCGCTCTGGGTCTCTGATGTCTTTTCTCTATGCGAGTTCCTTCAGCTCTTTCAGTGATATTTTACAGAAAAACCCAAGTCATCCCTCTTAGCTATTTTAGGCAGAATGTGCATCTGAGCAAAACAACTGACAATATCAGAAATGCATGAATGGAATGCAAAGATAAAACACCTTCATTAATACCAGAAGCTTCAAATATTTTAGGTAGTAAATATTATTACAGTTAATTAATTCCTTAAAAGGAAAATAAAAAAATTCATATACAGAAAAGTGAGAATTTGGGAGACTTTTCAGAATCAGCATGTAAAAAATACATGGAGACTATTAATTTATTTATTATAATGAGTCTCAAAAATATGCATCACTTATCAAAGCTACCAGGTACTTGCAAAAATTAGATTGCCTGCCAAACACAGCAGACATGCAGATGGGTAGAATGCAGAGAAAAGAACAGATCACTGATTTAGGCTACAAGTTAATTCAGTAAAGAATTCATTGTAAGTGAATCAAGCAACAATAAAAAATATCCTAGTATTGGCTAAAGCAGAAATTTATCTGAGGTATTATCACTGGAGTCTATTGCTGACTTGAGAGTAAATTATATATTCAAGAATAAAAGTGTGAATTCTGATAGACTTAATAGAATTAATTATTTGCCTTAGATTTTAATTAGAAAAATACTAGGGATAGTCTCCTAACCAGATTGTTACAGAAACGAGCAGATTGGATATATAAGATCAAATAGTGGTCAATACTCAGATGTTTTCACAAAACTGACAGAGTAAATGTGGATTAATGACCAGACCCAGATGGCTTCTACCTGAGGGTTTAAAGAAAATCTAAAATGAAGCTGAGAAACAGTTGGCCATGTGCAACCAATCATGTCAAAGAAGCATTGTATGAAAAGAGAAGACTGTGTGTTTGTAAATTTAACTCCCTTAGGGAAAGTTGCAGGGAATTTTAATTTGTGAGTATACTTCAAACCATGTGTCTTATACTGAAAAATAGCCACTACTCACTTTTAAAATGTCCATTCTAGGGCTGGCCAGATAACTCAGTGGATTAAAGCACCTTCAAGCAGGCTCAGGGACCAGTGTTTGGTCCCTGGGCCTGCCATGCCTGCCCTGCCCATGGGGTGCTTTGAGATGATATTTGAGACTGTGTGTGGTGGCCCACACTTGAAATCCCAGCACTTGGGAGGTGTAAATGGTAGAATCACAATGAGTCCGATCTAGTAGTGAGACCTTGAACACTCTGTAGACCCTTCCCCCAAAAAACAGAAAAAAAAGTCCATTTTCATTTAAAAGAAATTACAACGCTGTCATCTTTGATATTGCTCTTCATAAATTTATATTCAATTATATGAAATTTAGAAAACATGTGCATGTATGTGTCTATCTTTGTATCTGTCTCTACACAGAAAGAGACAAAGAGATGAAGATAGGGAGGAGATATTAAATATGTGACTGTCTTTCAATTTTAATCTATTTTGAGGTTCTCATTTATGCAATCAGAAAAATGTGAAATTTGTCAAGTAAGTTGGCTTGCATCTCTTCACATAAAATATTTTTTCAGCATAGCCTCTGTCTTTAAAACACTAACCTAATATTGTAATATTAAAAATCCTGCTGCATATTGTTTTTAAGAATAACAGGCACACTCTTGCAAGGTACTAGCACAAAACAGGACAGTCATCATTTCCTCTTTGCTTCAGCATACACCCTTCTACGTAATGGTGTCAAAATGTGGAATTGTGGGAAAAGACATAGAAATCTGTTCAAACACTAAAGCCATTGAATCCCCTTCCTTTTTTCCTTTTATACTTTTGCTTATGCCGCCTATCTTGAATTGACTCTATTGTGCTATCTACTGGGCCAAAATATAAAATGGACTGAGTGGTCCTATTTGGGATTTTATTACCAGTTTGATGTCTCACAAGCCTGCTATATTTTTCTTGGTAATACACTCCTCAAATCCTCACCCCTGCTGGGTCTAATCTCAGCTGGAGAACTTTATTATTTTACTGACAAAAAGAGAGTGAAAGTACTTTCCCAAGAAGAACCCGTCTCTATATCTATTTTTACATATGTGGACTAGTTTCCTTCAGTTACAAGGCATAAATACCTTCTTTCTTCTCTGTTTAAGAGTATCTTCCCTAACTTTCATACCAATTCTGCCTCACTCCTCTTGTCTGTCACAGTTCCAGGTTTTGTTTTTGCATAGCGAGTACTCTTCTCTCCTTTAGAGCAGTCCGATGTGGTCACACATGCAGCGCATGTTTTTCTGCAAACAATCACGTTGAAACTCTTGTGATGATCAACTCTAAGCTTCTACCTCCCTTTCTAGAAAAACTTCATGAAAGTATTGTTTTCTATGTGAACTCACACTTTCCTTTAATTCAGTTCACTTTTCTGTATTCTCTTTCAGCAAAACTACCACTCATCAGCAATCTAATGAATCTTTTACCCCCAGTTTTCTCCTAAAGTATAATGACATTTTAATACTGATGCAGGCTTAATTATTTTGCCTGTAAGCTGCATTTTGAGCGCTTCATCCAGCTGGGTTTTCTGCTAGCTTGCTGGCCACTTCTTATTCTCTCTTTTCTAAGATACACTCTTTCTCATCTCTAAATATTACAGTGATGATTTAGCAATCAATCCCTCTTCATAGTTGAAAATATTTGAAATCAACATGTCAGATAGATATCTGTGCTTCCATATTTACTAGTGAATTGTTAACAGTAGCCAACCTATGAAAGCAATGTCTATGTGCATTAATAGAACATTGCATCTTAAAAATGTTATATTTAGAAATAATGAAATATTTTTTAGCTTAAAAAAGAAATCATTGTCATTGAGTGATAATATGGATAAATCTGGAGGACATTTCTGGTAAGTGAAGCAAGCCAGTCACAGAAAGACCAATAGAAATGATACCATTTACATGGATTTTAAAAGAGTCAAACCCATAGAAACAAAGGCTAGAATAGAGGGAGGTATGGGCTAGAAGGACAGGGGAAGGGAATTCCTATTCACTAAGAATAGTTTTGGTTATGTTGGATGAGAAAATTTTAGAGAGCCACTTTATAATATTGTACTGGAGTTAACAACACTGTATTAAATAATTAAAATTTATAGAGACTAGATCACATGTTAATTGTTGTTTCTGATACAAAAAAACATAAACTAAAAGTAAATAAATTAACTAACTGTAATTTATATTTAAGGAATATTTACAAATTAAATTTAGCTCAAGAGAAAAAAAGAGACAGAATTACTTATTCTTTCTAGATAAATAAATTCTCCTTGAAGCCCTTTTTCTTATTAAATTCAATGTATATTGGAAAAACAGGCAGTTTTTAGATCTACTCCATTATAAGCTGACATTAATGAACATCTTGTGCTTTTCTAAAATTGCCACTAAAGCCGTATTTCCTTTGCTTAAAGGGGAACTGACCAGTCCTGAAAGTAACTGCTATGGATCTTTCAAGAGTTTGATGAGGGCTAGATACATGACAAATAGAACTAACATGAAACCTGGACTCTCCAATTTAGTTTTCTGCTCACCTGGTGCTATTTTGTTGGAGGACTTAGTGTCATCTTCTCAGTTAATGTTTAAGGTGATAATTTTTCCACTGAGTTTGGAGTGAGGCTTAAATTTTGACAACTGCAGAAGTAAAGAATACGAGAGTCTAACAACTAAAAACCAAATAGATTGAAAAAGATAAACATCAGACTTATATTCATTCCAAATGCAACAGCCATTTATCTACTATCATTCACTCATTTCCAAGCCAATCATGGAGAAAAGAATTCTGAAGACAAATGGTTATGTTCAAGAGCAAGGATCTAGTTTTTCTTTCTTCTTCTTCTTTTTTTTTTTTTTTGATCTACTTTTAAAAAGGTATTAAATGAATGAATTTGACAGAGTGAATATAAATGTAAAAGGAAACTTTTATCCTGCAAGTATTCATCATCAGTATTTTACTTTTGTCAGGTTTTTTGCACCCTGATTCTGAATGTAGTTTTGATTAGCCTCTGTTTTGTGGAATCTTGATGAGTCTTTCAAAGTGAGCCTTTTCTCACAGATTGTTCCTTCACGCTGCCTGATCTTTTGGGCACCTGTGGACCAGGAAATTGAGAAATAGTCCACCTTCTCTGTAGAAGGAGTATTCAGCTAGCTGATTGTAGTCCTCTCAAGTTGGCTAACCCAACTCTAGTTGTCTGAACACTGGCCCCGGGAAATATAAGACACATGCGTTTAGGCCCAGCATCTGGAACTCTAGAAAGCAAGGTAGTTTGGAGCATATGTGATGGACTGTTTGAATTGTTTATGTAAAGAATTTTTTCTACTGAAGGAGATGGCTGAGCTAGAAGGCAGAAGGCCAGGACAAGACGATGCAGGAATATTGACAGGCTGGCAGCACAAGGGATGTCTGGCTTATGCATACAGGGAGATGATGAATGCAAGTTTTCAAATCGTTAAGTATAGGAGATTATTGTTAGGAGAGGACTTCTAATGTTCAGAAAGATTCACAAGTCAAGGAAACAAATTAACAGAAAATATTGTTGAAAGCCTGCTATATGTATTGGGCATTGAGCTGGTCAGTAGGTGAGGTGGAGTCTATAAATAATAGGGGACATAGTGTCAAGCACAAGGAACACAGAAGGCATGGTGGTACTTAGCTATGTCTTCCTGAGTTCTAGAAAACAGAATTTTTCCTTCTCTAATCAAACATTCTTAGCACCTTTTTTGGCCTAGAGGGGGGCACATTAATTAGAAACATGGTAAAGTTGTTAACAAAGGTGATGCATAAAGAAATACTCCAGGCAGCTTCAAAAAGAAAAATAGATTGCCCTTGGACAAGTTTGTTTATTCAGGTATTTCAATGATATTCACCATCCCAGCATCTGTAGTGCTTCACATCTCAGAAAAGCATCCTTACCACCACAGGTAATTTCAGCAGCAGAAAGTAAAAGAACTGAACTGAATTTTTGCCTGCAGAACTAAATGACCCCTAAACAACAAAAACCTCAAATACTCACAATGAAAAATAAAAAGGGAAAGTATAAAAAGCAAAACAGAGGAAAAAAAATGGGTATATTAATGATCTTAAATCATCGGCAATTTACTGTTCTGTCAGACTATTTCCAACCACTATTCTAGAATGCCTGCAGGAGTTTGGGCTAATAAGATGGATTAGGAAATGATCACGTCTCAGCTTATTAGGATTTTGTTATTGTCCTGTGGCTATGAGGACATCATATTTGGGTCAGTGAATAATGTTTTCTTAAGTGAAGTTTCTTTGCTTTTGAATTCATCTTTAAGGCAGTGCCTGATTAATCAAACAAGGAGTGCATCCCTGTTGATTGATTTAAATTTTCTCAAGCTTTCTTACGTAATCTAGATCAGAGGTTGTAATCAAAAGAACTCCTAAGTCCTGCCAATTTTAATTTTTAAAATATTTTGAATGGTATTAATTTCTGCTCCTTGGTAAGTCATCTGTGTGTACTGTATCACCCCTACTACAGAAATCCTTAAATTTTCTATGATGCATCTAGCAATTCTGAATGTCTTGAACTTCCTTTCATATCTTAAGTTATTATTTTCATTGTTTCATGAGTAAAATTTTTTTTTAAAAAAAAATAACTTAGGCCAGCCGTGGTGGTGCATAATTATAACCCCAGCACTTCAGAGGCTGAGGCAGGAGGATTGCTGTGAGTCTGAGACCTGTCTGGGCTACAAAGTGAATTAAAGAACAGCCTGAACTGTATAATGAGTCCCTGTTTCAGAATGACTAAATAAATAAATAATCTAAAAATGCGTTAAAGATTACCTAAAAAACCTAGACTGTAAACGTCAAACATCATATCCTTATATATACTTGAATATGGCAAAACACAATTAATGCAGTATTACCATAGATTCACAAATATTGGCTAAATTACACATTTATATAATTCATATATATGCATATATTTGTTTATTTAAAAGTAAATGTAATCCTAATTAACTTCCTGGACAATTACTAGTTTAGAAGATTTTTAATAGGCCTTCTTTCTTCAGTGTATAATGTAGACTCTTTTTTTAAAATTTTATATTATTGAGAAACAAATATCAATGAGACAGTTTCAAAACTGATTAGTAGGACAGTTTCAATAATTAATACATTATACATTGTTATCTTCTTAGTGGTTATACATAGTACAAGATGCAGACAGAATATCCTGTCTAAACACTATTAGTACAAATCTTTCTTCTCATGGAAATAAGTGAAAGTAGCTCTATATCTATCCTAACTCTTCTGTGTATATAGATACAAAATAGTCCTTCCTTTGTATCCCCTTTTTCTGTTTAGTCCTGTCAGAGATGGGTATTCCTTAGGCATCTAAATACTACAGGTGCGTGAATGCAGCAAAACAATCCAACACCGTCCAGCAGTCCACAATAGTCGTGGGTTATCCACAGAAGTTGTTGACTTGAGCCTTTCACAGCTCAGCACATTAATATGGCTTTACTTTTCATACCTCATTATTATATCTTGGTCTTAACGTTCTAGCAGAAAAATATGGCTTCTAATATTTTTTAAAATAAGATTTTTTTTTAATTTGGTACAAGGTCTCACTGTGCAGCTTATACTCGTAGTGATCCTCCTGTCTCAGCCTCTGCAGCACTAACATTACAGGTCTGCACCACCAGGACCATTTTCAGAGGCCAACACAGTGCAGGGTCCACACAGCATGCGGTACTGCAGATCAAACCTGAGTCCTTGCGCTTGCCAGGTAGGCACTTGGACTTCGAATCTCAAATTAACTGACTGAAGAAATAACTACTGCCTGATTATAATTAAGAATAGCCACAAATAGTTTATTAAGAATTAAATGGCTCAGAACACAGAAATCATTAGGTTAACTCCTACAAAGCAAGAAGCAAAGATAAAAGGGTCCATATGTTCTCACGCATGTGAACTGCTGTCATTTGAAGTTAATTCTATAAATAGATTCTCTAATTTCAGATTATTGAAAAAATTAAGTTATAGATAAAGGTATTTTCTTTCTGAACAAGTTCTTATTTCTGACCTACATGTGGAAAACACCCCGAAGTATGGGAAGATGTACTATCTATACTGAAGAAAACAGCACTGAAGAGTTATTTTTATTTAGCATATTCAAACCATTACATGTCACTGATCCACAATGATCTTTATCTTTTATAGGGTGTCATAATAAGACACACTCTGGGTGTGGGAAAAAATTTCCTTCTCACTTTCGCAATTACTCCTTGGAGCTGGGCAATGTGTCTGTCCTAACTGTGGATTTTTAAATTCAAAAGTCTAGAATGGCTTATTCTTTTCTTAAAACAGAACAATTAATTGTATAAATTATTTGCTGCTAGAAGGTTGTAATTAAGTCCCATTTAATGTAGCATAGTTCCAGTAATTAACACATAGACATATAGAAAGCACGTAACGAACATGACAGTTACCACCTCATTAAACAGTGACATGTATTACATTAGGCAAACTTGGAAAAAGACTTTAAAATCATTTTTTCAATAGTATAAAAACATTCCAAAAATGTTAAGATTGGCATATTCTTAGCTGAGTGTGAGAAATACTAGTGTGTTTGATCACCATTTTAGAAGGAAAAGGAAGACATGAAATCTCACATTGTAACAGCCATCTGCTTGCTCTGACCTGCAGTGTTTTATTGGCCCATACAACATCATGGTTGAAGAGATGTGGTCAAGTGGTTTGATGGAATACATTGAGAACCACATTAACAGCCTATTTTAAATACTTTTTTACTATAAAATCTGTTTTTTTTTTTCACTTACAGTCTCATCCAAGCCATAATGTTGCAACCTTTTGTCTGGAGAAGACAAAGGAAAAAAAGATTTACTTGTATAGTGGATTTAAGAAATCTTCCATTGTATATAGGATATACTTCTACATTTTCTTGTATTAGTTTTCAGTTTTGTTTTCTCTACTATGTTATTTCTTCAATCTGGAAATGTTTTACAGGCTAAGATCAGGACAAAATTATTTCTTCACTTATGGAAATACTATCATTCTAGTACCCTCTACTTAATTTGCAAAGCTTGCTGTAACTGATACCAAACTGTTTGTATTTCTAGTGGCCCTTTCTGTCCCACTGGTGCAGATTCTTCTTCTTGTCCGGAACAATAATCACAATAACTTGCGAGACTTGGCAGAATGGGACCGTCTATAACTCTTTATTTTGCTGTTACCCGAGAATCATGCTTACTAGCTTTATCTCAGCCTCATCAGTTTTATCATGAGCTTGTTCAAGATCCACAAGAACATTCCTTTGGGATTTACACTGGAATAAATTTGGAAGAAATTTGACTTTTTATGACATTGTCTTTTATTTATGATTACAAAATAATGTGAGCATATCTACTACTATTGTTAAAATTAAGATCACACTCTATTTGTTTTAAGACATTTTTTTCACAGTCATAAAGTATGTATATTACTTTCATATAAGCTAAAATATTATTAAAATTAAAATAGAAGTTAAAAATATTGAGAGAATACATATACTACTTACATTTGCTTAATACTTCATAAACTTTTTTATTGTATAAATAAGTTGCACACACCTGCTAGTTGGTTCCACTTGCATATTTTGCTGCATAATTGTATTAATTTTTGTGGCTTATACAATATCTTATACATTCCTTAATCACAATCTGAAAATATCTATGGTGTTTGTCTTCTGTAAGGTATTCTTGACATGTGTGCCTATGTTGCCTGTGTACAGATGTGCAAAGCACGGGTGGGTGTGGAAGGGGAAGGGATCCTTTGAGCCTTAACTGTGCTTGAAAAGCACTTCTTTCAGATCATTGGGCACAACCCCCCCCCTAATTCCATCTATTTGCTTTTGATTTTGTCTGTATCTGACAAAAATGACTTCATATCACCATCTAGGAAGGCCAGACCAATGTGCTGAAAGTCCACTTTGACTTGTATTTAAAGTCTGTTCCATTGGCTCGTATCATCACTCTCCCTAACCACAGTCCTTACTCAAGATGTTGGTTTCGCATATTGCTCTTTAAAAACACTCTGAACCTTGAGAAGTCATTCAGTTGTTGCATGTCTTCAGTTGTTAATACCAAATCGAGCATGCATAAGACAATGGGGTTATTATTACTTCGTTAAGCCTAACCTCTAGGAATTGCTAGCTTTCCTCACAGGGCATATTGTATTCCTAAATGAAGAATTTATAAGTGCTAATATATCTATACATAATACAGTCTTCATGTTTTCAATTTTTATTAGTGTATATTTGCCATAATAATGATTCCATTCCTCATGGGAAGTTGGTACATGTACACAGTGCATTTTAATTCTTTCTGCTTTTACCTCCTAATCCCTTCCCCTCCTCCCTTGCTCTTAGTCCCTTTCCTTTCCTAATAGATCTCTTTCACATCCTATTACCTATTTTGCACTTTATTTCTAATTTGAGTTTTTTCATATAACAAAAACCATGTGATATTTAAATATGTGTATATTAATTATTCCACTCAGTATTATGGGCTCAAGGTGTACATATTCATTTTCCTGCAAATAATTCAAGGTCATCCTTTATAGCAGAGCACTGCTCTATTGCATATGAATACGACACTTTCTGTATCAACTCATGTGTAGATAGATATAGGCTGCTTTCAAGACTCAGTTGTTATGAATTATGCTGCTATAAAAATGGACATATATTCTAAACTAAATCTACAATTTCACAATGTTTCTAATCTCTTTCACATTGTGTTGTATTAATTCTAATTAACCTTATGTTCTCAAAGTTCCAATCTTAGATCCTTACTGAGAATACAAGGTCGAGTAGGTTTGCATGATCTTTTCCTCCGTGGTTCAGATAAAGGTAACCTCTCTACACACTCTTGAGTAACATGATCTCAGCAGTGTACATGGGCAGGCCAAAGCTAGAACACCCCTCACTTTCTTTAATTGATTTTCTTTTGAGACATCCTCCTCATGCAAGCCTTCCATAGTTAATACAGGCTGTGAGTCTCTCATTTAATTATCTGGCCCTTTAGCTTGCCATAGTGCAGTGATATACGTTTTTGAAAGTGTCTACCAAACTGGATCAGTGTCATTTACTGGCTCAGGCTTTTGCCCTGACCCATGACAACAGCCTTGATCTCCTTGTTGGAGTTTGCCCAAGACACCACATCCATCTTATTTCTCCTAGTCATAACCCTTTCTTAATGTCATAACTTATAAATCCACACTGTTTCCATGACCACTGTAGACTTCTCTTGGTTATTTATCACATCTTTAGAATTTGTGGAAACTCATGAAAGAATTGGAGATGGTCTTTATGTTACTCGAGGGTCTGCTGGATTATCAGTGCATCTGCTCATGTACTAGTGACTTGCTCAAATATTAGCCACTGCTTCATCTCCTGGTTCCTTTGCAGACCATTTTTAATCAAACATATGAAAAATTACACATGTTTTAATAGTGCAGAGGATTCTTGATCTCTTTTAATTGTTATTATTCTTCTTTTCTAAGTAAATTTATTTTTTTCTTCTTTCAAACTCATTTTTAAGAGATAAGCCTGTAGATTTCCAGTAGCCTCTTTCATATCACTGTTGATAGCTTTGGCTGATGCAAGTTAGAGGAGGAAAATTGGAAGGACTTGCAAGGCTCACAGAATCTGCTTGCAGGAAGCTTCAAATAGAGGTAATGGGGCAGCAGGAGTAAAAAAAAGTGAACTAACGTAAACTTGGAGAGGGCCAACAGCTTCTAATGTGTTCAGGGTCCTTTCTCAGAATGCTTCATCTTCAGCTCGCCAGCTGACGGATGCACATGAAGGTCTCATGGTCTCGAGGAAACAGGCACAAATTTGCGGATGGGTTCTTCTGTGCCCTTCTAGTCATAAAACTGGGCTCTACACAAATAGTCTCCAAATAATATAGAGCAGGTTTGAACTTAATGCAATGCATTTTCTATGACTAGCTAGTACATTTAATGCCTGTCCTGCTCAAGGGTTAGGAGCACACTTTTGAGTCCCCATAGTAAACAAGTTAAGTTAAGTTAAGTTAAGTTAAGTTAAGTTAAGTTAAGTTGTTAAGTTAAGTTTTAACTCTATACTTATGCACTTTTTTTTTCTGGAACCAGAGATTGAACTCAGGCCCTCACACTTGCCAGGCAAGCACTTATTCCACTAAGCCACCTCTCCGGCCCTACTTATGCACGTTTTTAACAGTTTCATTTATCCGTTTATTTTACTTTAAAAATTCCATAGTAGGGCACATTTTTTACAATTTCAGTTTTTCTTATTTCACTTAAAAAGAATACAGCAGAATGAAAGGATATGGGCCATAGGATTTATGTTTTTGAAAGATTTTCAGACTTTGATTAAGACCTACAGATTGTTGTATTCCTTAATATGTGTTGTGTGTTTGAGAAGGACATGAATTCTCCAATTGACAAATTGAGGCAATGTATAGATGTAAATCTGTCTTAAATCAACATGGCAGCTAAGCTCATGAAAACATTTATGAACATTATTTTGTTCATAAAGAATTTATTTCTATTTTTATTCCATATTACCTGTCAATTAGTAAAGATTTGTCCAGATTTTTTCTTATTCTGTAATATATTTGAAGACATGTAGTCTGTTGATTTATGTTTTAGGATTTTATATGGGTTTCCTAAATTTAACTTTTTTATATACCTCATTGTTGTCCTCTGAAGACTATTTTATTCAATTTTACTACCAATATATTTTTATGTTTTATCCTCACATATTTTCCTAATGTTTTGTTCTCAGTATTTGCTTTCATATTTTTAAAATACTAAAAAATCCTACAGCTGGTTTAATTTGGATTATTTTGACTACATATATTTTAATGAATTTTATATTATTTTTTTATCGAACTTTTTAATACTTTTCATGATTTTTTTCTCTGCTTATTCTAAGTTTGCTACATTTATCTGGCTGGCAATTATTTTTTTATTGTTCTAGAAATATGCACTAGTGTTTTTTTTTTTAAATTGAACACTGACAAAAATAAACATGAACTTAATCAAAACTACCTTTCTCATATCACTTTAAATCTGACTGCTGCCCTTCCAACTTTAAATGCTGAAGCGGAGTGCCACCTCCTAGAGGGGTATGTGTGCCACTGGCTGTGGTGACATGCCTGTTCATGCTTATCTAATCCAAACCTATTCCCCGTTACTTTCCAGCGACTACTTTATGAGAACTTATGTGTGTAAACCATAACATAAGATGACCATTGATGCTCTGACGATTCTTCGCTGTGCAGACAACTTGTGAGGACATTTCACTCTGCCTTCACCTGATGAATACCATAATGTGCAGATGGCTCGTATCACTATATTCATGTGCATATTTCACAGATGAATGCACTTTTCTTTTCTGTCCCATTAGATCTTTTATAGTTCCTAAGATAATGTAATAACTTCCAATGTGATAGTTCTCTTAAACTTTTTTCCACTTTTAGATATCACTTCCTATAATAGCCAACAATGCATTAAAAATAGGAATAAATTCTTTATGTCAAGATACTCTCATTACCTTTTATGCAGCAGCCATAAGGCCTTCCTTTCATTGACTTGCTTATTCCTTGTACGTTACTGAATTCAGAGTCTGAGAGTGATGCAGGAACACAACTGATCCAGGAACACAACAACATGTTCAACATGAGTCATTCTGAGGAAAAATGAGAGTGAAAACTTATAAGAAAATATTTACACTCTTAATCATCAAATATAACTGGGGCGTATCTGAAAGTGTGCTCTTACTTAGCTACACGTATTCTATGCTAAGAGTTGCAGCTGGAGTGGTTAAGAGCTTGGAAACCAATGGCTCAAAGTAATAATTTCATCAGTGATAAATTCAGAAATGCTTTTTTTTTGAAGTTTTATACATTCTTTTTTAAAATTAGGGCATTAAATCAAAATATTTTTCCAGTATTTGTAGAGTTTTACATTCCATTGTTGGGTATCTATATTCTAGTTGCTGTTCACTGTACTACCTCAGCCTTAATTTCTTATATCATCTTATTTTTAAAGTATCAATTGTATTATTGAAGAATGCTAGCTACAAAATTGTCCTATATTAATGTAATATTTAAAATACAACCTTACTCAGAAGAGGGTCAACTGACTTTTACTTATCAATAGGGAGCTTATGAGATATTTATTGGATTTTTGACCACAATCTGATAATTCATATAGGAGGTTTTTGACTTTAAATATTGTAGGCTAAGTTTTCAAGGAGTTATGACCTATAATGAGTTAAAGGAAGTTAAATAATATTTTTAAAAGTAATATTGGGTACAATATTAAATACTTGTGATATATGTAGCATAAACTATGCCTTAGAATTCAAAATATTTCTTGAGAGTTCTCCTAGAAGAAAAGACCTACATACATGTGAATTTAACAATAATGAAAAATATATGAAAGGAAATACCAGTTGACATCAGATAATGTCACTTGATTAGTCAACAAGGGAGTGATACAGACATAAACTGGCATTAGTTCAAAGGAAGGTAAAGCTTAAAAAGAAAATCCTTCAAAGGATGACTATGCTGTGAAACTACAAGCTATTTACATGGCTAGATAGTTTGAGAATAATGAAAGGCAATTTACTTTAGCTAAAAGATAATGTTAGCCTTTTCCTGGTCACTGGTAATGAAACAACTTAGTTTGAAAAGTGCTGCTCATCAATAATTGATGTATAAATATTCTAGTCTTTCAACTTTGTGTCTGAATTACTTTTGGTTCATTAACTCTACCTAAAAGTCATTTATTTTAATATGCATTTGGGTGATCGTATTTGAATTGTAAATACTTTCACTTACTTTTTTCTTTGTAATCAACCTAACAGCAAGATTAAAAAAAAATTATCTGTACTTGGATGTCATTGCACAGCCACAAGAGAGGAGGGAAGGGATATTCATTTTATGTGAATACCTTAAAAACACTGAACATTGTTTTCTGAAATGTGTAAACAATTAAATCCTGACATGGTTGTATGTTGCAAACACAGTTAACCAAGATGATGTTTTTATGTATTTGAATGTTAGTGGAATTTTAGAGTTAGACTTAGTCCAGGCAATCCTGGACCTCATTACCTAATAGATCTTTTGCTTCATATTAGGGAGAAAATAATTAATGGATTCACACAATTGACAGTATCAGGATGGCTGTACTATCAAATGTAATCTTTGAATTCAGTATAATCCCTTTCAAAATACCAATGGCATTCATTATAGAACTAGAATAAAAATGCTAAAATGCATATGGAAACATAGAACCTCAAAAATAGCCAAAGTAATCCGACACAAAAAGCAAGACTGAAGGCATCTCTATACCCAATTTCAAGCTATACTACAGAGCCATAGTAACAAAAGCAGCATGGAATTGGCACAAAAATAAACAGGTAGACTAATGGAACAATAGAGGACACAGAAGCAAAGCTACCCAACTGCAAACAATTAATTCTGGGCTACAGAATTAATATGACCAAAAATATACACTGGGGGAAAGGGTAGTCTCTAACAATTGTTGCTTGGAAAACTTGATTTGCACTTACAGAAGACTGAAACTGATCCCTCTCGTTTGCCCCATATAAAGACCATTTCAAATGCATCAAAGATGCAGGTATAGAAACTTTAAAACAGTTAAAAGAAAACATAAGAGAAACACATTAAGCCACAGACACAGGCAAAGACTCCCTCAATAGGACATTAATAGGACAGTAAATAATAGCTACAATCAAAAAATGAAACCAAGTCAAATTAAAAAGTTTCTGGACAGCAAAAGAAGTAGCCAGCTGAATGGAAACAACCTACAGAATGGGATAAAACATTTACTAGCTATTTTTCTGATGGAGGGTTAATATCTAATATATTTCAAGAGCTCAAAAGTCTTAACACCAAAAAAAAAACATGATTAATAAATGGGCAAATGAATGGTAAGCTACATCTTAAAAGAAATACAAATGTCCAGTAAGTATAGGGAGAAATGTTCAGCATCTTTAACCGTTATGAAAGTATAACTCAAAGCTACAGCACTATTGCAGTCACAATGAATTGAGCCAAAATGAATCTAGATCTGTGTCTAGCAGTGTCTCAGCTTACTGGGTCTGGATCTACAGTGCTTCTGACTTGGATCTGGCTGCTGTACTCTTCTTCTTCGTGCTGCAGTCCATGAATGTGAACATGCAGTGCCTGTCTGGCATATGTTCTGCTCCTGGCTTAGCTGGGTGTGTCTTGCCCCTAGCCTCTTTGCAGGGAGTTCTGCAGCAGGGTTCCACACCAGGCCCGTCTGATGGAGGAGGTTCTGATGGGCTGGCGGTTGGTTCCACACAGACACTGGGCCTGTGTGCTGGCTAGAAAGAGGATCTGGCAGGCCTTGCCTATTTTTATATATAAGGCCTGACCTTAATAATCAGAGTTGTTTTCCCCACTTTTGGTGTAAATGTACACTGATACAACCAGTATAGAAATCATTGTAGAGATTCCTCAAAACACTAGGATTAGAGGTCCAGTTCAACTCAGCTATTCCCCTCCTGGGTATTTTCCAAAAGAACTGAAAACATCATACCACAGGAATATATATGCACCCATGTTTATAGCAGTGTAATTTGTCATAGCTAAATCATGACACAAGCCAAATGCCCATCAACAGAGAAATGGGTACAAAAGATGTGGTATGTTCATGCAATGGAGTATTACTTAGTTATAAAGGACAAAGTGAAGAATTTTATTGGTAAATGGATAGAACTAGAGACCATAAACATAGGTGAAAGAAATTGGACCCATATATGCAAATGAATTATCTTCTTAGTATAAGAACCTGAAAGAGTAAATAAAATCTGAAAGGTATGATAGATACTGTGAGAGGGAAAGAAACTGTTGAAAGGTAAGGAACAGCTGGGATGAGGGAACAGAAAAGAAAGAAAGAAGGAAAGGAAAAAGTATGTATGGGTGTAAGCAGAATAACTTGGATAATTGTACTGCTGATTTCTACTGGTCTACTACTGAAAGGAAGAGTTAATGATTACATTTTCTCTTCTTTTTAAATTTCTTAAAAACAATTTTGCATGCTTATATTTTGTAATCAGAACAAGTACTTTGAAGACAGCAATATGAAATATAACAAGTGTTAAATTCCTATCATCTATCTTGTTTAGTGAAATCTTCTATCATTTCATATTTTTTAAATCATATTTTATTCTCTTTTAAAAGCCAGATTTTTTTGCTCTCCTCTGGAAGGTTGTTTTTGCTTGCTTTGTTTTTGTTTTTAATTTTTTTTCCACCCAGAAGTTTGTCTAGATTTATACTTGGTTTACAGTGTCCTGTTAATCACTGCTAGCTTTCTAACTGTTTTTTCTATCTAGAATGTCAAGGAAGTTTACCCAGAGCCATAAAATTCTAATGGCAGATTATTATGGCCATTGATGGGCCACCTTTAGGTGCACTGAGCCATCTGCAGAAAGTGAGTTCACTGAAACCTTCTACATCTATCAGTCTCTCCAGGGATTGGCTTAACTACAGAAAGCTGAATGTCACTGGGTCACATTCTTTTCCCAACAACCCATGCCCAGTGACACATCATCTGGCTCCCAGGAGGATAAAGGATGGTCGGCAAGCTGTATCCTTTCAGGTCATGCCTGCAGTTACCTGCCTCTTCAGCCAGGCCCCACCTCTTTCCTATGAACATTTAGCTATGAAATCATCTGTGGATTGATTCCTATCATGCAGTCCTTTTCTAAAATCCACAAGGAGTTTATATCTAAATTATAACACCATTGACAGTTAACACAGATATTCAATTAAAGAAAATATAAATATTATAATCAAAATCATTTAAATCAATCTTGATTATATATTGTATGGAAGTCAATAAGAAAGTATGCAGTGACTACCAGCTAAATAAAGAAATTCTCTTCTGTTAGCTTTAAATACATCAGCTTACCTAAGAGGAGAGTTTGACAATAGTACCTTTATTTTCATAATTATGAAAAACAAGTAATTGCTCTGGACTTCTGCCTTGGTCTGCAGTGAGCCTTTGGCTTGAACAACGCCATGTCTAATTCTAGACTAACAATTGTTAACATGGCCTGTAAGTCTTTTCTGAATTATCCAGATACTTGTCTTAATCTCTTAATCCCCTTTGAGCATGTGGAGATGCATGCAAAACAGAACATGGACATTATCCCAGATAATTGAAAACAAAGTTTTTTGTGTATTGATTTGAATGGGGAATTGCTTCACTAATTTAAGTCCTTGTGGTATTTAGAAGGATTTCAAATAATAGTTTTACCACCTTTGCTTATTTATTTTTAATTAGAATTATACAAACATTTGTTTCCATTTTTATTCTCATCTGACAAAAAGCACAGAAGATATTATTATAATTAATTGTTTATTAATAATTATTTACTGTGGGCATCTGAGTCTAAGGGTTTTAAAGTAGATCATAGATTATACCAGCTGATGTTCAAATAAGGACAAAATTACATTTCTTAGAGTTTAATGTACATAGTGGGCATGTTTGACTTTAATTAAGGTGTCACATTTGTGGCAATGTCTTTGACAGAATCTTGGCAAAGTATGAAAGTAGTCGTTTTCCCATTTCGCAGTCACTGTAAACATGCAATTAAGGATTAGTATAATAATTGAAAAGACTGTTTTCTTTTCTGTAAGTATGACATGTTTTGAAACAGCTTTCCTAAACAAAATTAAATTCCAAGATCTTTTATTAAAGCTAAAATGCAGAGCAATGCATGGATATGATGAGTACAGTCTTGCCCTAAATTATCTGCCTTTCATTTGACAATGTTGCAACTTTTTAAATAGATTTATCAAGTTTTCTCAATGTAAGTATTTAAAAATTTTCTCAGGAAAACTTTACCTTGCACTGAAGATTACATAACTAGGGTCATATTTGTCCTATTTCCGTGAATCACCTAAGAAATCAGGCAACTGTGTATAAAACAATCCTTCAATACAATGAAGCTTTGCTGTCTCTAACACAGAAGGCATAAATGAGTTTATCCCTAGGATTGACCTGCCTTGTTGCTGGAGGAATTTTCTAGGATGTTACTGAGAGGAAGAACCCAGTGAGAACCAAGGACTTGCCAAGACATGGGAAGGAACAGTAGTAAGACTGTGGATGGGTGGCCTGGGCGAGAGTCTTGCATGTAGAAAGAAAAATGCAGATGTTTTTAAAAGGGTCCATCTGAAACATCCAGTTGAGTAGAGATAAACTCATGTATGTCAGGAAAATATCAGGCATGAAAGAAAGAACTCAAGGAAGAGTATTGAAACTCACACAGGATAAAGGATATATAAAGGTAAGAAAATAGAATAGATCAAGGCATCAGATGAGCATCAAGTAATATATAGTGAGGTTATTATCTGCAAATGTGCAAAAGATTTGCTGTAGACACCTAAGGGTTTTTTCAGCAAATGATACTTGAACTAGAGGAAATTCCTGTGCAAAATTTGAACATTGAACATGCTTCATACTATGAACAAAACAACTCAAAATATATCACAAATGTAAATGTAAAACCTAAAAATATGAAAATTCTTGACAAGAATATGGGAAAATCTTTACAAACATTATTGATATTTCTTTCATATAAATTGGAAATCAATGGAAAAACACAAGAATTCCATAAATATATGAAAATTAAATAACACCTTACCCAACAACAAATAGGTGACAAGTAAAATTTAAAAAGAAATTAAACAGTTCCTACAGCTAAATGATGATGTTGATACAACAGACTAGAACAGTATACAACATGCAAGACACAGTAAAAGCAGTGCTGAGGGAAATTTAGAATGATGAATATTCATATTAAGAAGGAAGAACAAGCTGAAATAAGAAACCCATTGCTGAATCTTAAACTTCTTCTAGAAAAAGAACAAGTCAAACCTAAATTCTTTGATTTGGTCCCAAAATCATGAGAAAGCTATAAAATATAAGAAATAATTTTATGTATCTGGTACAGGGTCTCACTACAAGGATCAGACTTTTAGTGATCCTCCTGTTTTCAGTCTTCCCAGCGCTGGGATAACAGGTCTGTGCCACCATGGTGGGTCTCTTTGGCCAGCTCAGTGTGTCCAGGGGTGGGGCCAGCATGGCATGTGCTGCTGGGAGGACAAACTCTGCTCTCTTCAATTGCCAAAGCAGGAGCTTAGTCCACTGAGCTATGCCTCCAGTCCAAGAAAAAAAAAATTTTAAATGTACACGTCATCCAAATTGTGACATTCTACTCTGAAGTCTCTTTGAGAGGATACAGACAAGCTGCAGCCTTAGAGTAACCTTTGAAAATTATGTTAGACAAAGAATATCTACATTGAAAAATGAGAAATCATAAAATGTGACAATAAAAAGTAATAACCCAATATAAGCACGATTCAAACATGTTTTACTTCACCAACGAAGACATACGAATAACAAGTAAATATGTAAAAAGATGCTCATTCAATATTATTCATCACCAGTGATTTTAAAGTTAATATTGAAGCAATTCAGATACTTAATAAGCAAATGTCAATACAAGCTCTGATCAGCCCAAGTGTTGGTGGCAATGCCCTACATAGTAAGGCATGCGACCTGTAAAATTTGACAATTATTTTAGGGCAAGAAAAGAAAAAAAACCTGGCCTACAGCCTAGGCCTTCTTCTCCTTTGTTTTCTCAAGAGGACTGGAGGTATCAAAGGACTTGCACTCCAGGGCTCATGGAAATCATATTTGTAATAACCCCACACTGGAAACGTCACAGATGCTTGGCAATTGGTTCCCGATGGCAATAGAACACTATTGTTGAATTCCTATCAACCTGTGTTTTTATAAATTTGGTATCATTTCTAATGTTTCACCTATTACTTTTATTCTCAAATAAAAACACAGGTTCTGGATAAACATTGGTGATAATATACATAGGAAAGAACATTTGCTGGCTGTATGAGAAAAGAGCAATCGATATACTCAAGCATATGAATATACATTAAAATAATCATGTTGCAAAAATGACATCAATTATGCTGATTTATATGAAAGTACAGTAAGTACAAGCTAATATATTTAGTAATAAAAAAGATCAGGAAATATTTAGGCACAAGAAGGTTATTGCGAAGAACAACATGATGAAATATAAAGGGGAATCAGGAAATATTTACGAATGATGGAGATGTACATGATATTTTAAGTATGGTGATTTTTTTCCTGATGTTGAGACTTATGTTGAGTCTCAACTTTATGTTGAGACTTTTGTTTCACTGTTTACATATAGGTAGATTATTGAATATCCATTATATCTGAGGAGAGCTTTAAAAATCTGGTCTCAAAGTTCAACTCAGATGTCTGACTATCAGCTTCACTGCTTCATAGTTGAATGGCTGTGGAGCCCTACTAAGTGAAGCCCTACTAATACCCTTGAAGGTCAATGTCATCAGTGTATGATCACATGTACTCTACAGTTACATTGGAAGATAAAAATTAGTAAAATATTTTTAGAGTATTAGACAAACATTTAAACTTTTGTAACAAATATTAAATATAGAATGTTAGAGTCCAAAATTGATGTCAAAATCATCATGTTAAAACTTCTTTTTAATACTGTTCCTGGTGCAGCCCACTATCCACTGAAGCATATTACACTTGATAGCCCCAAATGAGCTATTAAAATTGACATATTATAAAAATATTATTTAAGAACAAATGTTTAAAACTACCATTGTACAGCCAAAGGAGAGCATAAATATGATTATGTGATTGAACCAGGTATCCCCATAATTTGATATACATTATGGAGAAATCATAGAGATCTAGAAACAAGAAGAAAACAGTTTCATTTGTTACAACATGTGCCTCACTTTTCCACTTCAGTGCATTAAGATAGAACTATCCTAATATGGTATGCATATTTTTCCTCATTCTATGCCAGGATGAATTAATTTAATTAATATCATTTTATTCATCGAACACAATCAATATAACAACTCATCTAAAAATGCAAACCCAGCACAGTCTTAATTATTAATAGGAAGCTTTGGGCTGTGAATTAATCTGCGTTGTCTCAACTGCATTTTTCTCATCCTACTTATATAAAAGGTTTCTTTTACCCTAAGAATTTGTCTCAATGAAGAAAAACTTAAGTTTTATTCTTTGGTGATTCTTTGTCATTTTCAATACCTATATGGGAAAACATATTTCATTAAAAATCAAGCAAGATGATGTCCTAAAGACTTATAGAAGGAAAGACAGCTTTGATATTATTATTGATATTTTTATTGTCATTTTTATTCACACAAGTGCTATTATCGTTACTATTGCTACTAATACAACTATTTTTCTATACCTGAGAACTAGAGAAAAGAGGGAAGAGAATGAGAAGAACAAAGAAGCAGAAAGAAGAAGGAATAGTATATTTAGCTAATTCTGGTACCCTAATTGTATGTTGAGGGTTGGTAGTACTCTCTTTGTGAAACCAGTCTATCAGTGTGAACAATTCCAGCAATCATTCTACTTTCTAGGCTTGCCACATTAATAATAATAATAATAATAAGGCACCAAATGAAATTTGAGATTCAGACATACAGCCGATTGATTTTCCATGTGAGTGTTTTCCACCTGAAGTGTGGACCTTATAAGGAAAATTTGTTTGTCATTTATCCAAAATTCAAACATAACCATGTACGCTGTGCTTAATCGGACAATCTGATCCTTGCTCCTTTCCCATGTCTCACACAGATCATGGCTTTGGTAGTGTGCGTAGGCATTACTGTCATGCATCACATACCCAAGTAGTTGTGGTATGCAAACTCCCTACCAAGCAAGTGGAGCAGAATGTTTTGGATTTGTGGTTCGGCTAATGGCCAAGTTGAAAATGCAGTGAAGGAATGAAAGGGCACAGGATGATAAAATAAACATGAAAAAACCCTTTTAGAGTAGCTTAATTAAATATCTTTCAATGTTCCCGTGGTCCAAATGTAAATATCCTAAAAAACAAAACGTGGGAATTCTGTCTTACCAGACACTATTTACAGAGGTAGGCTGTTAAGGAGTAGAGCTTTGTTCTTCCTTCTTAAGTGTAGCTTTCATTTCAAATCTATACCATGCCTGCTATTAAGCCTACTGTTTTAAAAGATTGCTTTTGGTATTTTAAATTTTATTATTAGATGAGGATAATATTTCATATTCAATTATTTTTGGAGAACATTTGAAAAGATTTGAAGGATTGAATTTTTAGAGA
>NW_004524579.1:6163469-6164571 GCF_000260255.1 Octodon degus | reverse complement strand
TTGCCTGGCAAGCTGGAAGCCCTGGGTTCAGTCCTTGGCACCAAAAAACAAAAAATAAACCTCCCCTAAAAAACAATTCAACCAAAAATGTTCCAAAAAGTAAGTGATCCATTGATTTAAACAACTAGTAAGTGACAAATGAGGAAAATAATTCTTTGACATAAAGCATAAATCACTATGGAAAAAAAATCCCTTGAGAGGTTGTGATCGATATTTGAACAAATGAATAAATCATACATGATCACACATTCTAAACTTATACTGAATTGAGAATGAATGAAATACTATGACATCCAAGCACAGCTGGATTTTTTCCTGATACTGAACAAAAGAAACCCAAGATTAACAATATACAATGAAGTTTTAATAAAGGCACCACTCAGCAGTAAAACTTAATGCTTCTTAACTAGATGGTAAGAGAAAAATGATTTTAAAAGGAAAATAAACCAATTGCTCATAATAAGCATCAGGGTGTTTTCAAATACAGAGTATATGGAATGACTAGAAATATATATTTGGGTTTTATAGTGCTAAGACTATTCTCTACATGTATGTTTGGGATATGCAAGTGTTTATTTCTTAATAAACTATATTTTTGTTTTATGTACTTTCTACAAGAGTGAAGTTTATAAGTTGATAATCTTAAACTTCATTGTTGGAAGTATTGACGGATATTTATTACAATGATTACTTGGAGAGTTATTCTTTTAGAAAAATGCAGTTCACCAAAACTGACTATAAAAGAAATAGAAAACCCAAAAGAATAATAATTATTATAGAAAGTACATCTAAACTTTTAAACCTATACACTTGTTTATTGAGTCTTTATTCAATAGTTCTACTAGGTAGTCAATAAAGAACTAAGTTCAACTTTGGACAAATTCCTTCGGATTAAAAAACAATTGAAAATATCCTCAGTTATGTTTTTTTAAGAATAATAAATTGACTTCAAACCAAATAAGAATTAATCAGGAAAAACAATTGCACACTTACCTGTTTCTGGAAAATAAATAATATACACAAAACATTCATGTTTATTTCAGGAATGCAATTTTATCCTAACACCAGGAAAAGGTCAAATGATTATCTGCAGTTGTAGGAG
>NW_004524579.1:6157367-6163264 GCF_000260255.1 Octodon degus | reverse complement strand
ATATATATATGTCAGAGAGCCAAGGGGCCCTAAGTCCAGCCATGAAGATGGCTTTCTAGAGCAAAAGAGACCAACCCAGAGTCACACCTGGGTTGTATTCAGCTGAGAACGAGGAGTGGCTTGAGGAGAATCGTGGGAAGTAGCTGATTACTGTGAGCTGGGCTAGGTGGGTGGCCTGCACTTACCTCTGTCATATGCAGAGAGAATAATTTGCATTATGTTATTGAGATAGTGTCTAATGTTTAGAAGGTCAGGCGCTTCAGCTCTGATGTGTAATCTTTCAAGCCCCAGGAAGTCGTGGCCTGTGTCTCCAGGCTTGAACCCAACCTACACTGTGGAGCACTGGCTGTCTCCACCTGGCTCATAGTGGAGAGCAGCAGGTGTGGGTTATCAGGGAAACATGCAGACTGTCTTCAAAAGTTACCACCAGCACCTCAGCTAGACCAATATATATTGCTTAAGGCCAATTGAAAGGATAAAGAGAAGTCCTAGCCAGTTCTGTAGATATCAATACAGGGAAATAGGGCTAGGCTCAGCCAAAATGAAGATAATTGCTCTTCTTTCAAGGAGAGCTGCTCAGGTGATCCTCCACATGCAGTGGCATGTTTCTTATCTTATTTTATTTTATTTATTTTTTAGTAGTACCAGGGGTTGAACACAGGACCTTGAGCTTGCCAGGCAAGTACTTATTCCACTGAGCTATCTTCCCAAACCTGCAGTGACATTTAAAAAAAAAAAATGTATTTAGTATAGGGTCTCATTACAAAGGCTGGACTCATAGTGATCCTCCTGTTTTCAGCCTCCCAAGATCTGGGATTAAAGGCATGTGCCACCACACCCAGCCTCAGTCACTATCTCAATGGGTCCTGGGAACAGGGCTGGCATGGCATGCTGGGACTCTAACCCCAGTCCCTGCATCTGCCTAAGCAGGTGTCTTGCTCTGCCGAGCTATCTGGCAGGCTCTGCAGTGACACTACTTTGCATTTCCTTTCTAGGCACCCACACAAATCTGAGTTCACTTCCTCATTTGTGTGAGTGCGTGTGTGCATGAGCGCATGTGTGCATGTGTGTGTGTGTGTGTGTGCGTGTGTATGTGTGTGTGTATTGATGAGGAGAAGACAGATAACTAGGCAAACATGGCTGTGGTTTAGAAAAACACAAAACTGCCTCTTATTTGTCTTATTACATTTGTGTTTGTATGGTGCAGTTTAACGTTCAGGAGGAGATACTGTGGACTTAGAATCTGAGTGATTGCTGTGGTAGAGATGACTATTGCAGTACTATCAATATAACTTGCAGTGGCGCGTTTCTTTTTAAAGTATGGTAATTAATACCGACTGAAATGAAGCTTCTTTGAAAAACAATTCTTTATACAGCTTCCCACAGAACCATAGATAATTTTAAAGCTTTTTCATTAATAGTACATTAATTTATGTTAATTTTTACTAGGAACTTGTAATCTATCTATCTATCTATCTATCTATCTATCTATCTATCTATCTATTTTTGGTAATAGGGATTGAACTCAAGACCTTGTGCTTGCCCAGAAGGTGCTTATACCACTGAGCTATCTCCTCAGCCACTTGTATTATGTTTATACTATTCATATGATTCATACTAATTTTTTTTACAAATTACCAACGTAATTTCAGTTACTGGTTATTTGCAAATAAATTTTGAATCAAATTGTACTGAAAGTGCCTTATTTTTTTTTTTCACTCAATTCTGAGTATATTCCATTTAGCTTCTTTATGGCTAAATCAGATAGGGGTACCAAGTCCTCAGAGGCAGCCTTGAAATGGTGAATAAACAATGGAATTAGTATTCCTGGTTTCCATCAACATCATGCAGCTGCATAGATAAACAAATCACATGGGATAAGTGTTTCCGTTCCGTCTAATTGGACTGTGCTCTTACAGCCAAGCCTTACTATGCAAAAATAGTTATTGCTCTCTTCTATCTTCATTTTCATCATCATCATCATCTCTTATTCAGATGAGCTGATTGGAAAACCTCTAATGAGTTATAGGATTTGATATCATGCAAATGCACTTTTTCCTTAGCTGATGAGTTTATTCTCATCTTTTGCTTAAGAATACAAACTCATAATATGGATGAATCAAACCTATGCATATGTAATGACACAGAAATAGCTCTAGCCTATGTATGCAGGGTGCCTGCAGTTCTCAGCTCTGTTTTTCTATACTTGGCTTTCCATTGAATTTTGCAGTAAGCTTTTTCCAATCTTAATAAAGAATACATAAAAATTATATTTCTTGATTAATGAAAAAACATAATATTGTTTGAATTTTGATTTATAATGACACTTGAGAGGAATATTGAAGAAATAATACAAAAAATATGTTTTATGTCAGAGTAATCATCAAATTTTATGAGCCTCCATCTGGCATATTAAAGTATTAATACGACATCGATATAAACAGACTGCAGCATATCTCAACCCATGACATATTAAGAATAATCAAAAATCTTTGAATACAAAGAACTACTTATTAAAAGCATCAATATTGTATCCACTGCATACAGATAAAATTTACATCAAAGCACTTCACAGCTGAGATG
Source organism: Octodon degus (assembly GCF_000260255.1). Taxonomy (NCBI): domain Eukaryota; kingdom Metazoa; phylum Chordata; class Mammalia; order Rodentia; family Octodontidae; genus Octodon; species Octodon degus. The sequence goes on along the minus strand of NW_004524579.1, from coordinate 6,160,681 downwards.
GTAGAGTCTGAGGAAAGTTATAAGGAGAGAAGTTATCTTAAATAATAATCATTTCAAAGTAATAAACTGTCTAGAAATGATGGCTTAGTGCTTCTGCATTTGATATTCAGTAAGTAGTTATCCTGTCAAAACTGCCAGTGCTGACTGATAAATGTTCAAAAGACTACTGGAATATTGACAAATCCTCAACTTGTATGTGTGATGGAGATAAGAAGATTAAATTTGTATTTACTTTAACTTATAGCCCAGTCTGTGTGCCACAAAACAGAAAAGCCTCGCTAATATTTTTCATTATAATGAGCATTATGTATATAAAACACAATATACACACAGTGTCTCATCATTTTTCCATCATATGGTATTGAATGAATCAGGGCTGAAGTTGAGAAACGGAAGTCATGGGATATATGCATCTGTCTGTCTGTCTGTCTGTCTGTCTGTCTGTCTGTCTGTCTGCCTCTGCCTCTGTCTCTGTATTTGACTCTGCCTCTGTCTCTCTCTTACCTTAGCTTCTTGGATTTCAGAAAGTTTGATAATATATTTGGTAATGTATCTATGTAGGCATGTCTGGTACTATATCTATTTCTTTACCGCCAAATGAGATTACCAATATTTTATAATTGTGTGTTAGTAAATATTTGAGTAAAAATATATACTAGTAATGCATTGTTTATTTCTTTTCGTTATCTATCTCATCTCTATTTTATTTTATATTAAACAATGCTAGTATTTAGAATATGCATACATAATACCGAATACTGCTATTTACAGACAGAATCCCTTCTTCATAAGGGAAGCGTTGGCTTTGTGCTTCATCCGTCTACTAATCACATCAGCCCCACCTAGTTTATATCTGAGACTACTTTTCACTTAAAAGCAACTGGCTGTGGACTTTAGTCACAGCTACCTGGTTTCTAGTTTTAAGTTAACCGAGTAGATTTAATTAAATTTAATTAAATACCTGGGTATTAAAAGATGAAACTACTCAAAATAGGCATAGTTTCATATTTGTCTTACCACATATCTGTCTCACACTTTAATTTATAGCCCATTATTATGCTTCACAAAACAGAAAAAAATGCTAGTAAATTTTCAAGACATTGTTATATTTTAAAATAGTTAGAGTACTGCTTATAAATGCGGTTCTTATGCTGGCATGAAATACTGTACTAAATATGAGAAGTTCAGGGCCATTTCGGAGAATTTATTAGTGTCCAGTGAATACTGCACTCTTTGTATCCCAGGCGTTGCAGTCAAAACACTAGAACTTTCTGCCATACAAAGAGATTTCCCAGTGTTACCACAGTAACACTGCTCATGAGCTGGTGTGGTAGTTCACAGAGCAATGAATGCTTTCACGTTCTTTCTGCTCATCTCAACAATGTTTCCTACCTTGTGCTCCTCTAATGTGTTTATGGTATTAAGTTTAATAATTAATTACCTATTAATTAAAAGACTAATTAATTGGAGCAGAGTGCAACAGCTATATTTGACATGTACAAACCATTCCTTTTTTCTAGCAGAAACAAGTGAGAGAAAAAATCTTTTGCAAAATACATTCTCACTCTTTTTAATAGAATCAGATGTTTGTGCATTCTTTATAAACATTCAGTAAACAAAGAAATAATTAAGGACTTCATTAGAAATATAATAAAAGGTAAAGGCTATGGCTACTTACAGAGTGAAATATATGTAAAAGAACATGTATTTAATTGTAGGCATGTCAGAGTTAACATGAGAAAAAAATTAATTTTGTACTACTTAAGGGTGAAATAATCTTTTAATTCCACTCAGCAATCAACTGGAAAAAGTTATGCAATATAATTCTACTTCTATTTCTTTAAAAATGCATGTGGTTAATGGTACCTATATGACAGAGATCACTACAAACTGCCCTGAGCAGGGCATAAATTAACCAGTGGACTTTTTTATGTCTATTTGTGAGTCTGTGCAAAGCTTAGGCCACAAGTCTGGAAATGGGTGGTAGACTCATAGTAAGTGAGCCTCTGTGAGTCACTGATCCCTACTGAGGCCTGAAATGGTAAGTGAAGCCAGGAAGCCTCAAAGGGTAAAACAGGGTCAGAGCCAGAGACACTTGGGTTGATCTCAGCTAGGCTGAAGCCTCAGGCATCTCAGACCTCGGTGCAGTCACTTAGTACCTTACTTGGAGGAGTTAATCAGTGGTTCTGCCCTTCTTGAGTGCTCCCCTGCCTTCTTCTGCTGCCTAAATAAATACAGGAGAAGATCTTGGTCTTAGCCCTGAGAGAATCCTATGAGAGGGCTTTGATCCTCCTGGAGCTCTGAAATCATTCCATTTACCTCTTTTTATTTGGACTTCACCATACATTCCTGTGGCCCTATCAGTCTGCATTAACCCAAGACTTATAATCAGATAATTTATAAATATTAAAGAGTGAAATATGAACCAGGCACTGCACTATTCATTGGCTATACAGTAATAATATGGTAGGTATTTTTAAAGTTTTCTGTGGAACCTATATTCTATCCTACAGGGTCACCTGCAGAACTAATGCATGTTGTGGGCTGTGTGGCTAACATGTGGAATATGATCAATGAATGCTAATTTTTACTTGCATTTTTTAGTAACAGTGGTATCACACACATATCCCCCCCACACAACTAATGAGATGGAAATTTGTGGCCAGAGTGGAATAGAAAAATTAATGAGGGAGGTCCAGTGAGATAGCTCAGGGGACAAGTGCGTGCTTAGGCAAGCACAGGGACCAGGGTCCCTTTCTCGGCACCATATGCCATTCCTGGGCCTGCTGAGCTGTCCACCAAGTCTGAGAGTGGTGGCATACTCTTCTAATCCCAGCACTGGGGAGGCTGAAAACAGGAAGACCAGTACAAGTCTGAACTGCATGGTGAGACCCTGTAGCAAAAACATAAAAAAGAAAAATAATGAGGGAACTAAATAAATTAAATAATGAGAACATCCTTAGAGTAAGCCATTCAAAATTATGACTAAAATACTAGAAATATTACATTTTACTAATTTGTCAATAATGACAGTGGGATGCACAGGAAAGTTTTCAAGAAGATATCTACTTAAAAGCAATGGTAAATATGGCCAAGGAGTAAACAGTGAATATATTATAATTATAGAGTCCAGATAAAATTTTGCTATGAGCACCTGAATGTTCCCCTAAGAAAGTGACATCCTTGAGTGAAATTAAAACAAATGAACACTTTGTGGTTTGATTTAGCTATAGAGAACTTGTCTAGCATGCATGAGGGCCTGAGTTCAATCCTCAGTACTAAAAAAAGAGAGAAAAAAATCCATAAGATTTATC
>NW_004524579.1:6154979-6156755 GCF_000260255.1 Octodon degus | reverse complement strand
TGTGTGTGTAGTGTATTCAATATTTTCACCCTCTTAGAACTTACATTCTATTCATGGAAGAAACAGGAAACAAGCAAATATGTAATGTTAAATAGTAATATACAGTAGTACTAAGTTATTTGGCAGAATGCACTATTTTATGTGAATTCACATCTTTCTCTCTTTACATGCATACTCCAACTTACTTAATTCTCATATCACCTCTACTGATAGGTACTATTTTATGGATATTTTAGAAGTGAATTAACTGAAGGACAGAGGCTGGGGAGATAGCTCTGCAGTCAAAGCACCTGCTTGGCAAGTGCAAGGACCTGGTTTGATCCCATATACCACATGCTGTGCAGGCCCAGAACCCAAGGTGCACCATGCCCACCACTAAAACCAACCATGGTGGTGCACACCTGTAATCCCAGTGCCAAGGACGCTGAGACAGGAGGATCACTACAAGTCCAAGCTGTGTAGTGAGACCCAGTACCAAATACATAAATACATACATAAAGAAACAAGAAAACCCCCTGAAAGACTGAAAGAAATAAAAAGTAATTTCCGAAGATTTTTCACCTTCTAAGTGGCAGAGTATATTTGAAGGTATATAATTTGGTACCAATTATGATATTTGCTGGTCTAATACTTGTCTACACCACCATAATTTATATGGAAATGGCTGTCACCAAGAAAGAAAAAGCAGAAGGAAGACAGAGACAATTCTTTATCTGATGAAAGCAAGGGCTGAGGGCCTGGTAGGATTTTCATTTGAGATGATGCTGTCAGGACAGCCTGTACTAACATGAAGAGGGCCCATCTGAATAATGCTATGAAGGAGACAGGAAGCCAGCCAAGGCTGTTTTCACTTGGTGCAGAGAGAATTTGGGCCAAGGAAACAGATGCAAAGAATTGAGGAGCCAACCAGCCTGGCTTGTTTCAAGGGACAAGGGTGGACCAGGCACAGGGAAAGGAGGAACATTTAGGGTCATCCAGGGCTCACACCTTGAAGGCTGTTGTAGACTGAGGGCATGACTTTGGCTTTTAGTAAGACTAAATGAAAAAGGAGAAACCAATGAAGTTTTGAGCACAAAATGTCATGATCTGATTTACAGTAATGATAATTTATGTAGCAGTAATGATAATTTCTGCTTCTTTGCTGAGATTCAGCGACAAGGATAAAAGCAGGGAGGGCAGCACAGTGAGCCAGGGAATGATGATGCAGCCTGGGCGACGGAGAAGGCGGTGAAGGGATCCTATGTCCGCCACTCAAACAATTAAAATGGAATCAAAATTGAACAGTTCATAGTAAACGAATTCTGAAATAGGATCTTAGAGTCAAATTTACATTGTGAATGTTGACTGGGGACATTTTCAGGGCTACGAGTCAGGATCTTTAGCAAAAAACAGCAAAATTCTTTTGTGTTTGTTTAAAGAAACAGGCATGTATTATGGCCTATTACTATAATTTCCAGATTCTCTAGACTATATCCAAGACCTTCTTTGATGTACCAGTTTCCCTTAGTTACTATACACTGGGGTCATTGGGGAAGCCAGGATCAAGTGCCTGAACCCTAGCAGCAAGAGTCTGAGAAATGACCTATACCTTCTCGCCAGAGATGCTCAGGGGGAATGTAAAGAATTCCAAGCTTAAGAAATGTGTTTAAAATGTGTTACATGCAAATTCCTTTAAACAGACACCTGATAATTTTCATTGCATTTCACCTTGAACTACTAACATCAAAAGTTACTATTTTCCTACACGTTTCCCTCAACAAAACAAATGATAAATTC
>NW_004524579.1:6139468-6153079 GCF_000260255.1 Octodon degus | reverse complement strand
AAGTGAGATCCAAAATTTTATGAAGCTTTGCAGGGACATCTAGACACAAACTATAGCTGTGACTTGAACAAAGGCCATGTATTTTCGAACAACTCTAGAGGTTAGAAGTCCAAGATCAACTGCTTAGGAATGTGAGTCTGATTCCTATTGTCTTGATTGTAGACACCTCTTGTTGTGTGTTCATCTTTCTTTTACTTAGGGCATGAATTTGAGGCATTTTCTGTTGTATGACTTCTCACTCCAAAGGCCAGGGAATCAATGTAGGCAGAACTTCTGTTAATATTTAAATATATTCATTTATCCCCAGACATCTACAAGGTCACATTAGACTTGTGGTCCACTGGGGTATTGTGTCTCTCAAGGAATTAATGTAGTATAGAGTAAGTGTCTAATCACCCTTAAACGTATAAATAATTTTTCTTTACAGAGGGCAGTGCAATTCTGGAGAGCAGCAGTGAAGAAAGTCTCAAAAGGAACTTTGTGTTCACTTACATACCATTCGCAGAGTTTCCTTGCTAAAATGCACCAAAGTGACTTCCAGTGATATAGATTCTCTGTTATCTGGCCATGGTTATTGTGGCAGCTCAAATCTATCTCAGATTGGCACACATAAAGTAGTTGCAGTTCTACAAATCAAGTAGCATCTTTCTGGATAGCCTTGAAATTTGTTGCTGAGGACACTAAGATCAATAAGTAGCCATCAAAGATTTATCTACTTTGGACCACTTTGGTGTCAAGCAGAGTAAATATATCTTATCTCATAAATTGTAACTGCAGCTTGATTGACTTTACCACTGCTACTGAAAACAAATGTTGCATTTCATTAGTAGCGTCACACATTATTCAGTGGCCTACAGAAATTGGTCATTACAGCAATGTTTAAAGATCTTGTGTCTACCCTCCTTGGTATATTTCTAAAAGTCATGATACAGTGGAGTTATTGCAGAATTTCTTATAGGATACAGATGAGGGTTTGTGTGTAGTTGTCTTTGCCCTTGACAATGCACTAATCCCTTTAACATTTGAACTTCTTTTTGAACATTACACTAAAAATCATTCTTTACCTCAGTCTTTCTTACAATAAGATACAGTGAGTCTAGGTGTCAGTTACTAAATAAATTACTGGCAGTATTTTCAGAGGGCATAAATATGACACATAAGTAGCCTCCATTAATATCTACAACAAGTAAAAGAAAGAAAATTTCCTTCAATTTCTTAAAGCAGCATATGATACCTAGAATCTTTGTGAATTGCACCCACATTACGGTACTCATCCATATTTGAAATAGCTTTTTATTTCCTGCTTTAGCATCATAGAAATGCATTTCTACATCTATTCCATGTTTATGTTGGTGACACTTAGTGAGATCCCTAACACTTCTAACTCCTACATCTCTTGTAAGTTTAATATTTGCTTTGATTTTATAAGACATATTGGATTAACAGATTGTTGAAAAATATAAGACTAACGTGGATTGGCAGGTCAGAGAGGACAGTATCAGGATTTCAATAAGGAAATGTGTTTTATTCTTCAGACCACTTGGCTGTCTCTTAGGTTGCTTGGGACCCCCTTATGGAAATAGTCGTTTTAAGCTCACAAGAAGGTTGCTCATTCCCGTGGGGTTTAGAGATCAGTGGGATTAATTCTTAGTGTTCTATTATTGCACAACTGATCTAAGCAGAGCACTGTTTGACTTAGAACTGAGTTGGCTTGGCATATTCAACCACATTATGAAGCATGCATTCTACAAGGATGAAGAAAAGATGTAAGTAAAGTGAGCCTCCATTTTCCATAACAGAAATTTAATAACCATATCTAAATCTGAAATGTAAAAAGTTCTGATGCTATAAGAATTCTCTTCCAAATCAAGAGGAAAATGCAAGAAGAAAAATGCTAAATACTCAAAAATAATATTCTCTGGGAACAAGATTCCAGTACAAAGCATATAACTATTATTTTCAGTTGTAAGTATTGTGATATTAGTTAAATTTTAAAACAAGGTTTGTGGTTTACATAAATGCAAGTGTAGATTAGAGTAATAGACATTGGCTATGTAGAAGTATAATGTTAATTTCGCTGGGCTGTCATGGCAAAATGCCGTAATTTAACAGAAAACGATTTTCTCTTAGAGACTATTACCTCAAGTATTGGCAGGGTTGTGTGTGTGTTGTGTGTGTGTGTGTGTGTGTGTGTGTGTGGTTTTGATTTGCTTTGAAGCCTGTCTCCTTGGCTTGCAGATGGGACCGTTTGCTTTGTCTTTCCATGACCTCTTCTATGAGTTCGGGAATCCTTGTGTCTCTCTCAATGCTATCATCTCCTCTGTTAGAAAAGCTTCAGCCATTTTGGTCTGTGCCCCAGTAAGTCAATCACATTTTAACTTACCTCTCTTAAGGCTCTACCTCTAAATGTACCCTCACACAGACACCCTGGAGTTTAAGGCTTTAGCATAAGAATTTGGGGAAAATAAATGAGTCCAAGACATAACATTTTTACATTAATTAGATCATTACCTAATTATAATATTCCTTATGTGTATGATACATAAATATAAAATTATAGACTTTTATAATATATATATAGTTATAATAGCCAATCCTAATTGTGCTGTGATTAAAGGCTATTTATTTCTGATTTTCAAATATTATCTCTTTTCTATAAATAACAATTTTAGGGATTATACAATATACTTTTTGTGAAATCCATAGCCCAATAACTAAACACAGTAATACCTTTTCCACATGCCTGATATCCATAGTAATGATATCTATTCAAGAAATGTGAATTCATTCCTATTGTCACCCATTCAAAACTTATTGTGCACTAATTACACTTGAAACAATATTTTGGAATCACATATAAACAAGAAGTATTTATAGGAATTAAATAATTTATATTTAATGTTATAGAGAAAGATGTGCACAGAGAGCAAAGCATAAATGTTTGTTTGCTGATAGAAACCTCAGCAGGAGCCAGAGAGATAGCTCAGTAGAATAAGTACTTGCGTGACAAGCGCAAGGGCCTGAATTCAATCCCTGATTCCACAAAAAGAAACAAAACCCTCCCCCAAAAAACAAGAAGAAAGAAAGAAGAAAGAAAGAAAGAAACAAAGAAAGAAAGAAACAAAGAAACAAAGAAAGAAAGAAAGAGGGAAAGAAACCTCAGCAATGCCCTTGAAGGTTTGAAAGTGCTAACAGTCAGGGCTTGGAGGATGAATCCCAAGAGGAGGCAGAGTCAGTGCAGTTCCTATAACACAGATGATGGGCAATGTATAACTTCATTCTTAAGAGTTCACAACAGGAAAGAAATTCAGTTCACATAATGAAATTAGGAAAGCAAAGAACTCAGGCATTTAAGGAATGACCCATTCAGAGAGATGAAACCAATGAATATACTTTGAAGAGGTGACAGGACAATGTCAAGAAATTATTTTTCAGCATTACTTTGTTCAGTGTTTGCAGCAACACAATGTAATAGATATTCTTAATTTCTCAACACCTCAAATGATGAAAATAATTTGACAAAAGGTGAGTCCACTTCAACCGCCTGGTGTCACCCTTCTAGCAAGAGACAGACTCCTAATCAAGTAGTGCAAGTCCAAGGAAGCTTGTAATGTATGGTTCATTATTGAATGTCTTGTGGTGTGTTCAATTCATGTCCATTTAGGAGTAAGAAGATACTTTTTTACAGTAAAAACAAATAAAGCAGAGATAAATGATGCTATCCTTTCTGTACTTGACCTATTTCACTTCCCATAATTTCTTCCCAGTCTGCCTACTGTTACAAATGATAGAATTTAATTTTTCTCACTATATTGTTTTTAACACACACACACACATATATATATTGTATATACACCATTTTTATAGATCACATCTTATTGATTCATTGGGATGGACATCTAGCTATATTCTTCATTCTGGCTATTGTAAATAATATAACTATCAATACCAGAGTGCAAGGGTCAGGCTAAGTACATTGATTTGATTATTACCCAATATAAATATGAATTAGAACATCACATTTCTCTTAATTATTATATGTCAGTTAAAAACAAATAGACAAATAAAGATTTAACAAGAACATTGAAAGGAAGATTTGACTTACGTTATTGTAGAGTGAGCTTATAAGCTATGTTGTTACAAAAGTAAGTATCAGAGACAAAATCAGTTTAACTTAACATAGTTGTGTTCTTTCTTCAAATCAAGATTATTGGCTAACTGATTAAGTATTTATTAAAACTTAGTAGGGTGTTGTTAATTTTTCACCAACACAAAATGATGAAAACAAAACATCCTTAATCTGTAGGGATTTTTTTTTTTTTTCCCCAGGGGGCAGATTTTAATTGTGAGGGACTGTTGTCAAAATATTTAAAAGGTTAAAGATCACAAGATGTTTATAAAACTAGATTCATAAAACTTGATTTCATTCATTATAAATCATTTATTATGTTTAAAACTTGTACTGTCAACAGCTATAATCATAATTAATTAGTCTTAAATGATGCATCTACCCTAGAGCTAAAATAAATACCCAATTTCCCAATTATGTCTCTTCAGTTCTGAATAGACAGAATATTTGACTCTCCTGAGACTTTGTCTCTTCCCAAATCAGACAGACTTATGTAGTATCAGAAGCTTTGCTTCCCTAAAACTCAAAAGCAGTGGGAGAGTGGCAATCCTACCTCAGGGCCAACAGCTTTGTTCCAATCTGGAGGGGACTATGACATTCACAGACAAAATGAACTGGTGTGAGGGTCACACTGGATGTGTAATTATATAGATCGTAGATTATGTAGTTTTCTAACCAAAATGCTAAGACCATTAGATCCCATAAGACAGTAATTTGTTTTTAATGGTTATTTCCCAACATTTGTAGAAAAGACAGCAATTTTACCATTTATAAATGATTTGAGGTTGCAGAAAAATCCAATAAAATAAGAAAATCACATATATGTCAAGGTCTAGAAGTTTAGATATTAACCATCAGAATCTCATTCCATTTCTCTTAATTATATTTTAACTTCACCTCCGCTGTCACTGTAGAGCCACTTTGAAGACATTCTCTGAGATTCAGGCTTTAAATTAATAACATTTCAGATAATTAGCAGAAGAATGGAGTAGCTTAATAGCTTTGGAAGTATGAGTAGTATAGACAGAACAAAATAAAAATCCCCTTAGTAGAAATTGCCTTGGGGTCACATTAGTATTTCATCAACGTGTGTGGGTTAGTAGTGATAATAGGAAGCTGTCTGGTGCCACAGCCATGGAGATTCTGCATTAGAAGAACGTATTTCTTTGGCAGACAATGCTTTAAAAGTTTCATAGAAATTTCCAGGAGTTTCCATTATTTTGAAATTAGAGACATGGATTATAACAGTGAAAATTAGTCCTACTCTAATGACCTACACTAACGGTTCATTAGATTCAGAATCCTGGGCTCTGTAATTGATAATTTAGAAAACTTTAGTCATCTAGAGGTGCAACATCATAGATTGTGGTTGCAGTCTAAAAATAAAGCAAAACGTTCAGAGGAGCAAATCAACTGCGCTGCACTGTCCCTGAGGGGAGGGAGGTGGGTTCATTCTCACCTCCATGCATCAGCACCTTTATTGCTTCAGCAATGATGGAAAAGCCTGCATGCTGATCTGCAAAGCACAGATTCCCTCCCTGCTCTGCAGGTGACTTGGCGAAATTGTGAATTCTTCTGGTGACTTTAAACAACTTTCTTTTCATTCTGCCTTTTCGCCAGCCAGTTCAGAATCCTGCACTCTCTCTTCCTTCTTCCTTCCTCACACATACAATTTGGTCCAGGGTTAAATAATGGTTGCTGTAACCAGGGTGTAATTGCTGTAGTCATGTAACTGATGCTACACTTTGCTTACTGAATTTAGTATCTTTTTCCCTCAAAGGAAAGAAACATTTTCCTTTGATTACTTTTTTTTTATTCATCTGTGTATTATTGTATTCCTATCATAAACAGTGCCTGGTATATATTAGGCACTCAAAAACTTGTTAGAGAATGAATTAATGTTTGTATGAGTGAATGAGTGAGGTTGTAATTTTCTTTATCATCTCTTCCAAAAGCACTGTGAATGACTGCATGAGTCTGTCATTGTACTAGAGTTAATATATTCTTGTTTGATCCTTGTGTCTATAAATGTTCTGTTCACATGTGTGTCACATGAAGAGCATCCTAGGTTTCAGGAGAGGGTCACGTTATCACCTTCAGACCCTTTGGACATGCTTCAGATCCAGTCTCTTCTGTAAATCTATGAAGTGCTTTGTTACTGTCTGGTGCTCCTAGGTGGTTCTTCTTTTCCCCTTTCACTTACCCACCTATCTTGATTTAGATGTTCAAGAAAGACAGGGTCTAGAAGTCAGATAGCCCCAACCCAAACTGTGGGACACCTGAGGCACTTACCTAGTTTCTGATATTGTTGATTTTGCGATAGACACTCTTACTTTTTTCTTATGGTAAATAAGTGGCCTTGCTGATCACCTAGCCTCTCACATGACACTCAGTGTTACCGTTTCCCAGCACTCTCAGCATGAAGATTCTAGTTATTGATATCCTGCTGGATTAAATGTACTATTAAACCACAGGATAGACTGCATTTGATTGATGGGTATTCATTCCCTAGGACAGGCTTAAATCCTCTGGGAATACACAGCTGCCAATGTGTGCTGTTTATCACAGTGATGCATTAGGAAAGAATTGTATCTGGTGATTAAGAATGTGGCTTAGAGAAACATAAAATAAGCAATATTGTGCCATATACATAAATATATCTCTTTTGTTTTATTTATTTTTATTTTTTGTTTTTTAAAGAGTACAAATTGGAATTAAAACATAAAAAATTAAAATTGGTACAGAATTTCACTTAACAAAGTAATACAAATTTCACAGTATTTGTTGTAATACATAGTGCTGTCTTCCAATCAGTTGTTCATATTACCAGATATATTCATGTAAAATTGGGAGAAGAAAGAAATCTATAAATCAGGATAAATTTGAGTCTTTTTTCAGTAAATGGATGCAACTAGAATCTACACTCTTTTTTTCTTTTCTATTGTTTTTTCTTTTCTTTCTTTCTTTTTTTGTAGGCACTCGGGATTGAACTCAGGACCCTGTGCTTGCCAGGCAAGCACTTATCCTATTGAGCTATCTCCCTGGCCCTTTAGAGTCCATACTCTTAAATGAAATAAATCAGACTTGCATGTGCAAACATCATATTGTCTCCTCAGTGTGAGAACCTGAAAGAGAAAAATGGAATCTGAAATAGACAATAGATACCAGAAAAAGGGAATGAACTTATTCGAAAGGAAAGAGTTACTGAGTTGATGAGGATAAAAAAGGGATTGGGGAAAGAGCTTTACCTGTTTATGTAAGCAGGAGGGTTTGGACATCTCTGCTGTGCATTTCTAATGGTCTGTGGAAAGGTGAAGATGAAACCTAATTTGTTTTGTCTCCTTTTTTAAATTACTTGTACTTTTTCTCTTCTTAATTTCTTATATATGTTTTAAAATATGTAATATGAAATTAACTTGATTCTAAAATCTGGGTTGTTAAAAGCACATTTTCTCCAACAGTGGAAATTACTTATTTTTCTAAGGACTTATTTTTTAGAAGTCATATTATCATGGAAATCTGAGAAAGTAGTATGTTAATGTTCATTTTTGATCACTTATGTTCTTGGTTAAAACCTAAAATTACATTTTCTATAAATTGAGGTCATCGTTTTGTACCTCTGCATCTTTTTGTCAATCCATGCCGTCCCCCCTCTTCCTTTACCAGTTACCCCAGTGAATCTTCCATACCTGGCCTTCCCACACATACCTGGCGCTTCTTGCTCTAGCATGTGACCCTATACTCTAGTAAACTGAACTCTCAGTCAGCATACAGCTGTAAGGAAATGTCAGGCTTTGAAATGAATGGCCTGGAAATGAGTTTCTGTCACTTATTAGCTGGGTACCAATGAGCAAGTTTTATTTTAAGTGGCTTTATTTAACAAAATGACATAATATCTATTCTACCAGGCTAGTATGCATATACATTATACACATATAGCAGGCAGCTCTATCCATGACATGAATGATAACAATTACTCAACATACTAAGCAAAATATATGTTGTAAACATTCACTTCTGACCTTGATCTAAGTAATGTGGAAGAAAGAAGGCAGTCTTGGAGTCCAAAAGCAGTACTTTCAAGCTTGCATTTTTCAGTCATCTGCTGTGAGCCTCAGACAAGAACTTGCTTTGGTTGAGTTAATTTATTTACCTACAGAAAGGCAGAGTTAGTACTTCATATTATTAACTTAAAATATTAATGAAATAATATTAAAAGTTGCTCCTCACACAGTACCTTTCCTCTTTCTTTCACTATATTAAGTACATTTTCATAGATATTATATACATTTGAAAGACTCTACTTTGTTTTTTTAAATTTTTTATTTATGTGTGTGTGTGTGTGTGTGTGTGTGTGGCCAGCTCAGCCCACCAGGGGGCGCGGCTGGCCGGCATGGGGTGCTGGGGGATTGAACCGCGGTCCCTGTGCTTTGTTAAGCTTGTTCTAAGTAGGTGCTTTAGACCACTGAGCCATCTCACCAGCCCCGAAAGACTCTACTTTGTGTGTACTAAGTGATTTACTTTTTTAGAATACAAGCAACGTTTTCACGTTTATATTTAATGATTTGCTTTACACATATGTTTTATAGATTTTTATGGCATATATAAGTATGAGGTAGGTGGGGACAATTATTTTTTATCTTCCTCTATTTTTTTTTTTTTTTTCAAGCAGAAGACGGCATACGAGATGTTGCGGCGTGACTGGAGTTCAGACGTGTGCTCTTCCGATCATTTTTTCAGAATCGGGGATTGAACACAGGCCCTTGCACTTGCCAGGGAAGCGCTTATTCCACTGAGCATCTCCCCGGCCCCTCTTCCTCTATTTTTTTCAGACTATATTCATACAAAGCAGAAAAATATATATCTTTTAGATACTTTCCCTATAGTAGGACAAAATACTTAACACATAATTTAAACAAGGACAAGTTTATCTTGGCTCTTTCATTTTAGAGAATACAGTTCACATTTGCATTTGGTGGCTCTGAGCCAGAAGGGACATCATGGTGGAAGGACTGTAAAGTAAAGCTGCTGAGCCCTTTAAACTAGGGGAAAGAGAGTGAGGGAGGAGGGATGGGGGAGAAATAGAGACATAAAGAGACAGAGAGACACAGAGAGAGACAGAGAAAAAGGCCAAGACAGAGAGAGAGAGAGAGAGAGAGAGAGAGAGAGAGAGAGAGAGGAGAGAGGAGAGAGGAGAGAGAAGAGAGAGAGAGAGAAAGAGAGAGAGAGAGATTTCTAACCCTACCCAACCACCATGACCAACATACAGCACAGCAAATCAATTACAGAGCCACTATAACTCTGTCACCAACCAAGCACATGAGACTAAAACTTTTGGCATCGCGAAATTTTTTAGCTGTTCTTTGTCATGGAAGTATTTCACTTCTCCATCAAACTTGAAAGAGAGTTTTGCAGGGTATAGTAGTCTGGGCTGGAATTTGTTTTCATAGAGAACCTGAAGTACTCTGCTCCATGCTCTTCTTGCCTGCATGGTTTGTGAAGAGAAGTCGGCCGTAATTCTGATGGGTTTTCCTTTGAATGTGATCTGCTTCTTTTCTCTAGCTGCTTTCAGTAAATTATTCTTCTGCTGAATTTCTGGGCTCAGAACCCAAGCCCACCCATAACAAGTGCAGAGGACACTAACACAGAACAAATTGGAAATCACACAGCTGAAAGCAATGAATCAACCGCTTCTGAAATAAAACAGCTGCAGAAAGATATAGAAGACCTCAGACTGGAAATGAAAAAAGAAATCCCTGAATTAATAACATCTTCACTAAAGAATCAAATGCAGAAACATATGGAAGAAACCCAGTACCCACCCAGAACAAATGCGGAGGACACTAGCTCGGCTCAAATGCATGAATCAAGAACGTCGATAGTAAATAAGCAGCAGCAGAAAGATATAGAAGAAATCAGAGCACAATTCTTTTCTGAAATAAAAAAAGAACTCTCAGAACTCGTAGCAGATGAAGTAAAGAAGCAGCTACAGAAACATAAGCAGGAAACCCAATCTGAAAAAAACATTGCAGTAAAAGAATTTTTAACTGCTTCTAAGGAAGATATAGATAAAAAAATACAGGAGATTAGAAAAATGACGGACTCCTTGAATGAGCAATACAGGAAAGAAATAGATAGCATGAAGCAGAGTCAAAGAGATATAGAGGAAATGAAACTCTCAATCACAAGCTTGCAAAACCGTTTAAGTGAATGTGAAGACAGAGTTTCAGATCTTGAAGATGCTGGTGTAGCTAGTGAAAAGGTAAGAAAGGATCTCTTACAAACAACGAGGATGCAGGAAAGAATAATTCATCACCTGCAAGATGATGCAAAGATGAACAATGTGAGACTAATAGGCATCAATGAGAAAGAAGGAGTCAACACAAATGACATTAAAAAAATATGGGCAGAAGTAATAGCAGAAAAGCTCCCAAATATGAGGAAACAATCTGACATTCAGGTAACTGAAGCATATAGAATGCCAAAGAACCTCAACCCAATGTAAAACTTCTGGAGTTACATCTTAGACATACTCCATAAAAATATCTCTCTAGGAAAAGAAACTACAAAAATAGGCGAGAGTAGCAATATGGCAGCCATTTGTAGCCTGTGGTAGGATGCAGAATTCTCAGATGTTTACCTTTCACTGTCTCTCCATGAGTACCCTTAGAATTGGAATGAATGCATCCAGGACTAGAAAGAATGCAGTGAAGATTACTGTAATCCTGGGTAGAAGGCTTTAGAATGTGAAATCATGTAAACTTTTAGTCTTATGGAATTCAAATGATTGCAATTTCACTTGGTTTAGAAATTACACATTTTAGAATCACTGTTTCTGAAAACACAATGCTACCTCCTCTGCATGTAGGTTGCATGATCTTACAATTCTATTCCACATGTGATCCTTTCCATGTAAAAATATGTGACAGAGGAGCTGAGGTGGTCTCTACCACATGTATATCGGTGGTCTAAGCACCTGCCTGGCAAGTGCAAGAACCAGGCTTCAATCCCTGGTGCCATAAGCTATGCCAGCCTGGGAAACCTGGGCACACAGTGCTGGCCACTGAAAATGGGTGTGGTGGTGCATGCCTTTAATCCCAGAACTGGGGAGGATGAGACAGGAGGATCTCTATCTGAGCTGCAGTCCAAGCTGCGTAGAGAGACCCAGTAATAACTAATTAACTAGCTAACTAACTAAACAAATAAATAAATAAAATAAAATATGTGGTGGAGGTTGATCTAAAATGTCAGTGTGACTGCTAAAATTGTTAAAGTTACTTCACAGGACTTAGAGATCAGTGGCTGCCCACTTTATACTCAATTCCTACATTATTACACTACTATACGCAAGAAATCATTTGCTTTGTGCAAAAGTGGGAAAATCTACATTAATGCCCTCAGTAGCATAGTGAGATCCTGTGAGTTAACACTGGTAAGAATGTTTTAGAGACACCAACGAAGTTAGCAGCTCTTTTGTGAGCTTTTTCTCTGTGCTTTAATTTTGACGCAGAACATTAGCTTTGGCATTTTGCAGTTGATAGGTATTTTTCTAGAAATTCTTTGGGGATTTCAAAGTAGGCTAAAAGGCTTTTTGAAGGATAAGAAAATGAAGCTTTTATATTTGTTATTTCCATTGCTGCTATTATTGAGAAAATTAGCTCTATGGCAAGAGAATAGAACAAGCAACACAAAATTACTTTTTAAGGTCTCAAACCTGACAGTGTGTTGTGCTCTTTATTTAAAAAAAAAAGAAAGAAAAAAAGGAAAGAAAAAAGAAAGAAAAGAAGACAATTAAGATTTTTTTTTCCAAAATAGCCCTAGCTAAAATTAGCTGGAAGAGTCAATTAAAAGCATTAGCCTTCATAAAAATATCTGATGTTAAAGATCAGCTAATTGCATGCTTTCATCTGGTGAGGCAGAGCTCAATAGCTTGCGCTCACTAAAGCTGGATCATTATATGGCAACAGATTCATAAATAAACTCCTTTAAAAAAACAAGTGGAATATATTGTGAAAATCCAAAACGGTAATGTAAGTGGGACAGTTCAGACTCAGCCTGAGCAGTGTGAATCCTGCTTTGAAATGAAGAGAGTTAAAATCGTAAATGAATGAAAAAAAGGATTTGATTTATTATTAGGTTTATGCAAAATAAGTGAATCAGTAATTTTCAAATCCATTAAAAGAAAATTAGTTCTCTTTTTATGTTTATAACTTCAGGACACAGTCCTGCTATTTATCTACTTCTGCCTCCTTCTTAGAAAATTTACACTCACCACACTAAGAACAGGAAACATTTTCCTTTGCTATCTAACTATGATTACGCAAAGCCACATGGATAGAGAGATTGCGGAATTGATCTCATGTACTCAACCAGTAAAGAGATATTTTTATGTGAATGTTTCTAATTCTAATGATTATTACATACTTTCATAGTGATATTCATGTTTTCTTTATAGACTAACATGATTATCTTGAACTTTCTTGTATCTGGGAATATTTACTGTAATAAAAAAGTCTACTTTAGGGAGACAATGTATTCCTATGGCAACAAGACACATTTAATTCTATGGTTTCAATCTATTTTTGTTTTTGAACATACAGTAGGACTTTATAGACTGCACTTAGGAAAGTCATGCTTTTTATGCAGTCCAGCTATCTTTGCCTTTTGGTAGAAGTGTCTAGTCCATTCATATTTAATATAACGACAGGATAGGATCAAATTTACATATAATATTTTGATTTTTATTTTCCACATTTCTCCTATGTTCTACAAAATTTCTCTGCATATGTCTCTGAGTGTATAATACTCATAACTCTATTGATTGTACAATATTTTAGGTTGTTTACTTAATGATTCCTTTGCTGAACACAGAAATTATATTTTATTTCTACATTTAATTGCTTTTCCTTTATCAATTCCTTTTATACTATGTTTCTGTGCATATGTTAACAGTAATTTTTGCCTCTTTGCTATTTTTTAAGTATTTTATGAGTTATTTGGCAGCAAAAATTAATAAAGATTGAGTAAAAATTGTTGTCTGTAATAAGAAAGAGGGATATAATTAAAATATATGCATGAATACAAATGTTATGGGAAGCCCATTATTTAGTATAATTAATAGGAGCTAGTAATTATTCTAAAATATAAAAAGAAATAAAATAGTCAACCTTATAAAAAGTATAAGAGAAACTGAATACCAGATACAAAAAAGCAGGGTAAAAATAAATCAATTAATTTGTAGTTTGAATGATACATATAATCTAATTTGAAGAAAAGGGAGTATAGGAAGAAAAATGAACAAAACAACATAAAACAGCAAAGTCCATGTAATGGGAGTTCAATAAAAATAAGGAAAAACTATTTTTAAAAATAAGACTAAAAATGACACAAATTTGAGGAGAAAATTAATTAATCTAGAGATGAAAGAATTTTCTAAGACTAAGAAGTATGAATTTAGAGAATATTCTATGGGCAGCTTATAG
>NW_004524579.1:6120956-6130013 GCF_000260255.1 Octodon degus | reverse complement strand
CTATATACAAAATAGGATAAATTTACAGCTACTTTCACTTTCAATGAGAAGAAAGAGGTGTACTAACAGTGTTTGGACAGAAGTTCCTGTCTGCTTCTTGTACTATGGATAACCACTAAGAAGATAACAATGTACAGTATATTGACTATCAAAACTGTCCTATTAATCAGCTGTGAAACTGTCTCATTCATATTTATTTCTCAATAAAAAATATATATGAAAAAATGTTTCTGAATTTAACACAAGGATATTAAATATTTATGATCATTCTTGCACTGCTGATTTGGTAATATTGTGAAAATTATATAAAAAGTTGCATAATTTAATATTTTGACTATTATATTGGTGTATCTTTGTGTGTCCATTCAAAATGACTGCAAACATTAAACCACAAAGCCATTAACATACTAATAATTGCTTTCTAAAGATAGCTATGTTCTAAATGTTGAAGTCCATGACTGTTACCTAATAAAAAGGGACTTTATTTATAAATGCAATTTAGTTAAGGAAATTGAGATTTGAAGAGTTAATTAAACTCTCTGGGTGGGTTCAATGTAGTTACTGAGATTCTTATAAGAGAAGGATCAGAATCAGAGAAGCTCATGAGAAAATGATGTTAGAAATAGTCTGAGTATCTGAGTACGTGACTCTGAAGATTGGAGCAGAGCTTAGAGTACTAGGAGAAGAAGGAACCAAGATCCAAGGAATATGGAAAACCCTAGAAGCCCCCAAAATCAATAAATGGTTTGCTTCCTAGAACCTCCAGATGCTTTGGTTTTACTGCTTGGAGACTTCTGATCGCCTGAATGCATAACAATAATTATGCGTATTTTGAAGTCACTAAGTCTATAATCATTTTTAAAGCATCAATGAAAGTAGATATAAGCTAAAATTGGAGGGTTTTTGAGTACATTATCTTTCTAGAGCTTATAATGCTCTGTTCCAACTGATTTAAATTTTTACAGCACAGTTGATATTAAAAAAAAATGGCCAGAGGACAGTAGTTCATATTATGCAGTGTCTTCATGAAGTTGAGTGTAAGATTGTGTTGATAGAGTAATAATTTCTCATTGATAATAAGAAAGTCAAGCATGACTGAATACAATGGTTAAGCTAGATTAATTATAAGAATAACTCAGAAATCGTTAAAGAAAATACTTCTCTCAGTTTCTAATTATTCCCTCCACATGGGTCATGCCTTAGTCATTTTCTTGTATGTGGCACAATATATTTAACACTTGCAACTAAAAGAAGGAGATGCTTATTTTGGCATATGCTTCATTCCACATTCAGCGAGCTCTGAGACAAGGTGGCATGGCAGAGGGACCAGCAGAGGAGACATGCTCGAGCATGCAGACAGGAGAGAAAGCAGGTGAAGAGAGGGGTGAAGATGAGAGTTGGAGCTTTTCTCATCAAGCCCCATGACCCACCTCTTCCCACTGGGCACACTTTGTAATAGCACTAAGTTTTTGTAAGCTCACCAGTGGATTAATACACCCTTTAGTAGAGTTCTACCTATCATCACATGAGGACTTAGGGTACATTTGAATATAAACCATAACAAAGTCTTCTATGACTCTACCAACTTTAATGCTGGAGATTTGAGTAGAAGAAATGGGACAAGCCTCACCCACGCCCTTTCCCTTTCCCTTGGGTGCAAAATCCTGCAGGGTGTAGACTACTCTAAGGCAGGCTCTAAATTTGCAAGGTTGACCTGTTCTGTTCCACCAACTCCTGTGCCTCACCTAATGACAAGAAGTTTAAAAGTTCACAATGAGGAACCAATCTAGCTTCCACACAAAGTCAGTAATTTGAATTAGATTTTTATTGGAAATATAAACAACTTTTGACTTTAATTCTGTTCACTTTTAGGTGAATAAAATAAGTGCTAGAATTAATACTTCAAGAGACCTGAAAGACTTAGAGTTTAATGGCATCATAATCAGTTAGATGGTTGGTAGAGTGGCTAAACATGTGTTTAACTTGCACCAATCCCTGGATTCAATCCTCAGCACAAAATAAATAAATAAATAAATAAATAAATAAATAAATAAATAAAAAACTGTTCCCGCAGTCTCAACAGAGTGAGCATCCAGGAGAGAGAGAGAGAGACCGAGTTTGTAAGAATAAAACAAGCTTTTATTGTGAGCTCGAGACTAACATACTGACCTCAGGTCAGGACTCCCAAATTGCCCGCAGCGCCAATTTTGACTTTACCTCAAGGTTATGAACTTTTCTGGTTTACAATGTAAGCACATTACATCATCACCTCTTTGTCAGGAATTTTACAAGAATGTCACACAATTTCCATAAGGTTTACATTGCACAGACACTGTTGACCGTCTTTCTGTCATGGGCTTTGTGCTTCAATGTTTAGTCTATTCCCCAAAGTGTTCTACTATTTATTTCTATTTTATGACTTTGTTTTTCTCTAAGAGGGTTAATGACTAGCTACATAGGAGGTTTGAGAGAGTGAATTTATGTATAGTTTAAGATAACTTAAGATGATCACTTAAAATTCTATCATATATTCTATATTTTCAAATGAAAACTAAACAATGCTAACAGGTAACATTCACTGTCTAGGAAGTATTTCAAATGTATCTTTTTCTTTAGTGGATGAAAAATTATAAAGAATACATGGTTGGTGGTAAAAATATGATGACTCTGTAAAATAATGTTAGGAAGTGAGAACCAGAATGAATAATAAGAGACATCAGCCAAATAAAAAGTAAATGTGACTTGGTCGGATCTTATTTGTCATGAACTCTAACCCTGTGGGTATGTACTTTGAAGTTAAGATGTTAACTACAGGTGTCACTTTCTTAAAATCATTTGGGACCAGGTAGTAGTCCTGGATTTTAGTAGTTGGATTATTTGTATGTGAACAGCTTTGGCCCTATTTGTGCATTTTTCTTTCCCTTAATATACTTATGTTTTATTGCTACAATGTCACTTTTTAAATTTTTTAAAAATCTTTTTATTGATTTATTTATTTGGCTCAGGGATGGAACTGAACCAATCTAGGGTGGTGCTCAGTGTGGGAGGCCCACCTGAGGGTTGTTGCCAGGAGCAAAAGAGGCAAACTAGTGAGGCCGTTGGGAGACTGTTAGGGAAGCTGTTTGGAGACGCTGTAGGAGCTACTGGAAGTTGCTGGTTCTCTTGGGCTTTTCTGCTGGGAGACCTTGTTCTGGCTTCCCTGATAAATTTGGCTGTTCTCCTCAGAGGAGAACCTCGGGACGTCATTACTGTTGAGAATGGCTACGGCTCACTTTGAAGGAGCCCTGGTGCTCACCTCGAGCATTGCTTCTTGGCCCTGGAGGCAAAGATGGTGCACAACTCAGTCTCTTGGAGAAGCTTGTCAAGTTGACTTTACTAATGGAGCCTCAGTTTTCCTGGTCACCTACACCTGGGTATCTCAGGACCTCACTGTTGCCAAGGATGGTTGGGGTGCTTCTTGGGGGAACTCTGATTCTCACCTTGAGGGTTGCCTCCTGGCTCCAGGTCAGATCCCTCAGCCTGCTAGCACAGATTCTTCATCCAACTGATACAGACTTTCTTGCTCCCACCACTGACATTTCTGCCTTTGTAGTACACACCCATGAAACAGGCCTGCCTGAGGCCTCCAGGTGGACTTGTGGGAGGCATTGTCATGAGCTCTGGTATTTCATCTGGACTCATGCAGAATATTAGGATCCAGACCCTCAAATGGATTCTTTGGTCTTTCATTTGTGGATAGATTCCATACACTTTCCTTATATATGATTATTTGGGTGACTATCGGAAAATAAATCTATATAATATGTATTTGTATTGTATTGTTCCCTTTGCAAAAACCCCAAAGCACAACAGCATCTGAAGGCAGGAGCCACTGCCAAAATTGTAGAGTAAAATAAAAGTTAGTGCAATTGATACATGAATCAGATACAAAGATTGTTAGAACACTAGATTAATTATTAGATTAGTAACAACTTTTTCTCATTAATGGCACATATGATCAAATAATGATGCATGTTACAACTAATGGTATTAAATAGACGACACACAAGAAACAAACCCAATGAAAACATTGTGCAGCTCATGAGTGACTCTTTTTAGATGGATTTTTTGTATTATTATTTGTAAATAGAAGGTTTTCAGTCCTTTTGAGAAATAATCTAGGGAAAACCTACAATCATTTTTACTGAAATTGATACCTATTTCTCCCAGAGGTGAAATAAACAAACAAACTAAACTACTGAGAACACCCAGTATATTTTGTCAATGTTAAATTAAAAATTGAAAAACGAGAGCTGGCCAAATAGTTCAGTGGACTAAAGCATCTGCTGAGGCAGAGCATGGCAGCTGGGGTTCAATTCCTGGCCTGCTGTGGCAGGCCCACCCCAGGGTGCACTGAGGCAGCAATTGAGACTGGGCATGGTGGCACTCACCTGTAATCTCAGAGCTTGGCAGACTGAAAACGAGAATCACTACGAGTCTGATCTATGCAGTGAGACCCTGTAGACCTTGTCCTAAATACATAAAAAACAAAATGAAAAATGATGCAGTTTTCTTCTTATAATTTATTCATTCAAAAAGATATCTAAAATAATGTTCTAATTGGATCATTTCTATGAATGCAATTGTCCCAGAAGAGTCACAGTCACTACTGTGTCAGGCAGTTATACCTGCAACTTGTTGTTGTACGATGCTCAATAACTAGTGTATCTCCATTGTAGAGCATATTCAGCAATATGTTCATATAAAAGCACTCTTCCAATTGCATTCCAGTATACCTTGAACACAGGTGATGAGAAGCAAAACTGAACTTGTCACTGAAAGACAATAAAGATATGACCTTAGTGTAAACTGCATTCTGGACAAGGCTTTGTGTTAACTAAAGGGGACTTCCTTTACTCAATCATTACAAATAAAGAGATAAGAAGAGACTTTGTCCCCTTCATTCTGCCTTTTTTCTTCCATTAATATGCAGATAACACAAAGCAATCATTTATGTTAACTTAAAAATTGTTTTTGTTCCAGTTATATATTATATTACTCTAGGCCTCCCTTTCAAGTCATTTGTAAAAGTACAGTCTTAGTGCAGTGTTGAAGCATTAGTGAATTAAATCCTACTAAGAAACAACAGTTTCTGGAGGAAGTTTCTCTGGTACAATATAAAGAAGAAACTTGACAGGCAGCTCAGGTCTTGATTAAATACAGCTCAGAATCATTAGGAAATAAAACCTTTACTTGCTGAAACTCTTATGCAGAGGTGTTTCCTTCCTTAACTTACTCAGCACCTGTGATTTTCACAGCCCTGTAGTTAGGATATAATTTAATTCCTTTGGGAGCCACTAAAATCATCTTGAGGAGTTCTGTAATATTTCCTTAGGGAATGGGAAGCAAATAACTAATCAGTGGGTTATAATTTTTTGTATGACTCAATTTTCAGGAAGGACAATGCATTTTTATTAGTTCTTAGTTTCCAATATTGACATAAGAAAATAAATAAATATAGTCATAAAACATGAATTTTCCATGGACTTAATTTTTTAAAAGCACTTGTGCATTTACTTGTTGTACAGAAAGTATTATTATGAAGTAGATATTATGCGTGTCAGAGTGACACTGGCACAAAACAGATTTTAATAAAACAGTATTTTCATGAAGAATTAACTGACAATCTTTCTAATGGTCATCATAATGAAGATATGACCAAGGACAAAGCCAAAGACTCACATAAATACATAGGAGTGGCAATTCAGGCCATAGAGAAATGTCACTCATCAAAATATTAGGATTATTAATGCCTTAAATGTTTGTTTATTTTCAGGCATCATTACCAGTAATCTCTCTTGGAAAAAAAAAAAGTGTGTTCATATTGTTCACCTGTATCTAAGTAACAAAATATCTGGTCATCAAAATAGTGGAATATTTAAAGAAATGAGTAATATTTACTCTTTCTCATATATCAAACTTATAAGGTCCTCAAAATCAAATAATCATGTCATGTATGTCTTTGTCTCCTTTACTGCATCACTGCAGTTTGTATAAAATGTATCGCTGCAATACTATAGGGATGACAATCTTCTTTTCTTTTTAAAATTGCATTAGATGACAGAATAAACTCATCACAACAAAACAAAGAATTCAGCATTCAGAAATTCATGAAAGCACAGAGCCAGGTGATGCTGGATGTGCCCTGGAAGGGACACTCCCGGAAAATGTCAGACCAGTGGAGCAGTTCACATCTCTACGGGAAGCTTGGGAGAGGTACATGGCTAACGGGCAGTGCAGGTAGCCACTACCACCTCCTGTTTCTCCTTTTGTTAGATGACCTGGATATTTGAAAGCAGGTTTAAGCAGTGAATGAGAAGCATGGGCCAAATCACAGGATGAGGCTCCCATGGACGGCTGACCTCCATAGAGGAAGCCTAACAACCCTCAGAGGATAAGCACCACCTCCATCCCATAGAGCTTTACCTGCTTACGTCTGATTCTGAAAGAGAAAATTAATCAGCCACTGAAACTTTGCAAAAATATTATGAATTTGAGACATCAACATTAAATAATTACCATCTGAGAAAGTGAGGAATTGGTAAGTTCAATAAAATAACTATAACATGTGCATAGAATGGTGAAAATCTATTCATGAGCTCTTTCTTGAAAATTTAAAAATTCTATCTAAAAGGAAAAATGAGTCTTATTTGTGGTGGACAGAGTTCCAAAGATGTCCCTGTAAGGTTTCTCATAAAACCTCAAGAAGAGTATTTTGTCACATTGAATGGAAAAAAACATTTTGCAGATTTATTTAGTTACTAATCACCACTCTTGAGTTCACCAAAAGGAAGGGTATCCAAGTGGCTTCCGAACGGAAGCATATATAATCTCATTGCAAGAGCCCTTTACAGGGAGAGCGTTGGACGGCTGGTGGAAAAAGACCAAGTCTGCATAGTTTGAACCATGAGGATGATTCACTGATCTCTGTTACCTTGAATGTGTGAGGGAGTGTGGGGTGAAGGACCCCTGAAGTTGATCTGGGGACTCTCAAATAGATCCTTGACTGACAGCCATTAGAAAGCAGGTATCTAAAGTCTGTAGTCACAAGGAACTGCATTTTGCAAACAACAAGCTTTTGATCAGATTCTTCCTGCAAGCCCCCTGCAACAGAAAATACTAATATTCTTCATGATGTATTAATTCAGATACACACGTGACTGACCCCTGGCTTTTGGCCTCATGAGACCCTAAGCAGGGAAACTAGTTAAGTCAGCTAGGTCACAGACATGCAGAATTGTGGGGACAAAAAGAAGATATTGTTTGCAGTTCCTCAGTTTATGTGGTGATTTTCTGCATGGCAATAGAAAACCAACACATCTCCACATTTTCAGTTCATGTTTTATTACAGAGGTTGATGTTTATTTTGCTAACACTTTTTCTGTGGATACTATATCACCTGAGCCTTATATTTTCAGCAACTTACTCTGCATTTATTAAGAAGAATAAAAACATTTTATTAATTGCCATTTAAGAAATGCTTTAACACCTATTTAAAAAATAAATCAGCAAAGAAATTTTAGAATTAAAAAATTCACCATTAATGGAGTGTTTTTCCTTAATATTCCTCTAGCTACCCGGATGAGCCATTTACAGATATGGCATCTGGCATTGTAATTTATTTATCTCTGCTTAATTTTATAATTTCTTCAGATTACTTCTTTGTCTCATTATCTGCTTAAGAATGCCTTTGTATTGTCTTCATTCTTCAGGAAGTTGTGAGCTAAGAATTATGACTATAAATGAGTTCACGTATCAGCTGGTGGGGAGAACAAGAACAAAAGCCTTTCCCGCACTGTCCCTGCACAGAGTATTTCAACAGCCCAGATAAAAGACGGCCAGAGCTCTCAAGCGCTTCTCTTCTTGACTATTGCGTTCTCTCCAGCATATTTGTACCTTTGTTCATCTCAACAACTATGTCAGAGTGCTTTCTCATGTCATTATCTCCAGTTCCAATTATTGGAGCTGTCATTAATATTTTAAAGGAAACTTTGACTTCTTTTTCCTGTGAGCAATAAACTGTAATGAGCGTGCATAATTTCATTCCCTGCCAATATTTAGCAATACTGTAAGTGTATGGCTTTGTAACTTTAAAATCGTGGACTCATATTTGATTCTACTTTATTTTATTTCCAGTGAACAATAATTACTTTGCCATGTTCCTTCAATTATTTTTCATATTTTTCTCTTACACCTTCACTTTACACTCTGTCTTCTTATAGCTGGAAATCTGGAGTTATTAAAAGCTGTGTGATGCCCCAGTTTCCTCTCCTA
Organism: Octodon degus; assembly: GCF_000260255.1. NCBI lineage: Eukaryota > Metazoa > Chordata > Mammalia > Rodentia > Octodontidae > Octodon > Octodon degus. Next base: position 6,121,700 of record NW_004524579.1, on the reverse strand, counting down.
CCAGTATGCTCTGTGTAATAGACACTGTGTATACTATTAAAAAACATCTTTAGGGGCTGGGAAGATAGCTCGGTGGTCTAAGCCTGGCAAGCGCAAGGACCTGGGTTCAATCCCTGGTACCACGTGCTGTGCCGGGCACGCCGTGCTGTCCACTGAAGCCAGGTACGGTGGGTGGTGCTTGCTTGTAATCCCAGTGCTGGCAAGGCTGAGACGGTATGATCACTAAGAGTCTGAGCTGATAGCAAGATCCTGTACCAAATAAATAAACAAACATTTTTTAATAAAAGCATCTTTAAACTGGGCCTGGTGCAATCAATATGCCTGCAACCCCAACACTCTGAGAGGCTGAGACCAGAAAATCATGAGTTTGAGCACAGTTTGGGCAATTTGTTGATTGCCTGGATCAAAATTAAAAAAAAAAAAAAAGACTTATGATGCAGTTTATTGAAGGCACTTGGTTCATCCTCTGTGCTGAAAAAATAAAAAGCTCCTTTAATCATGTGTCTCTTCATTCATAAAACTATTTCCTACTGCTTCAATCATAATATTCAAATATATTTTAAACATTATGTACGCAATTTAAAATTTTCTGTAATTTAGTTTGCACTGTCCTTCCAAGGTCATACAAAATGTCTTTTATGGAACTGTGAGATAAGTTGTAATTTATTCATTTTTGTGCAATGAAATCTTCTTGTGTTCATTATATGTTTATTCGGTTTATAGGGTGTTGGTTCTCTTCTGTCT
>NW_004524579.1:6116581-6120856 GCF_000260255.1 Octodon degus | reverse complement strand
CATTAATTTCTATAGCTCTCTGCCACTATCTGCTTAGTTTTAGTTTTAGTTTTTTCATTCCAATGTGGAGGCCTTTAATTTCTTTTTAAATGAACTTTCCTGATATCTTGATATTTTATTTCTTATGTACTTCAGATTTTCTTCTGTTTTTCCTTTGCTCCTTTTGCTTTTTCACTGAACATTTTCTACTGTAGCATTTTAATTTTTGATGTATGTGTGGTTTTGTTATCACTACAGTTACTACAGGTTTTATGGTAGAGTCTTCCTCCTCCTCCTCCTCTTCCTTTTTCTCTATTTCTTCTTTTTCTCCTAGGGAATTTGCCTACCACTAAGCTATATCTCCAGCCAATGACATATACCTTATTAGACTCTACTTCATATTTATACTAACTTTATTTAAGTGAGAATACATATATATTACTTCTATGAATATCTATTATTTCATATTTATTTTAGCATATTACTGCTACATAGCATATTCATATCTAAGTTCAAAGATACATCATTAAATAAGTACTTTATATAATTTGTAATTTCATGGATTTTAAAGTTGAGGAAAATAGATATGTGCATGTTTGTACACCCTGTTATGCAGATCTCTTAATTATCATTTCTGCTTATTTTTTCTATGGATTCAAATTTCTACTCATGCTTTCTCTTTTTAACTCCATGACAGCTTCTCCTTTTTGACCTCTTTTGTCTTTTATTTTTATTTTGGCTAAATCCAAAGATAAACATAATAAAGAGATGAAGTTATTTCATTTATCTGTAAGATCTTTGAAATAATTTGATTTTGTTCAAAAACAGTACCTAACATGATTTTGCTTCTACTCATTTAAGGAAAGTCTTCAGGCATGAAACAATAAATAGTCTCTTTTATCTTTACTGGACTCAATATTATGAAGCATTTTACTCAATTTTATGCAGTGCATTTTGGAATAGTAAGGTCAGTTACAGATTATTACAAATGAATGGTAAAGATATGAATTGTACGTGTAAGAAAGTATTCTAGAGACTGATACAGAACTAATATAAAAAGATAGAGTTCACAAATTTGAAAACTTGACAATATGGAGGAAGATTTAGATCAGGTTTTCTACTCTAAGGAGGTAGAGTATGGGCTGATGAAAACCCACGTGGCTCAAGTTTCAGTAAAAGTATTTTCCACATATGTAGAAAAATATTAGATGAAATAATTAGTGTCAATTACTGTGGATGTCTAAGCATACAATAACTAAATAATTAAAATTTATAGTCAAGAAATATATAAACAATCCAGTTTTAGAAAAAGTTAGAGGACCGGACAGGAATTGGAATCCAGCTGGCGGTCTCTCCAAAGCTGCTCTTACACATGGGGAGCTCAGCTCAGGACAGCTGGCCAAAGGGTACCAAGTTTCATTTAGACACAAGAGATTACCCTGAGTGATAAATTGTTCAGCATATGACTAGCAATTTATTTTACATTTCAGAATTTCTAAGTGACTTGACTTCTGGACACACAAAATGAAAACTATGAGGCATGATGAATATGTTACCTAGCTGAATTTAATTATTTTATGGTATACAGATGTACCATAAGATCACATTTTATATCATAAATATATACAAGTATTTGTCAACTGGAATCAAATTAAATTTAAGAAAAAGACCAAATACCTTTAAAGGTAATTTATTTGACATTTGATTTTTATATTTATTATCTTGGTCATTCAATTAACTCTCCACCAAGATTGCAGGCCAAGACAGAAGGTGACTTTCTTGAGAAAGTGAACTATCTGTACAAGCAAGGGCCTTTTCCTGTCTCATATTTCAGAGCTAGGTGATTGTATAATTCAGAACTGAGCAATAGCCAAGCTGTTAGATAGTCTTAGTCAAATGGAAGACATTTGTGGCCTTTGCTATCCACACAGGACCTTAGAAAAACACTTTTAATTTAATCCCAGTAGGGGAGGTACATAATACAACCCTCCAAAAAATATTGAAGAGATTCTTTTTAGGGAAAACAAGCTTCAGATCAAGGCCTTAAAAAGATGAGTTATATAATGATCAATGGAATCAGTTCAAAAACACATAACATTGTAAAGGTGTAGGAGGTTGGCAATTGAAAGATTAAAGTAGCTTTTGTCCTGAATACACAATTTAATACTTTCTTAAAAATAATAAACTATGAGCCTAAAATGATCCAATTACAAAAATCTCCTTATTAAATCCTGTGTACATTTCAATTCATTACAGGCCAAGATGTACTGCCATGAGTCTTCTGCTAAATACACTCTCCTTGTCTCAAAACCTTATCCTGTTGCTTTTGCCAATTTCTGAAGTGATTCTGGATTTCTTTTTTCTCAGTTGTGTTTGTTGCACTGCCATAGCTGCCTTAATGTCCTGAATCTGTTTAAACGTTTTTTTGATCAAGGAGATTATGGGTCCATAGAGGAAAGTGATCCATGATGTACAATGTGCCTAAGGAGAGCCACATGGAGAGAAAACATTCTCTCAGACTTTCACAGAGAGCAAATTGGTCAAGCAATGGATGTGACTCATCCACATGGCTGACACTATCAAAGGATCTACAAACTGCGGTATAGGATTTTAGGGTAAGTCCTGAGGGGATTTGAGTGACCTTGGCAGATACAAAAGTTTCATTTCTTGTTACATAGGTCTTGCTTTATCTTGGTCTTAACCATCCAGCAGAAAAGTATATAAATGAGGTATAAAAGGTAAATCCATATTAATATGCTGATCTGTAAAAGGCTCAAGTCAACAACTTCTGCCATTGCCAACCCAAAGGATAACACACTACTATTATGGACTATGAAATATATTGAATTGTTTTGCTGAATTCACATACCTACAATATTTAAATGACAATGGAATACCCATCTCTGACAAAACTAAACAAAAAAAGGAGATACAAATGAAGAAATATTTTGTATCTTTATATACAAAAAAGGATAGATATGCTACTTTCTCTTAATTCAATGAGAACAAAGATTTGTACTAATAGTGTTTGGACAGGATTTCATGTTTGTATCATGTACTGTGAATAACCACTACAAAGACAACAATATGCAATGTATCAAATATTGAAACTATCCTACTTAATTGGTTTTGAAATTGTCTCATTGCTTTTTGTTTCCCAATAAAATTGATTAAACTTTTTTTTTGATTTATTGCTGTTTGACTTTGAAGAAGAGCCAGAAACCACAAGGTGCCAGATCAGAGACCAAGGTGGAGGTATGTAAGGATGAAGACACCCCACAATGATCTTATGAACTTTCTCTTCATTGGATGGCAATTGGCAACAGTATTCATTGTATTTTTTGATTTTGCTTCGTAAATGCTGAAAGAGTTATGTAGAGCTGTTTCAGAAAATAGAAAGAAAATAGATTAATATTCCTCTTTCAAAAAATTAGCAAGTAAAACAAAATTATATGAATTGTGTTGCATCAAAGGTATTGTCTGAATTTGCTGAGTTTACTGGGTCAAGTGACTACTAGTCCTAGGCAAGGTGACGACTTTCTTCTCTTCAAGGTGATGACAAAGGTGGCTAGATTATATATGAGCATCATGAAGCTGTAGTTGAATTGAGAACATTAACACTTTAAGAAGATGATTGTGTATTTTCATTGTCTTTAACTTGAACTGAAATAGAAGGGGTAATTTGATTTTGGGGGGCTTAGAATCGTATATAAAAATAGGATATGCCACCAAACTCAGGCCCTGCGTGTGTGGGGGAGAGCTTCTGCTCTGTCCTGCACCCACCCACCACTCCAAGCTCAGACCCGCAGCATAAGAGGCCTTTGCCCTTGTTATTCGGACCTCCCCTGGCTTACCAGACCCAGCGCAGCCTGCCATCTGAATAAGAACTGCTGCCGCGCTCTTGGGAGTCCTGCAGACCCACCAAAACACAACACTGGTGAGTGTATGGGAAAGCTTCTGGGCTCTCTCACCCTTGCTTCTCATACAAAAACAAATTCCAATCCAGACTACTATACCCTGCAAAACTCTCTTTCAATTTTGATGGAGAAGTGAAATACTTTCATGACAAAGAACAACTAAAGAATTTCATGATGGCAAAACCAACCTTACACAGACTACTGAAATATATTCTAGAGAGGGACCAAAATGATCAGAACTCCACCAACGAGAACAGAAGAAACCCATTAAACAGGACAAACAATTAAACACAGGAGAAAAAACAGTTTAAAAACAGCATTCAAATGTCAATCATAAGTCAACACATCTCAATAATAACCATCAATGTAAATGGACTCA
>NW_004524579.1:6115088-6115593 GCF_000260255.1 Octodon degus | reverse complement strand
CATCAAAAAGAGGAAAGAAAAAATTCAAATACAAGCAATAAAAGAATGAAAAGCATGTAACTACTACAGACCCAGTAGAAATTCAGAAGATTATCAGTAGCTACTTTGAGAATCTTTACGCTCACAGAATAGAAGCCACAGATGAAATGGACAGATTTCTAGATAGGTACAAATTACCAAGACTGAATGAAGAAGATAAAACAACTCTCAATAAGCCAATAACAGCCAGTGAAATACGGAATGTAATAAAGAGCCTGCCAAAAAAGAAAAGTCCAGGTCCTGATGGATTCACAGCTGAATTCTACAAGAAATTCATAGAAGATATAATCCCTACACTACTCAAACTCCCCCTTCAGTGAATTTGAAAAGGAAAGAGTTCTCCCAAAACCATTCCTGGAGACAAGTATTATGCTGATACCAAAACCAGGGAAAGATACAACTAAGAAAGAGAACTACAGGCCTATCTCCCTCATGAACATAGATGCCAAAATCCTCAATAAAATCC
>NW_004524579.1:6102594-6114362 GCF_000260255.1 Octodon degus | reverse complement strand
CTTACATAGGCCAATTTCAGGTGTACATTCCAGGAGAACAACCCTTCTCCTTCCGAGATCCTTCAGGTCAGTATTCAAGACCTGCAATATTGGTGACAAGGAGAAGTGCTATTTCGTGCCTTACCTATGGGCAACCCAAAGGTTGATGTTCTGATTACACTCATTATCAATCTTCTACATCATAGCGAAGTATCAGCAGTCATACAAGATACTCTAAAGGTCTTTACTTTAAATAATGATATTTATTTTTCCTTTTCACGTTAATCATGACAGAAAATCAACAGATAGTTGCGTTAGAGAAAATAATGCCAATCTAGAATCCTAAAAGCTAATTTGTGAAATAGAAAGGCATTCTATTTCCACAAATACCAAGAATAAAATATTAATTTTTAAAGAAAACTTTTCCTTAAAATTTAACCATTGTTACTCTCCTGCAATCTTGTTTGAAATTTTAAACCATTATTTTTATTGATTTTTTTTTATTTCTTCAAAATAAAAGCATGTCCTTTGCTCTCACCTTGTCCCACTGACACTGTCCAGACTGACTCTGAACCTGGAGGTGGAGGAGATGGACACAAGCATAGTGCCTTGAGGGATTTACAGTATACACATGTTGTAGGTTCCAATAGCCATCAAAGCAGAGATGGTGGTGAGATGTGTTTAAAAACTAGAAGTTTTGGTTTTGTATTTTATGTATCTTTTTACTTTGGTTAAAATCTATTTTTTTTAACTTTTAGGTACTCATTTTTATTAATGGGTTTTCTTTTCTCTATTTTTTTAGGTTCAATTTTATGTATTTGGCAGAGGGTCGCAGTATGCAGTTCTGACTTGGAGTGGTCTCCCTGTTTTCAACCTCCCCAGTTCTGGGATTACAGGAGTGTGCCACCATGCCCGGACATGGTTGCCAGCTCAGAGAGCCCTGGGTGCAGGGCTGGCACTACATGCAGGACTGGGGATCAAACCCTGGTCCCTGAGTTTGTCAAAGTAGGAGCTTAGTCCGCTAAGCTGAAGCTCTTTGTGAGGCACTGTAAATGCTAAATTTCAGGTATGGATGGCTTTTGTCACTGTGCAACCTGCAGCCCATCTTTATCTTTTGCCACCACACACTGCTTTTGGAAATGTTATAGTGAAGCTTTCAATAGGAAGTACTATTAGTTTCTTATATTAACTATGCTATGTATTTTGTATGTGGCCCACAATACTTCTTCTTCACAAAAACAAAATGTAGAAGGCAGGGGCACAAGTTTGGCCTTGTTTGTAAAGTTAGAAAAAAAACTGAATAAAAATACTAATAAGAGGTTTAAAAAAGGTGAATAAAAGTATGGAGTGAGGAGAGTTTGAAGCTGGGATGTGTCTAATGGAGGGTGATTCTTTAGTAGGCTGATTAAAACCCTCTGCCAAACAGCATAGCTCCTGCAGAACGACTCTTCTTAGAGCCGTAGCTCCATACTTCTTGGGAAGTTCTGCCATCCTTTGGTTTCCTTCAGTGCTTTCTAAAACAGTAAGAGAGTTCTGTTTTTTATTTGTTTATTGGTATAATTTAGGTATACATAAGACCATATTCCTTACAGGGAATTTGTATCTGTGCGAGATATATGGGAAGGGGGCAATAAAGAGGAATTGAGTTCTCTTTATTAAACTCCATTTTGCCATGAGCACATGTAATGTTTTGACTAATTAATAAATCCTGGGCTGGCCAAATAGTGCAGCAGGTTAAAACGTCTATAAGCAGGCACTTGGGCTGGGGGTTCGATCCCTGGGTCTGCTGTGCAAGCCCCGGCCCCGGAGCACACAGAGATGGCAATTGAGAATGGGCGTGGTGGTTCGCACCTGTAATCCCAGTGCTTGGGAGGCTGTAACCAGGTGGATTACTGTGAGTCCGATTTAGTTGTGAAACCCTGAACACCCTGTAGACCCTTCCCTAAAATACAAGATAATAATAACAATAATAATAAATTGTACTAAGGTGGATCTGGGAAAGAAATCATTTTCATTAAACTCTTGTATGGTTACTTAAATATTTGATGAGTGTGTGAATAATAGCCTTTCCAGTGGAAGTGAGTTTCCAGAAATCTATAGTTTTGGCCCCATGGTATTTATCCAAATAACCCAGTATCATGCAGGGAATCACAGGCAGAAAGGATTAGGATATTAAATCATCACATGCTGGAGATATGTAGCTGTCATGGAAATGACCATGAGTACAAAAGCTCAGGGTTCAGCTGGTTGCTTTTGATGTTTCCCCACAGAGCACACACTGTAAATGATGAGTCCAAGCCCTGCTTAGATGACTCAGCCCATGCCTCAAAAAGCCTCTAAGCAGCTTTGAAAGCTTTCTTTTTCCACACTGACAAAAAAGTAACAGTGTGATTCAGTCCCTGATTGTGAAGATTGCAGTTTGGGGCTCTAATTAAATACTAAATCCTTGAAGATTAAGCCTGCTGGGAAGGACTTGGACCTTACAGTGCAGGTTGGGTACGTGAATAAAGCTTGACTAGTTGAACGACAGCCTCTTTTGAACTTATCTTGCTGCCAGAGTCGGCCTCTCCTCCCCTGTCCATGTTCACACCTGTCCATTGTGTTACATCTTAGTCATAAGGCACTGCTTTAGTTGGTAGTGATGTTCTGTGACGTGAATCACAGAGGTCTCTGGAAGTTCTTGGAGAGTGTTACCAGCAGAAGAAATTATAGGCGTACATTCATATTAGGATCTTAAACATGTGTGTCTATCTCTGGCTCACTCCATGTGGCAAGTAATCCTATCCAGTTTAAGTGATGGCAGAGGTAAGAGGAATACTAAATGGATGATGGAATCTGGAAGCTACAGAAATAAGACTGTTAAAGTTAGGTTACATATTTTTCTTTCTCTTCCAGTCTAGTAAAAGGACTGATAGTGAATAAAGTTTCACATTTGAGGTGGAAGTGAATCCCTTCTTGCTACTCTAGTTATGTTTTCCAGGTCCTGGCAGTATTATAAACTCTCACCTCTTCAGACTTTGGAGTTCTGCTAGCTCTTGCTGACCGGGATATGCTTAGCCCAGCCTCACTGCTTTTCCTTATTGCTCGCATTTCCTGAGTAGATTTTCGCTAGCATGTTCTCAGATATATTTCCAACACATCCTGTCTGAGTATGCTGTTGATTTCCTATGAAGAACTTGAGGGATACAGGAACAGAACAGGCATGTATTAAAGGTTAGATGGTATTTCATCTTCTATATTTAAAATATTAATTATGTTAAGCAAAACAGATGCTATTACCTTAGAGAATGCCATCAGTGCCTAATTATCCAGTGACAATTCTGTCCTCATTTTGAAGAGAAATTAAATAGGAAAATAAATAAATTTATCTTTTTGTCTTCTTGTGCATGCTTTAGAAAAAAAATTACCTTTAAACCAGCATAGTGGAATGTAAACGTAAACAGCCTCAGTATTTTTGACAGGCTTACAAAAATTGGAGTTTGTTATGTTAAGAAACAGCTTGTTGGGGCTGGGGAGATGGCCCAGTAGAATAGGTGTTTGCCTGGCAAGCGCAAGAGCCTGAGTTCAATCCCCAGTATGGTAAAAAATAAACAAACAAACAAAAAACCCAAACAGCTTGTTAAATAATTTCTATTTAATAGTCATGGATAATTATCTTCATATTCTGTATTTTTTGCACTGCATATTTTATCATAAATAATGTAAGAAATTTTAAACAAAATAATTAAATAATAAAATTTTAAGGAAATGAGGAATTTGCTATGACATTACAATATAAAAACAATTGAATTTAATTGCTAATTTGTATCACCCAATTGAGATTTTCTTTATAAAAGATGAAAAGAATACTACCAGTTAGAAACACCACCAATGAGTATAGCAAGTGGTGCTTGTGGGGCAAATAATGTACTCCATATTGCAATAGTTAATGACAAAGATTTACTAGTGTGATATGATAGCTATATAGATTTATACCTTTGTAAAATTAACTGTTTATTTACTATTTTGTTTTATTCTTATATTTTACCAATGTTAATGAGAACTTTTTAATTTGGATTCTCTATTTGTGGAGCATATTACACAGAAGAGTTTCAGGCACCAAATAATTTATCCACATAGTAAAATTATTTTTACTTCATGTGTTAAACATGCTTTTATGTGTATGTATTTCTTAAGCCTTGAACAAGAATATTGATTAGAATAAACATTCTATGATGATGGTAGTTACATTCATAAATGGTAAAACAATAATAAATAATAATGTTACTGTTCTCTTTGCAATTTTATGAACCTTATGTAGTTAAGTTGCATTGCAAAGCTGTACTGCACCTGCAAGTGGCTGTTATATGTAGATTTACCTCAATGAAGTAGACAAAGGGAAGTGAAGTAGATTTTCCTCAGTGAAGTAGAACAATTCCTGGAAGAATTGTTCAAAGCACTTAATAAAAAATTAAGACAAGAGCTATAGTAATACCCAATATATGTATTGATCCAGGAAGTCATATCAACATAGCACTCTCAGAGGAAAAACTATTAAAAAGTCTTCTTATGTAAAGTTAATTTATATTTTGTGTGAAACTTTCTGTGACTATGCATCCTACGTGGAGTAGATGGTCCCGGATCACTCCTCTTCTGCCACCCCTGCCTCCCCAGCCCATCGTCTCTTTCTGTACATTGGAAACTGCTGACATCCTGGAAAGGTGAAAGACATCACCCTCACGGGCTTTGCATGCTTTTTAGAACCCAACTTATGTTTCTGCTGAATTAGTTCAATGTCTGAGTCATATTATAAGCTGTTTTTATGGTAGGGTGACCATACTCGGCAAAAAGTAAAAGAATTTTGAGTGACATTTAAATTTCAGATAAAATGAGTAATATTGCATCATTATTATTTTTGGCACAAGTCTTTCTCGTATAGTATCTGAGGCTTAGTGTGACAAAACAACAGTGACAACAATGTAGCAATTTTTAACAAAGAGAATGAAAATATTTTAGAAAACATTATAAACGATGCAAAATTTCACTGAGAAAGATGATAGGAATTCAACAGGGGTTACTATAGTGCATATTGTCATCTTCAATTTAGTTGCTCAGATTACCAAACATAAGCATATAAAACTGTTCAAAATTTATAAAAAATTGAAAAGGAGAGAAAAAATTAAGCATTCATCGCTCCTTTCATTAGACCAGCAGAAATCACCAGTACAATTATTCATGCCATCTTGTGTACATATATATTTCTTTTACCCTTTCTTCTTTCTTTTATTCCATTACCTCATTCCAGTTGTTTCTTCCATTTGAAGTTTCTGTCTCTTTGATTGTATCTCTTGTACCTTTCCAATTTTATTTGCTCTTTCAAGTTCTCACACTAGGGAGACAATACAGTGTTTACGCATGTGGGCATGATTTATTTCACTTATGAGTATGGTCTCTAGTTGCATCTATTTATCTATAAAAGCTATCTTTTTCATAGCTGAGTAATAATCCATATATATATATATATATATATATATATATATATATGAAAAAATGTTCAACATCTTTGGTCATTTGAGAAATGCAAATTAAAATAACTCTTAAATTCCCTCTCACTGCAGAAAGATTTTCTGTCATCAAGTAGTCAACCAATAACAAATGGTGGAGAGGCTGTGCGGACAAAGGAACACTTCTCTGCTATTGATCATAATGTAGAATGGTACAACCACTGTGGAAATCACTGTGGAGATTTCTCAAAAACCTAGAATTAGAGGCTCCATTCAACCTACTTATTTCCCTCTTGTGCATTTTTCTAGAAGAACTGAAAACATTACACCACAGTGATATATGTGCCCCCATGTTTATAGCAGCACAATTTATCATAGCTAACTCTTGGAAACAACCCAAATGCCCATCAAATGAAGAATGGATAGAAAAAATTTGGTATTTTTTCTACATTATTTTTAAGGCTGATTTTGTGTGTGTGTGTGTGTGTGTGTGTGTGTGTATTTTTTCAAATCAAGCTTTGACACTGTATTAATTCCTCACTATTGCATACTAAATAGTAAACCGAATGCATTATTTATCATTTTTCTTCTTCTTCAGAGGGCTTATCATCTCTCATTTCATGTAATAATTCATATTTTACCTTGTTTAATATTCATCTCTTTTCCTCTAACATTAGCATGTAAGCACTACAATAAATGGGAGGTTTTCCCTCCATAATTCTTTGCTTTTTCCTTAGTATTTCAAAGTGTCAGGAGTGTAAGAGGTCTTGCTGAATGAAAGCTGAGCTTTTTCTATTTACATATGGATGTGTATTGCATAAAAGAATTTAAAATTGTACCCTACTTATGATAAGTAACAAAGTAATGATTAATTTTACTATTATTCACACAGTACCAACTACCTGATTCATAGTAGTAAGCCAGTAGATTTTAGTACTTTTTCTTTTCCTCATTTTCTCTAACTTAGGTTTTATGTTGAATTCCTAGCATTATCCCATGCTTAAAAGAATCATGGAAAAACATCAAAAAACAAAGAACAGTGAAAAAGGTAAATATAGCAAGCATCAATAAAATTTCTGCTTGTTTGAATTATATACATAATTAAATGCTCAGTCATAATATGATAAATGATAGAGGAAGCATACTATATCAGCTACTTATAAACTTTACTATTCAGGGTGAAGTGAAAGCATTAATTTAAATTCAGTCCTACAATATCAAGGATTTATGTGGCAATTTTTTTTTCTAGAACCGGGGATTGAACTCAGGGCCTTGCACTTGCCGGGCAAGAGCTTACTCTACTGAGCCATTTCTCTGGCCTCTTGTTGCAATTGTTTGATCACTATAGAAGTGAAAAAAATCACTAACAATCATATAGAAAAGAAAAATGAAATGATTATAAGTACCTTGATCAATCTAAAAGAAGACAAGGAAAAAGAGAGAAAATGCAGTTTAATAATAGATGTAAATAAACTATCTTTTTCATGAACATAAATGAAAAAGACCTAAATAAAATATTGACACAGAGCATCCTGCAATACATGAAGTATGCTTTTATATCATAACTTTGTTGCATATATTGAATAAAAGAAAAGATTTGAATTAGAAGTAGAAAAATCAAGGGATATAATTTAACTACATTAGCAGAGATTTTTGAAGAAAAATTTGACCTAAATGGATATAAGATAATATTTGCTAAAATGTAATTCCATTTACATTTTGCAATATAAAAACCCTATGACAATTGAAAATGACTTTTTAGTCCAATTTATAATCTGGAATAGTTAATGATGACACATTTTGAAATTTTGAGAATGCTTCTTCTTAAACTAAAGTGAATAAACAATGCCTCCCTGTATCACTGTTATTTAACATGTCACAGAAAAAAAATCTATTCTTAATAATCCCATTTGACCCATCTATTTTGATTCTGGGTATTTTTCCAGAAGAACTGAAAACATCATACCAAAATTATATATGTACACCCATGTTTATAGCAGCATAATTTGTCATAACTAAATCTTGGAAACAAACCAAATGCCAATCAGCTGAGGAATGGATAAAAATATGTGGGATTTTTATACAGTGGAGTACTACTCAGATACAATGATAAACCTGAGGCTTTTATACATAAGTGGCTTTTTATACATAAGAGGCTTTTTCTCATAAAAGAAATAAATCAGACCCACATTTGTAAATGATATATTGTCTCACTAGTGTAAGAAACTGAGTCAATAAGATCCAAAAGGTATGATAGATATAGTGACAGAGAAAGAAACTGCTCAAAATGAAAGAACAACTGGAATGGGGGAAAGGAGAAAAAAAGAGGAGAAAAACATACCTACATAACCAAGATAGCTAAAATAATTTTACTACTTATTTTTATTAGATTATTGAAACAAACAGTTAATGCTTGTATTGTTTTATCAATTTTGAATGCCTATATCTTGCAATCTAAGCAAATGCTTTGAAGATAGCATGGAATATGATAACTATTGTTAATTTCTTATTTTCTTTCTCTGAAATTTGTAGCATTCATGTTGTTTCTTTCTCTTTAAAATAAAAAAATAATGAAAATGTAAAGCACAATGTAAATTGGAAAGAAAGAAAAAAATGTTGTCGATATATTAGGTATATTATATGATTATGTTCCTAGAGAAAGCAAATAAACTATAACATTTGTATAGGAAATGACACAAAATAGAATATTTCTAAAGAAAGGAAGGGAATAAGGGGGTACATGATATGGGGAACATGGTAATGGGGTCAAAAATGACCAAACTATAATATGCATGTATTAATATGTCAAAATCAAAACCCATTACAGTGGACCCTTGACTTACATACTCAATTTGTTTGCGAGGGCTGGTTGTAACTCAAACTGGTTTTAAGTCAGGATTATTTTTCCCATAAGAAATAATAGAAATGCACCATAATGCATTCTGAATCTCCCGAACACCCCTTAAACTTTTCCAAAATAAAAAAGATTGCATAATGTATGTAATTTTAACCAGAAACTTCAATAATTTTCCTATTGTATTCCCCAAAAGTTGTAAAATGTATCTAATTTACCAGAAACAAATATTTCACACTGTACTGACCATTCTAGCTGACATCTTTGGCTTGCAGGCAGGGAGGGAGAAATGGAAGTTGGTTATTGCTTAAAAGGAGCACCTTCTTCTAGGGGAACATCAGGAAGCTGGCTCTCTGAAGTCCTTTATCTCCTTGGGAGAATCTGTAGCCAAATTGCCCCTGCTTCTGGCACACTTGGTCTCAACTTGTTGAGAACTAAAGTTCATCTAAGTTTGTTTATGTCTTTTATTCACCACTGCTCTGTAATGTGACATAACATTGTCATTAAGCAAGTGAATGCAATGGAGGGCTTTGTTATGATTAGTGGTTGACACTGGAGACCATCATACATGTAGGGATGAAGAAGGTCAGGCCTAAGGATGCATAGTGCCTGAAATGAGCCTTGCAAACAAGCTATTTTAGCTCCAAGAACATGAGATGCCTATGGCAAGCAGGAAAAAAAGTTGTTAGGCAGAGGGGTTTCAATTGCCATCAACCTCCTGAGTGTATAATTAAACACTGGTTAGGGGGCCAGGAAGATGGCTCAGTGGAATAAGTGCTTCCCTGGCAAGCACAAGGGGTCTAAGTTCCACCCCTGGTTTCACCAAAAAAAAAAAGAAAAAATTGGGCGGTTCCTTTTCTCCCATCATGCAACTGTCCTCAATTTTCAGCATTCTGACTCTTTGTTTCCATTTCTTCATCCTCCACTATCCTCCCACCTCCAGGAAGTTAGAGAGCTGCACTGGATGTGACACTTTTTTTGTCTGCTTGCATCTTGTCCACAGATGTTTGTAGCTCTGTCCATTTTTTCAGGATCTCCTTTATTTCAGAAGTTTGCTACCCTGACTGTTGACATTCCCACTCCTCTTCAGAAAGTTCTTCAGCTTCCGTTCTCTGTTGCTCAGTGAAAAATTGCTGAAGTTCTGTACACAGTTATTCTGAGTGTTCCTCCAAAGATTCCTCAACGTTGCCACTGTCTACCTAAAATCATGTGGACTAGTTATAGTGACAATGTCATGAACCACAAGGTCAACTGAATGCTCAGACTTCTTTACACAGCCTTCAGAGTCTCTTTTCTGTATAATTGTAGGTCACACTTTCTTCCTAGAAGTTCTGCATCATAGGATACTGGAGCAGGATTCTCAATTAATCCTAAACTTGAAAGGATTTTGTGTTGTTCTTTCTAGAACTCTTTGTTAAGTCTTATTGAGACTACCTGGAAGGACTCCAGGAACCGTTCCTTGGTGTATGTCTTCTTAAAGTTAGATATAACCTGGTGGTCCATATCTTGCAGCAGAGGAGTTGTATTAAGTGGGAGGAACTCATCTGAGAATTCTTCAGCTAGTTCTTAGTCTTGGAGAGCAGGATCACTGTGCATAGTGGGGAGAGCCTTGAGTAGTGAACCTTAGTCCTCTCAACATCTCTTAGCAGTAGAACAGAAAGCCTCCCTGGCACACTCAAGCAAAAGTGCTCTTGTTAACCAGGCTTTTGAGTTAGATCTCCACGTGACCTTTAGTCTATTCTTCCTGACTTTGGTTTCTGAACACTCTGGGAGGTCTCAGTGTGATAAATCAAGAGAATCTTTATCCTGAAGTCACCACTCAAGTTGACACATAACTCATCCTTCATAGACTTGTGGTTTGGTATTTTCTTTGCTTCCTAGATAATGTATGTTCTTCTGGGGATTTTTTTTTTTTTTTTTGCCAAAAAGGCTGGTTTCATTGCAGTTAAAAAATTTATGATAGCAAAAGTCATTTCTCTATGTCATCGTTTTGAAGTGGTGCATGTAACTTTTAGCAGCCCTTTCAGCAGCACTGGCTGCTTCACAAATGCTTAGTTATGCTATGAACCCCAGTTCTCACTTTAAAATTGTGAAACACCCATCACTGGAACAAAATGTTTTGCCATTATTACTCACTGATGAGTTAGCCCTTGTGAGATTTGCACTTTGAGCCCTAGCTTTTCCAAAAATTGTAGATTCAGGCTATAATCTGCCATCTGCAATTTTTCCTCTAAAAAGTGTTAGATAAGGTATTTTTTTCTACCTCAGTATTAGGTAGAAACTGTTGATCAGGACTTACTAGTTCGAGTAACACTTTTGGTGACAGTAGCTTCCTTATATAAATCTTTCCTATGTAAGATTGTTGAGATAGTGGACTTTGACATGCTGTACATACAGGTGAGATCAGTCCCATGAATATAGCTCTCGTATTTCTCTACAATGTATTTCTTTTTCAATTGGTATTGCTTTCTTTACATTTCCTTCCTTTCTTAACTATTTTTCTGGATTGGGGGGGACATTCTGATAGTATTAATTATAGCAAGTGTATAAAACACTGACCAATTACCTTACATCGTAATTGTAAGGTAATTGTAAGCTTACATATACTTTTCTGACACCACGAATATTGTTTAAAACTGTACAAGTAGCTCGTATTCTTGTTATAACTCAAGACTTTGGTTATAACTTAAACCTAAAATTCTGGTTGTAATAAGAAGCAAACCAGAACCCAAGTTGTTCATATGTAGGAGTGCTCAGAATGTGAGGATCTTCTGTATTCTTTATAACAAATAGCCACCAGTTCTTTAAAAAATTGATTATTGAATTTACCAAAATATTTGTATAAAAGGAACTTGCAGGAGTAAAGTCAAAAAAGAGAAAAAAACAATTACATAAATAATGTTTACAAGATTTAAAAAATATTATATTTAAGAATATGTACATAAATGGAAACATGTATCACAGTCACAGTTTGAAAATTTTAATACAAGAGGCTCAATATTATTAGTAAGTGAAAAAAAGTAAAATTTAATTGAGTATATTATCATCTTTCTGCTAAATTGGATACAATTTTAAAACAGTATTATCAGTTGCTGAGGACATATGAGAACTTGTAGTGTAACGTCATTTAACTCAGTAGTGTCCCAAATTTTCTGATCAAGGAGATTATGGGGCCAAAGAGGAAAGTGATTGATGATGTAGAGTATTCCTAAGGAGAGTCACATGGAGAGAAAACATCCTCTCAGGCTTTCACAGAGAGCACATTGGCCAACCAATGGCAGTGACTCATCCACATGGCTGACACTGACAAAGGATCTACAATGTGAGGTACAGGATCTCAGGATAAATCCTGAGGAGATTTCACTGACCTTCTCAGACCCAAAAGCTACAACTCTTTTTGCCTAGGTCTGGCTTTATCTTGGTCTTAACCATCCAGCAGAAAAGTATAAAAA
>NW_004524579.1:6080832-6101361 GCF_000260255.1 Octodon degus | reverse complement strand
TTTAAACTTAAACCTTCTCAATTCTCGAATTGATGATGACATTAGATAGTCTTTTATTGGAAAATTATATGTCAGTGAAAGGGAAGAAACTAGTGCACAATATGGATTAATCTCAAATGTAATATACAGTGGTCCCTCACTTGTTGTGGAGGTTATGAAACACTCCCTCACAAGTGAAAATCAGCCAAGTAGCAATGTTATATTTATTTTAGTATTATATTTATTTAATGTTATATAAACACTTCTCACACTCTTATAAACCTCTCCCACACTTTTAAAAACACTTCTCATGTTCTTAGCCATTTTCTAAACTCAAAAACCTATATAATTTTAACAATATATGTATACTGTATGGTGCAGTAAAATCATGTGATATAATGAAAAATCCAAAATAAGTAATTTAGAATATTTTTTTATGTATTTAGCACAGGGTGTACAGGGTCTCACTACACAGATTGGACTCCTAGTGATCCTCCTGTTTTCAACCTCCCAAGCGCTGGGATTATAGGCGTGCGCCACCATGCCTAGTCTCAGTGCCCATCTCAGCGTGCTCCTGGAGGAGGGACCAGCACAGCAGGCTGGGGGTGGTGGTGCATCAAACCGCTGTCCCTGTGCCTACCTAAGCAGGCTGTTTAGTCCACTAATCTATCTGCCAGACCCCATCTCAAGTTATTCAAAATGATACAATCAATATTTCCTCTCTTCAGTGTAACTCACTTGATTAATAACCAAGTAGTAACACATCAAGTTGTAATAAATTGACTGTCATTTAATATTTAATATTTTCTGTTTCAAACTCAGCATTCACATGGTTCCCTGTACATGTAGTTCTCTAGGTCAATACACTTACTGAAGGGAGGGACTCATTATAATCATTGTTCTTTTGTAAAATCATACTCAGTTTACAGCTACACATTTTTCACTAAATCCAGATGTTAAATGGAAGGTTTTTCTATGACTGCTCCTCCTTCACCATATTATGAAGAGAGTTTTCATGATCTTCAAATCTCTTCATATCAGTGGATTATAGGATTTAGCAGCTATGAAGTGCTAGTGCTATTGGAAATCAACATTGTATGACTTTATTACAAATAAATTTTCTAGTGGTATGTGTGTCTTAGTTCAGACTGCTACAACTGAATATTTAAACTAAGGGATAACTTTCAAATAACAACAACAAAATCAACCTATTCTTACAGTTGGAGAATGTTAAAGGGAAGATCAAGGATGCTACATGTAGCGTCACCTTAGGGCTTTCTTCTAGTTCCTAGATGGTTATCTTTGCCATGTGCTCTCACCTGGTGGACAGGTGAGTCATGATCCAGTGTGTCATTCATAAGACACTAATTCCCCTCATGAGGGCTTTAACTTCACCACCTGACTACCTCTTCAATGCCACACCTCCTAATACCATCACATGGGGAATCAGTGCTTCAGCATAAGGATGAGGGTGGAGCACAGTTTTCAACCAGAGTTGAATGTTGTTTCAGTATTCCCTCTGCTAACTCATAGAAAGTGGGAGAAATCCTCACAGTTACTTTGATATTTAGCTCAGTTCACTTTCCACCATTTATAAAAACTAGCAGTATAGTTACCCTAAAGGAATTATTAAGGCCTCTGCTTTTAAAATGGCCTATTTCTTTGTCCAGAGACAAGAGAACGTGTCTAATTCCATTGTGAGAATTTAAAAACTTTGGGCAAATATCCCAAGTGAGTAAATACTCTTATTTCCCTTTTTGAATATACCGTCATCTTCCTCTAACCCCAGAGGTCTGAAAACAGACTCATATTCAAGTTCTATTTTATGGAATACAAATCCACTGAGCTAAGAAAAGTTTATGAAATCTGCCTATGAATTTCAATAGTTATTTGATATTTCCCATAGGAAGATAAAGGAATTAAAGAAAATTAGTTTTTATTGAACTAATGGGGCACACTGGAAAAAGGTTCAGTATTATTCTCCTTTTTTTTTCACTGAAGCAAGCAGTGTAAGAATGCAGCTGATTTTGCATATAATCTATTTGTTATAAATCAGACAAATGTAAAAGTTCAACTAAAAATCCTACGAGTTAAAGAGTATGGATAGATGGAGACAGAACTTACTGGACACCAATAGTTTATGCAATACATCAAATCCGCATAAGAATCTTACCAAATAAGGGTTCTTGAAATTTTGTAGTGAGCTTAAATATCACCTCCATATGCACGAAGCTAGTGCACTACAGAGACAGGGGTCACCTCTCTACCATGCTCCTAACGCTCCTTGGCAGACATAACAAGTAGTGATTGGAGCCTGTCATGATGTGTATTTTACCTCTTTGTGACCTTCACTTGGTTGTGTCTACTGGTACATTAATTTGTGGTAGATATACTTTAATTTGTATCAAAATCTGGTTCAATTTTTTTCAGTCTCAGGTTCCTTACTGAAAATATGTGAAATATTACAAATTTATCAGTACTGCTTATTATGATGGATCTTGAATTTTCTATATAGCGGAAAACTTGTTTAAAATAATGTTTTTACCAGTGCACCTATAGCAAAATTAGAGAAATTTAAGTGCTTCCAGGTGAAAAGCTGATTAGGAAAAAATGCTCTGTAATATAACTGGTAATATAGAATAATTGCATGAACCAAATGGCTAGATGTAGCATTTCAGTCCATTATTGGTGGGAGTAGATAAAATACCTTCTGACGAGAATTATAGATTTTGTGATTAAGATGATGTGTGGATTTCCGGGTCAAGTCTAAGATCCTATTGACTATGACAACTAACATCATGCTAGAATAGAAGAAAAAGTACTACAAAATCAGTCAGACATCACTGATTGTATAATTCATACTAACTTCAGGGGGCCAAAGTTTGAAGAAGCAAATCTAAATTCTAGAAATGCTGACACAAACAAGGAATGCTACATAAACTGTGTCCCAGGCTCTCTAATGCATATTTCTCACTGTGGCTGTGTCTTTCCAAGATGTGACTCAGGGATCTGTTTTCCACGTTTGATCTGTTCCACGTGTAACACATGGCACCTAGCATCCCTATACTTGACAGCATCAAGATGGCAGAAGGGAAAACAACATTAAGAATTATATATGGGGAATTTTTGTGAGCCAGGGCTGGGAATGAAACTGGTTTCAACTATATACACTTAATCATCAGAACTCTGTCCCAGGGGCTGGGGTGATAGCTTGGTGGTCTAACTGCCTGCCTGGCAAGCACAAGGACCCGGGTATGTTTCCCAGTACCATACACCATGTCAGCCACAGAATGTTGGGCACTCCAGGCTGGCCCTGAAACTGAGTGTGGTGGCTCATGTCCATAATCTCAGTGCTGGGGAGGCTGAGACAGGAGGATCACTGTATGAGCTGCATAGTGAGACTGTATACCAAATAAATAAATAAATAAATAAAAGCTGATCAAACAGATAAGCAGATTAAAGCACCTGCAAGCCAGTGCAGGGGCTGAGGTTTCAATCCCTGGGCCTGCCATGCCAATTGTACCCCCAGGGCATGCTGAGAGGACAATTGAGATGGGGCATGGTGGTGCACTCCTGTAATCCCAGATATTGGGAGGCTGTAAACAGGCTGATCACTATGAGTCTGATCGATCTAGTAGTGAGACCCTGAAAACCCTGCTGACCCTTCCCTAAAGTTAAAAAATAAATAAATAAATATACATGCATAAATAAATAAAGAATTTAAAAATAGAACTCTGTGACAAGAGCATTAAATGAAACTGGAAAATTTCCCCAAGCTGTGGATCTAGGTGGAAAGGAATTGGGTGGCGTGAAGAGGTGAGAAGGCCCTGCTCTGACCTAAGTTAGGCTCCAGTTTTTCATCAGTGTTCCAAGAGTTTAATCTATTAAGAACAGATGAAAGATTGATAACTTGTCTGGCTTTTATTCAGTTAGTAATTCTCTAAGAGACACCTAAACACAGAGAGGTTTTGTGTGTGAGTGTGTATGTGTTTGTGTGTGTGTGTGTGAGAGAGAGAGAGAAATTAACATTCATCACCTTAATTTTAGGTTTGAGCCATTTTGTTTATTACTACAATTTAATTTCCTAATATGACTAGTAAACATATTTTCCTCTACTTGCTTATTAGAGACCATGACGATTATTTCGCACAGCAGTTATAGGGGGGAGACGGGTCATTGCATAAAAGCACTGAGGACAGCTTCTGTCATAGAGCACAAAGTAAACCCTATTGCTACTATAAGATAACTTCTCACTTTTAAATTTGGAATCTACACATTGATATGACAAACACTCATGTGTCTAAATAATTATTCTCACATTTGCAGATTAATTTTTACTCAAAATGCTGGATCTTTTAAATTTTCTGAAGTGTTCCCAAAACATAGCACTCAGGTATAATATGCTTGGAGCCTCTCATATGTTTTATTCATATGCACATTAGGATGATCTAGTCACCAGTACCAGAAGGATGTTGGTGATTGGAACTCTTTTCCTGTGACTGTGACAGTTCCAGTGTTTTGTGAATTAAGATGAGCAAGGTGTAATTTTGAGCTCTCTTTAATATTTATTTATTTTTTCCCCTGTATTTTAGGGAAGGGTCACCAGGGCTTTCAAGGTCTCACTATTAGATCAGACTCATGGTGATCTACCTGTTTACAGCCTCCCAAGAGTGGGGATTACAGAGGGCCACCACCATGCCCAGTTTCAACTGCTATCTCAGCATGCCCCAGGGAGGGGCTGGCACTGTAGCCCTGGTAATCGAACTCCTGGCCTCTGCATCTGCTTGCAGGTGCTTTAATCCACTGAGCTTTTTGGCTGGCTCCAAGCCTTTACTTTACTCTCAAGATTTTCTAAACTTTTTAAAAGTCTATAAAAGACAAGGAAGAAGTAATATGAAGTCAATGGAAAATGGAAATATGCTTTTCAAAGTTTCTAATACTAGGAGAAAATAACATACCATGTATTTTAAGTAGATTGTAAGTCAAAGATACAGTATAAATCTTAAAACAAAAATTAAGATTATTCAATATTCAGAAAATTAAATATTGATTAATTGAAAATTAAATATTTCAAAACAATTGAACTAAGAAAAAGTATTCATGATAGTAAAGAATTACTATGAATAAAACATAAGATAAATACTGGAAAGGCAAATAAATAACCTGCACTTCTAACAGTTTGGGGATAGGATAAAAAGTTCTAGTATGTCATGGACCTGGACAGTGTTCTTGATGCTTACTGGTGGCCAAGTGTCACTTGTGGGACTGAGCTATTGCTATTTCTTCGATATACCCCTGTAGACCCAGATAGAATCATGACCAATAGGGTGCAGCAGAAATCCATTTGTAGAGTATGCTGATGGAAATATTTTGCTGCTGTATACAAAAGAATAACTGAAAGACTGTGTTTGTTTGCCCTATTTTGCGGGTTCTTTCCATTCTCATTTATGGAGTTGTGTTCATTTTGCTCCCTCTCTAGAACATCTTTTAGTAGTCTGTGTAGGCTTTGCTTTGTCACCATGGAATTCTTTAGTTGTTCTTTG
This sequence comes from Octodon degus, assembly GCF_000260255.1. Taxonomy (NCBI): domain Eukaryota; kingdom Metazoa; phylum Chordata; class Mammalia; order Rodentia; family Octodontidae; genus Octodon; species Octodon degus. Next base: position 6,095,839 of record NW_004524579.1, on the reverse strand, counting down.
TCATGGAAGTATTTCACTTCTCCATTATACTTGAAAAGAGTTTTGCAGGATATATCATTTCTGGGTTGTTTGCTTGTAAGACTTGTAGTACTTTGCTCCATGCTTTTCTTGACTGGATGGTTTGTGAAGAGAAATCTGCCATTATTCCGATGGGTTTTCCTTTAAATGTGATCTGTTTCTTTTCTTTAGTGGTTTTAAGTATACTGTTCCTGTGCTGAATTTCTGGGATCTTGATTATGATATGTCTGGGTGTATTTTTACTTGGGATGATGTTATATGGAGTTCTATATGGTTCGATTACCTGAATGTCAGATTGCTTCCCCATATTTGGGAAGTTTTCTGCTATTACTTCTGCATATATTCTTTTTATATCATTTGTATTGACTCCTTCTTTCTCACTGATGCCCATTAGTCTTATATTGTTCATCTTTGCATCATCTTGCAGATGTTGAATGGTTTTTTCCTGTATTCTAGTTGTTTTTAAGAGATATTTTCTTACTTTTTCATTAGCTGCAATGGGACACACACACACACACACACACACACACACACACACGAAAAAAATATGTGTATAACCTGACATAAGATTGATACTGTTTGGTAGAACTCTTTAAAGACTTTTCAAATGGGTTCATCTAATATATTTTACATAGTCCTGCATAACTATCATTTTGAGAGCTCTTTATTTTTTATCCAGGATACAACAACTTCTCATGCCTTCTGAATTATGCTCTTTGTTATTTCCTATATGCTACTTTTGGAGGCATTAGAATATTTCAAGTTTGTATAACTGGAAAATAATTTACTTTTAGTTTTCAAAGGTATATTTGCTAAGTATACAATTCAAAGAAGACAGATTTTTTTTTCTTTCTGTCCTTTAAATTAATTAGCCTAGTTTCTTACACACTTTCTCTTTTTTTTTCTAATGTGGAATAAGATGCTATTTAATTTTGTTCTTCCATAGCTAATTTTTGTATATTTATGATTTAATGACTTTTTTCCTTACAATAAGTTTTGGATAATTTCATTTTTGTGTATCTTGGTATGATTTTATTCAAATTTCTTGTGCAAGACGTTCATTTTTCTTGAAAATGTGGTGTTGTCCATTCAACTAAATTCAGATTTTAAATCTTTAAATACTTATTGCAGGGGCCCGGGGAGATGGCTCAGTAGAATAAGCGCTTGCCTGGCAAGCACAGGGGCCTGAGTTCAATCCCTGGTTCCGCCAAAAACAAAAACAAAAACAAAAACAACAACATATTGCCTACCCCTTTCTACTTTGAGAAATCTAATTATATTAATATAAGATTTTATTTTGGTACAGAGTGAACTATTATATACTGATCTGTAAATTTTTCTTCATTTTTATTTTGGACAATTTTTATTGTTATATTCATTTAAATTTGTAAAAAATTTATTTACAATATGCAATCTATTATTAATCTCATGCTATGTATTCATTTCAGAAATATTTCTCTAAAATATTCTATCTACATCTTATATCTTTCACATTTCAATATTTGTCTGCAATTTTAATATGCTATGTAATTACTGATTTTCAGTAAAGCTATTGAAAAAAGTCTATGAAGAGTTATTGATTTGCAACAGAGAAATATCACATAGTATTGGGTTGAAATATTATTGATCATAATTTTCCTCCTTTGTGAGACCATCATCCTCTATACTTTAGATTTTGAATAGTATTTCTCATTTACTGTCATACAACTGACTCCAACGTGATGACCATACAGAATGAATACACACAAGGGGATACTCAAGTCTATGTGAGTCAGACCTAGGGTAGCTTGATTCCTGAGTACAACTGTTACTCATTTTTATAATACATAATATTTACTGCACTTTTTTACTTATGTAAAAGAAATTATGAAGTGCAGCAACTTGACTTTTATGAGATAGTTCAAAATAGCCTTCCTTTTTTTCACAACTTGAGCATTAACCTGTGTACCTTTAATTACAGTGATACAATATAGAATAAGGCAGAAAGACATGTACATCGTTGGTATTATATAGTACGAGAAAATTTCATTTTACTTTTTTATATTATTGTCCCATAAATTGTTGCAAAATTTCTGAAAGTTAGCTTTGAATTAATTACCTCATAGATTTTTATAAAGGTGCTACTATTATATGGATAACAAATACAAAGTATTTTCATGTGAAAAATGACACTATATATATATATATATATATAATTACCATTTTTATCATTTTATGTTTAAAAGTGTTCTTGAAGCTTGTCATCTTAGACATTTATATGTGAAATTGGTAATTACAGATATGTGATTTTGACATGCAAATGTAATTTTTGTCTTAAAACTACCTCATTTTCTTTATGATTCTGACAAAATATATGTGATAAATTGGCATAAAGTTTAATATTTGAAACTATTCCTAAAAGTAATGATTAAAATCACATGCAAGTAACTGCATAAAATGTAGTTATTCTTTCTTCACATAAGAAATATCTGTGAGCTATATTTCCTCAAGTTTTCCTATTTGTGCTTATAACTCAATGTTCTTTCTATCTATACATAATAATTAGCACCATTTTTAGTGTTTAGATATATAATTATAATATTTCACATATAGATGCACCTTGAATAGTTTTAAAAATCATTAGGAATTGTTTATTGAACTAATAAAAATCACGTCTTTAAATGATATCTCCAGTTAAAATGCTTTGTTGACCCATCACGTGACAAAACAACTCTAAAGATTTTATCAAAAGTTTAATTTCTGGTTTGATTTCAATATCATGTTTAAAGAAAGATTATGGTAACAATATTTTTACATTTTTGATCCTTTACTCTTAACTTTTCTTGATATCATCATGCCTGTTTTTCAACATCCTCATCATTTTTTCTTGTGACAGAAAAAAAAATGCTAATCCAAAGGATGGGTAACAATCCTTTCTGAAAGAATTCCAAAAGCTCTTTAAACTCAAATAATTCGATACTCAATAATTTTTAAAAATTGAGTTAAAATACAGAAACAGGACTTCCAGAAAGAAGGTGGAGTGTTGAGCAGCAGCAGCAAACCAGTCTCTCCAGAGTCCAGATTCTGGAATATAGCAACATGGGGAGGAGAAGAAGCAGCAAACTGGGACTTTCAGAGCAGCAAATTCTGAGATGAAAATTGGAGCTCATGGGAACAGCAAAGATGGGGACCTTAAGGCAAAAGGGGTGGCAAACAAGTTTTCACTCTGAATCCAAGTTGCTGTGTGAAAGAAGTGGCTTTACTTTAACCTATAGACATGGTGATTACGGGTGACTCCATAAGTCTCTGTGGAGGAAAGCGTTTTGTTCTCTCTCTCTCTCTCTCTCTCTCTCTCTCTCTCTCTCTCTCTCTCTCTCTCTTTGTATTTTAAGACAGGGTGTACATGGTGTACAGGGTCTCACTGTGTAGATTGGACTCATAGTGATCCTTCTGTTTACAGCTTCCCAAGTGCTGGGATTACAGGTGTGTGCCACCATGCCCAATGTCATTTAGCACCTCAGTGTGACCTGGAGATGGGGCAGGCATGTCAGGCCTGGGGATGCTGTTGGGTGCAGTGATTGGTGAATGATTCCAATCTAATTCCCCAAGAGATGGCAATTGCTTGGTAATCATTTTGGAAAGAGGCCTACTGAAATTGGACCTCAGAGCAGCAGTATGTTGACTCCGTCTCAGGGCTCTCAGTATCAGGGTGAGGTGCAGCTATGGGAGACACCCAGAGTTAGGGAACCAAGTTCAAGATGTCAAGAGGCACCTGGAGTGTCATGGTCAGGATGAATCAGGTCCCAGGCTCACAGCCAGACATCAGGATCATCCTAAACTACAGTGGTGTGGAAAGCTCAGGATTGCTTATCCCACCACTATGATTTTATTATAGCCTTACTGGAATCAACGGAGATCTGGGCTCTCTCCATTCCTTTTTTTCTATCAGTGACAGCAGCAGAGACATGCCTTCAAGCAATATTGTTTTCGGCCTTTCTTTGCTTTTCTCTCTAGCTTTTTCTTGTTTTTAAATGAGTGAGAGCATTGTTTCTAGATTATTTTCTGTTGTTATTTTATTGTGTTCTCTCTGTTTCTTTTTTTATTTGTTTAAATTTTGTATTCCAGGACTGTACAGGGTATACAGGGTCTCACTGTGTAGATCGGACTCATAGGGATCCTCCTGTTTACAGCCTTCCAAGTGCTGGGATTATAGGTGTGCACTACCATGCCCAGGCTCAATTGTTGCCTCAGTGTGCCCCTGGGGTGGCGAAGACATGGCAGGCTTGGGGTTCAAGCTCCCAGGCCCTGCATCTGCCTAAGCTGGTGCTTTTTTTTTTTTTTTTTTTTTTGCATAAGCTGGTGCTTTAAACCGTTGAGCTATTTGGTTGTTTTGTTTTGTTTTTCCATAATTTTGTTGAGAGACAAATATCAATGAGACAGTTTCAAATCAAATTGGTAGGATAGTTTCAATAATTAACACATTGCATACTGTCTTCCTAGTGTTATTTACTTTACAAGATGCAGACATGATATCCTATTTACAAACACTATTACAACAAATCCCTCTATTCATTAAGAGAATGTAACTATATATCTAGCCTAAAAATTTTGAATACACAGATACAAAACAGACATTCATCTGTATCCCCTTTTTTGTTTAGTTCCATCATTTCAATATTATAGGTGTGTTAACTCAGCAAAATATTCTAAAAGAATCTGGTAGTCCATAATAGTATTGGGTCTTCCGCTTGACTGGCAATGCCAGAAATTGTTGAACTGAGTCCCCTACAGCTCAGCATAACAACATGGCTTTACTTCTTGTACTTTGTGTTTATACTTTTCTGCTAGATGGTGAAGACCAAGATAAAGCAAGACCTATGCAATAAGAGTTGTAGCTTTTGGATCTGATAAGGTCAGTGAAATCTCAGGATTTTTCCTGAGATCCTGTACCTCAGATTGTAGACCCTTTGTCAGTGTCAGCCACGTGGATGAGTCATGGCCATTGGTTGGCCAATGTGCTCTCTGTGAAAGCCTGAGAGAATGTTTTCTCTCCATGTGACTCTCCTTATGCACAGTCTACATCATTGATCACTTTCCTCTTTGGCCCCATAATCTCCTTGATCAGAAAATTTGGGATACTACTGAGTTACATGATGTTATAGTATAAGTTCTCATATGTATTGAGTCTTAATTGAACATGGAAGGCTAGGGCCAGACCTTCTTTCTTCATTGTTCATGTCCTGTTTTCTTTACTAGTTTTTCAAAGCTTATGTAATCTTTTGCCTTCTCTCTTGTTTCTAATATCTTCTATTTTTCTATTCTTTTCTCTTATAACTTTTGAATTTTCTTCCCCAAGAGTATAATTACTCTGTTGAGGAGAAAATTAATAAATGTAATTTTCTGGCTAGTGTTAGATTTAGTTATATAACTACAAAATTGTTAATAAGACCATGCATTGCAAATTATTACCTCTATTTTTCATTTTCTGGATTGTGTTTGATACTACTATTATTACTGATTGTACTACTTTAGGCAAGGTGACAGTGTTGTTCTAAACACTTGTTCTTCCTTGCATGCCAAGATCAAGTAATGCTATACCCCATAGACTAAGCCAAATAAGAAGCAACTTCCCATTCCAATTCAATTGAAATGTCGGATTTTGTGACAAATTCAAAAGCCAAATTCCAACTATACTTGGAAGACATTTCTGAAAAATAGTCATTTCTTAACGAGTTCTCAATACTAGAAATAAAGTTATGTACTATGAGCAATTTACAAACATCTATTCAGAAACTAAAAGAAAGTGGAAAATGAGAAGACATAGGAATAATACACATCCGCAGCTCACCAAAAGCAACTCCAGAGGCACTGAGATGGAATAATTCAAAATGAACAAACCTGAACCTCCTGGAAAGGTAACAATAGATGGCAGATAAATGAGGCTGTAGTAAAAATTATATTAGAAATAATTTCTCAGAGAACTGAAGAGATGTGGACCATAATGAATGACATGGTTAGTGGAGCTAGAGTAGATACAGATAAAAAAATAGAAAAATTATGGAAACAATGAATGTGCAACATAAGAAAGAAATTGAATGCATAAAACATATTCAAAATATATGTATTCTATTGATGGTATATGAAGTAGAATCAATCAGAATAAGGACATAACATCAGGTCTAGAAGCATGTTTTCAGTTAGTGATGATGAAAAGAAATAGTTACTAAAAATGGAAGGGACCATAAACAGTCAATTAAACAGCTCCTAGTGATGCAAAGAATAAGTAGGAATAATATAAGGTTGATCTGAGTCAATTAAAAAGCTGGAGAGAGCAGAGACCACATAAAAACTTGCTTACAGAAGTAATGTCAGAAAAACTCCCAAGAACTGAAAAATAATTTGACATACAGATAAATGAGTCATATATAAGTCTATCCAATTCATTATGATCAAAATACAAAAACTAAAACAAAATCTATAACAAGGAATTAATAGTTCTGAATTACTGTTGAACACAAGAAGAGACTATGAAAGTCTGTTACATAATAGGAACAAGTTAGTTATAAAGGAAAGCCCATTAGCATCTTATTGGACTTTTTAAGACTTTCGAGATAAGTATTTCAAGCCATAAAAGAAAACTGCCTCCAACTCATACTGATATAGCCAGCAAAATTATCTTGCAAAATTATTGAAAACATAAGATATTTCCATGACAAAGAACACATGAAGAAATTCATTACCACCAAACCAACCCTACAAAGAATGCTGAAGGATACACTACAAAGAACTAGGAGACTACAACTGTATGAACTCCAGTAGAATGAATCACCAGGCAAGGCAAGCAACTAGGGAAAGAAAGGGAACCAAAAAGAGGAAAATTATGTAACAGGAATAATTCAGTACATATAAATTATAACTGTCAGTGTAAAAGTTCTCAAGTCACCAATCAAAAGAAACAGATTGACAAAATAGATCCAAAATAAAATGAAATTATATGCTGCATACATGAAATACATTTAACTCAAGAAGAAATTCATAGTCTGAAGGTCAAAGCACAGAAAATAATACTTCATACAAAAGAAACTTGGAAAAAAGCAACTTTTCTGTTTGCATATATAACTCAAAACCTTTATAGATAAGTGTATGCACCTGTAGGCTGTCCTCATAAGTGAAATAAATCAGACTCACATGTGAAAATATCATATTGTCTCTGTAGTATAAGAACCTGAAAGAATAAATCAAACCTTAGAGGTAGAGTAAAATGGATAGAAATAGATAGAGTAAAATGGAAAGAAACTGAATTTAAGGATTAAACAATGAAGATGAGAAAAAGGAGAAAATATAGGAAAAAAGGAAAGTTAGAAAAACATAGAAGTATATATACAGGATGGCTGAGATGACTGCACTCATAATAATTTCCATCAGTTTTTTAAAAATATAAGTTAATGTTTAGAAATTTCACTTTGATGAACTCTATATGACGATATCTGCGATCTGAGCAGCTAGATCGAGGACAGCAACGTGTAATACAGTTGAATGCCTCTCACCTTGGTCTTCTAAATGTGTACAATTTCTACTGTCTTATCAATTATTTTACTCTCTTTAAAATAAACTCTTAAAAGACAAAGAAAGAATTCAAGAGTTCTTCAAAGAAAGTGTTAATATTCAATTATTTTTCCAGTCTTGCATAACTGTATGTCTTAATCCAAGGACAAATTTCACAATAAAACAGACAATATAACAACCATTCTTAATTAGCTATTCCTGTTTTAAAAGTCTATAACATGTGTATTGTTTAATGTTACCCTGTTTCTATCTTTTTTCTATTTTTTTTGCATCAGTTTTTACCCTTCAAAATAAAGTAAAATTGAATCTAAAATATTGATTTTAAGTCAAAACTAATTAAGAGAAACAGAAAATCTCTACATCTTTGTAAAATGAACAGTCCAAAAGGAATAAATGACAATTATATGTATATACAACAAATACAAACACACTCAAGTATATAAAACAAATAGTACTGCACATGGCAAGTCAAATAAGCACTAATACAATTGTAATGAGGAAATCAATACCATGGTGTCACAAATAGATAAATTAAAAAGACAAAAAAAATCAATAAAGATATATAATTTTTCTAATTTTAAAGAGAAAAAAAATTCCTCAAAAATAGAACAAAGACAAAAATAAAGCAACTTAAAACAATAAAAATGGTACAGAATTTCAAAACAAGAATAGAAAATTAATAATGATTGTTGTCTCGGTTACTTTTCTCTGGATGCTGAGACAAAATACCCAACATCAAAAATCAAGGTAGGAAGAGTTGATTTAGCTCATAGTTTGTCTACATGTCAGTCCATAATAGGCTAGCTCTGTGGCAGAGCGGCACATGGCAGAGCCAACAAGTTATGGCAGGGGAAAAGAGCAAAGATCAAAGGGCAAAAAGGGAGGTGCACTGGCTGTGGCAGTTAAGCCTCTTTCCCTTCCTTATATTGTATTCAGGCTATGCACCTCAGGTCAGATGTAGCACTCACACCCATAATCACAAACTCTAAAAGTCTGCCCCAATGACTTCATGAGGCTTTGGGGGGGCATACAGTTGTTATAGTACATATTTGTTATCTTCAATTTTGTTGCTGCAATTTCCAGATATAGGCATGTGAGACTGATCAAACAATTAAACATTAACTCCTTTTTTCTATAAACCTTAATAGAGGCATAGGGTCAGGTGATCAATGGAGTTTTAGCAAAGGTCTGACTCACAGTGGGTCCAATGGGCCCTCAAATCCATCCTGTATTTATTTCCCCTGTTCTGGAATTTATACTGGGATAGATATACTTAGTACTTGGCAGAATCCTCACATTGGCTCCCTAACCTGTCAAGTGAGGGCTATTATGTTTGGAAAGGCCAATTAGAAGCCATTAGAGTTGCCCTTGTCTGGTAAAATAATGAACTAAAAGCAGTATCACATTCTTGGAGGGATTGCAGAGATTAGTGCCACCATCAAGGACTTGAAGAACGCATGGGCGGTGGTCCCCACAACATCTCCATTTAATTCTCCAATTTGGCCTGTGTAGAAGACAGATGGGTCTTGGAGAATCATGGTAGATTACTATAGACTGAATCAAGTGGTGACTCCAATTGCAGTTGCAGGACCAGATGTGGTTTCCTTGTTTGAGCAGATTTAACACATCTCCCAGTAGTTGCTATGCAGCTGCTGATTTGGCAAATGTCTTCTTCTCCTTAACTATCAGTACAGACAATAAGAAAGCACTTTTTTTCTCTTTGTTAATTGAAATAAAATCTTTCTACGTAGAACTTATCATTCAGGTTCACCTTCAGACCTTCAGATTTTTTTGAAAGATAATCTTTCTAGACATGGTTCCTCAGGTTTTCTGATAATTCTGTAAGAGCATTTTTGAGAGAGAAAAAGGACTATGAGAAAGTCATGGCTCTGTGTGCAAATGCATATCACAACTTAAGTTGACAAATAAAGTAAGGAACTTGAGCTTCGCAGCATGCTACTTTGGAGGAGAAGCTCTAGACTACAGTCAGTGTGGAAGGAAGGGTGTCACTTCCTTAGAGGTACTCTGGATCACAATCAGCATGGAAGGGAGAGAGGTTTGATAGCTGCTGCAGATGCTTCTCCTTCCTCTGCTCTTTGCTGCTTTTTGCCACTGTGATCTTCTGTCTTCTGCTTTGTGCTACCCTGGCTTGGAGCCAGAAGAGTATGGAGTGAAATCTCCACTAACTATGAGCTAAATAAATCTTTCATATCTTAATTTTGAGTGCTGGGTATTTTGTCCCAGCAGTGACTGAAAAGTAACCGAGACAACTACTGTTTTTTTTTAATTAATTCTAGGAGTTCTTGGTTGAGTTTTTTGGTCTTCCATGTTGAGTATCAGGTCACCTGATATTCAACTTTAACTTCTTACTTTCCAATTCTTTCTCCTTTTATTTCTCTCTTTTCTAATGTCCCTGGCTAATGTTTCCAGATATATATTGAATAGAAGTTGTTGTAGTGGATATCCTTATCTTGTATCTGATTTTAAGCAAAAGCTTTTAGGTTTTTCTCCATTTAGAATGATGTTGCCTTATCATAGATGGCTTTTATCAGGCTGAGGTATAGACCATCTATTACAATTTTCTGTAGCATTTTTATCATGAAGACTTTTTTAAAAAATCTATTTGGTACAAGGTCTCACTATACAGCTTGGACTCAGTGATCCTTTGGTTTTCAGCCTCTCCAGGACTGGGATTATGGACATGCACTACCATGACTGGTCTCTAGTGTTGAGCTTTGTCAAAAGCTTTCTCTGTGTCTATTGAGATGATTATGTGATTTTTGTTTGGTTTGTATTGATACAGTCTACTACATTTATAGATTGCATATATTGAATCATCATTCCACCCCTGAGATAAATCCCACCTGGTTATGATGTATAATCTTCCTGATGATTTGTTACATTCTATGTGCTAGCACTTTAATTAGGATTTTTGCATTCATGATCATGAGGGAGACTGACCTCTTTTTTGGATATGGTTTCTGTTTTTTGGTTGGGTCTTTCCTCAGTTTTGGTGTCAGTATAATATTTGTCTACATAAATGAATTAGGAAGTATTGCTTCCTTACCAATTTTATTGAGGAGTTTGAAGAGTATTGGGATTAAATCTTCTCTACACTTAGTATACAATTCAGCTGTAAATCCTTCAGGATATTGGATTTTCTCTTCATAAGTTTTTGATCACATATTGAATTTCATTGATTGATACTAGGTTATATAAAATTTTTTGTATCTTCTTGATTCAGTTTTGGTAATTTGTACCAATTTTAGAATCTATCCACTTATTCTGTGTTTTTCATTGTGTGAAAGTAAAGTTTTTCTAAGTAGATTTTTATGATCTTCTGAATTTCCACAGGATCTATAGTTATTTCATCCATTTTATTTTTTATTGCTTGAATTTGAGTTTTTTCTTTCCTTTTTATGATGAGGTTAACTAGGGGTTTATTAATTTTATTTAATCCTTCAAAGAACAAGCTCTTTGATTCTTTATTTTTTTCTATTTTTCTTTGTCTCAATTGCATTAATTTCTACTCTGATATTTATAATTTCCTCCAAACTTTGGGATTTTCTATTTTCCTAACGTGTGAGTTCACCACTATAAATTTCCCTCTGAGAACTGCTTTCATTGCATCCAACAAATTCCTGTAAATTGTGTTTGATTTTTTATTGAGTTGTACATATTGTTTAATTTCATCTATGAATCATTGCTTGCTGAGGAGGTAGTTATTTAATCTCCACGTGTTTATGAGGTTTTTGCAGTTCCTTTGCCATTTATTTCCAGTTTTATTGGCCTGTGGTCAGATTATATGCATTAGATAATTTCAGTTTTCTTACATTGAGTTGAGCAGGATCTATGTGCTAGTATGTGGTCTTTTAGAGAATGTTCCATGTGCAGCTGAAAAGAATGTGTATTCAGATGTTGGTGGAACACTTTGTAAATGTCCACTAAGTCCACTTGTTCAAAGGTTTGGTTCAGTTCTGCTACCTCTGTCCTAATTTTTTGTCTAGTTGAACTGTCTCTGAGAAAATGAGTTGTTAAAAAGTTCCTTGTTAAGATTGTGTTATTAGTTATTAGATTTTGCAAGTCCTTTAAATTTATATTATAAACCTGTCTGCTCTCATATTTGGTGTATATTTATGTACGATTGTTACCTGTTACTCTTTAAGTTTTCTCCTAAGAAGTATGTAGTGACCTTCTTTATTTCATTTGATCATTCTTGGTTTGAAGTTCACATTGTCTGTAAAAAGAATAGCAAACCCTGCTTTTTTTTTGACTTCTTGGTTCTTGGGTTTTTTTTTTCCTTCTTTTGCTTTTCGTTTTTTGGTTTTCCTTTTGGTTTAATTTTTTTTTTTTTAATACAGAATATTGTTATATTTTGTTTCTGGATCCACTCTGCAAGTCTATTTCTTTTAATTGGTGAACTGAGACTATTTACATCATTGGTTGTACTTAATATGTATAAGCTTATGTTGTCATGTTGTTTTTTCTTTTTTTGTTTTGTTTTGTTTTTACTTCAGTACTTTTTCTGTGTTTAATTGCTTTCTCTGTTCAGTGGTTCTTTTCTGTCTTTTTTTTTTTTTAGTTGTGGTCATTTTGATCTCTTTCTAGAATATTTCAGTATACTTTGTAGGGTTGGTTTGATGGTTATGAATTTCTTTAGTTGTTTTTTCTCATGGAAAAAATTTTATTTCTCCATAATTTTGTAAGAGAGGTTTTAAGTGTATATCAGTCTGGGTTGGTAGTTGTTTCTTTTTAGGACTTGAAATACTTCACCCCATGTTCTTCTTGACTTCGTGGTTTATATTGATCTATCTACTGTGATACTGGTGGCTTTTCCTTTAAATGTGATATGTTTCTTTACTCAAATAGCTTTTAATATGTTGTTCTGCTGAATTTCTGAGATCTTGGTTATTATATGTCTGCCTGTAGATTTATTTTTGTTGGTGCTATTTTTTTTTCTATATGCCTCACTTCTTTGTACATTATATTCTATCCCTAGTTTTTGGATGTTCTCTACTATTACTTCTACAAACATTCTCTTTATGACATTTGCTTTGAATCCTATTACATTGACTCCTAATAGTCTTATTTTGTTCTCTTTTGAGTCATATCATACCTCTTCAATTACTGTTTCCTGGTTTTTTCTTTCTTTTTTTCTTTTTTTTAAAGATCTTTCCTTTCCTGGGCACTAGCTGCAATGATGTCTTAAAATTCTGAAAGACTATTTTCATAATCTTTCAAATACTTTTGCCAGGTATAATTGAAGTATTAATTTGCTGAATATCTCTTTGAATGCTTCATGCATTTTATTTCTTTCCTATATTGTTCATTCAAAATTTCCATCAATTTTCTATACTCCTCTAAATTTTTATCAATGTCTTCTTTAGATACACTCAAAAATTGTTTCATTTTTTATTTTTTACTTTTATTTTTTCCATAATTTTATTGAGAAACAAATAACAATAAGACAGTTTCAGATCAAGTTGGTAGGACAGTTTCAGTAATTAACACATTGCATACTCTTTTCATAGTGATTATTTGCTGTACAAGATGTGGACATGATATCCTATTTACAAACACTATTAGAACAAATCCCTCTATTCATTAAGAGAATGTAACTGTATATCTATCCTAACCATTTTGAATAAACAGATACAAGATGGACATTCATCTGTATCCCCTTTTTTGTTTAGTTCCATCATTTCAATTTTATAAGTGTGTTAACTCAGCAAAATATTCTAAAAGAATCCAGTAGTCCATAATAGTACTGGGTCTTCTGCTTGACTGGCAGTGTCAGAAATTTTTGATTTGAGTCCCCTACAGCTCAACATAACAGCATGGCTTTACTTCTCATACTTCGTTTTTATACTTTTCTGCTGGCTGGTAGAGACCAAGATAAAGCCAGACCTATGCAAGAAATGTGGTAGCATTTGGATCTGATAAGGTCAGTGAAATGCTTTCAGAATTTTTCCTGAGGCCCTGTACCTCAGATTGTAGATCCTTTGTTAGTGTTAGCCATGTGAATGAGTCATGACCATTTCTTGGCCAATATGCTCTCTGTGAAAGTCTGAGATAAAGTTTTCTCTCCATGTGACTCTCCTTACGCACAGTCTATATCATCTATCACTTTCCTCTTTGGCTTCAGAATCTCCTTGATCAGAAAATTAGGGACACTACTGAGTTACATGACATTACATTACAAGTTCTCATAGTTCTTGGGTCTTAATTGACCTTGGAAGCCTAGGGCCAAAATGTTGGCTTTCCTTGTGGCCCTCCTTTTTCTCTAATTTTGGTATGCAAACTTAGTTTGTTAACCATCCAGAAGACAAGCTTATTGTTATTACCATACAACCTAGGCTGTGAAGCTAAACCTCACTATCTGTCTGAATATCAAACATCTTATGCATAACATGGAACAGGTATTTTTCATCAAATATTGCTATGCTAAATTTTAAGTCCCTACAGAATATGATGGAAAAACATTTAAAAAATTAGAATATATTTTAAAAAATAGGCATACAGAATTACATAATTCTTATGCTTACACATAAGTCCAGAAATCAAACCATATACAACCTTGAAGCAGGACAGTCCCACAATATTCCTTTTTCTGTCTCTTGCTTTCATTCCTTCAGGAATATTTTATTTTACTTTTCATTTTTTCTCATTATTTTACTGAGAAACAAATAGCAATGAGATAGTTTCAAACCAAATTGGTAGGACAGTTTCAATAATTAACATGTTGCATACATTCTTCCTAGTGGTTAATTGCTGTACAAGATGAGGAAATAATATCCTATTTACAAACACTATTACAACAAATCTCTCTATTCACTAAGAGAATGTAACTATATATCTAACCTAACCATTTTGAATATACAGATACAAAATGGACATTCATTTTCATCCCCTTTTTTGTTAAGTTCTGTTAATTGAATGTTATATGTGTGTTAACTCAGCAAAATATTCTAAAAGATCCAGTAGTCCATAATAGTATTGGGTCTTCTGCTTCACTGGCAATGTCAGAAATTGTTGACCTGAGTACCCTACAGCTCAACAAAACAGCATGGTTTTAATTCTTATACTTCATTTTTATACTATTCTTCTGGATAGTTAAGACCATGCTAAAGCAGAACCTATGCAACAAGAGTTGTATCTTTTGGGTCTGAAAAGATCAGTGAAATCCCTTCAGGATTTATCCTGAGATCATGTATTTCAGATTGTAGATCCTTTGTCAGTGTCAGCCATGTGGATTAGTCATGGCCATTGGTTGGCCAATGTGCTCTCTGTGAAAGCCTGAGAGAATGTTTTCTCTCCATGTGACTCTCCTTACACACACTCTACATCATCAATCACTTTCTTCTTTGACCCCATAATCTCCTTGATCAGAAAATTTGGAAAACTACCGAGCTACATAACATTACATTACAAGTTCTCATATGTC
>NW_004524579.1:6073198-6080266 GCF_000260255.1 Octodon degus | reverse complement strand
CAGTTGCTTAGTTCACAGATATCAGTATATATAGTTAGTCAGGGTGAGAATCTTCTCAATTAACTGCTAGATTCCAAACTCTTCTGGAGATTCTCAGGATCATTGCCTTCCCCATCTTCTAAATACAACTGTGTGGCTTGTCACTGTCACGTTTCTTAGCGTTTCTCCTTTCCCTCTCTTGATTAGTTAGTCCTCAAGTTCCTGCTTTCCTTTTACTTGTATTATACCTTTCTATTTGTATTTATCCTTTTGAGTTCTTATACTAGTGAAAAAATACGATATTTACACATGTGTGTCTGGTTTATTTCATTTATGAGTATATTTTCAAGTGGCATCCACTTCAATATAAAGGTTTCAAGTTCATCATTCTTTATAGCTGAGTAATATACTCCATTGTGCAAAATACCACATCTTTTTCAACCATTCCTCAGGTGATGGGCATCTTGGTTGTTTCCAAGTTTTGGCTATCACAAATTGTACTGCCATAAACATAGGCACACATATATCCCTATGATATGATGTTTTCAGATCCAATGGAAAAATCCCTAGTAGAGGAATAGCTGGTTTTAATGTGAGTTCCAGTCCAAGGTTTCTAAGGAGTGTCCACATTGATTTCCATAATGCTTGCTCTAGTCTACATTCCCACCAGCAGTGGAGAAGTGTTCCTTTTTCCCCATAGACTCTCCAACATTTGTTGTTGATTGATTTCTTTATGATAGCCTTTCTTTCTGGGGTGAGATGATATTTCCATGTTGTTTTAATTTGCATTTCATGGATGGCTAATGATGTGGAGCATTTTTTCACATAATTATTCCCTTCTTTATTTTCATACTCTGAGAAGTGTGTGTTCATCTCAGATGCCCATTTCTGGACTGGGTCTTTAAATTTTGAGGCCCTAGTGTTTTTTAGTTCTTTATAATTTCTGGAGAGCAGACCTTTGTCTGATTACTTGTATTGATTTTTTCCACATTTGTGGGTTGTCTTTTCACTTTGTTGGTAATTTCTTTTGACATGAAATAACTTCTCTGTAAAAGCAGGTCCCAGATGTTAATTCTTTCAACTCTTTCCCATGCAATCTGATTTCTGTTCATGAACTCTTTGCCTACACCTATGTCTTCAAGAGTTCCTCCTCCTTTCTCTTCCAGGAGATTTAGTGTCTCTGCTTTAAGGTTTAGATCTTTAATCCATGTTGACTTTAGCTTAGTGCATGGTGATAGACCTAGGTCAAGTTTGAGTTTTTTGCATGTAGACAGACAGTTTTTCCAGCACCATTTGTTAAAGAGGCTATCTTTCTTCCAGTGAGTATATTTGGCCTCTTTGTCAATGACAAGGTGGCTGAGTGTGTTCGTAGGGGCTTAGCATCTTCTAATCTATTCAATTGATTCTCAGGTCTATTTTTTTGCCAGCACCATGCTGATTTTATCACAGTAGCCTTGTAGTATAATTTCAAGTCAGGAATTGTAATGCCTCCTGCCTTGTCTTTGTTGGCCAGGATTGCCTTTGCTATTCTAGGTCTTTTCTGGGTCCCGATAAATTTTAGGAATGATTTCTCTACTTCTGTGAGTTATGTTGGTGGTAGTCTGATAAGGACTGCATTAAATCTGTACAGCAATTTTGGGATTATGGCCATCTTCACAATGTTGGTTCTTCCCATCCAGGAGCATGGAATATCTTTCCATTTTCTGAAATCCTCTATGATCTCTTTTTTAAGAGTACTGTAATTTTCATTGAAAAGATCTTTGACTTCTTTAGTTAGGTTAATTCCTAGGTATTTCATTTTGCTCGGTGCTATTGTAAAAAGTATTGTTTCTGTAGTTTCCTTGTCAGTGTGTTTGTTGTCTGTGTAGAGGAATGCTATTGATTTTTGGGTATTGATTTATAACCTGCTGTGCTACTGAATTTCTATATTAATTCTAGTAGCTTCTTGGTGGATTTTTGTGGGTCTTCCAAGTAAAGTATCATGTCATCTGCAAATAAAGATAATTGAACTTCTTCTTTACCTATTCTTATTCCTTTTACTTCTTTCTCTTGTCTAATGGCTATAGCCAATGATTCCAAAATTATATTGAATAGAGTGGTGAGAGAGGACATCCTTGTATTGTACCAGGCCTAAGAGTAAAAGATTTCAGCTTTTCCCCATTTAGGATTATGTTAGCTGTTGGATTTTCATAAATGGCTTTTATTAGATTGAAGTAGAGGCCATCTATACCAATTTTCTCTATGACTTTGAATATGAATGAATTTTGAACTTTGTCAAAACCCTTTTCTGCATCAATGGAGAGGATCATGTGGGTTTTAGTTTTCACTTTATTGATCTAGTTTATTACATATAGATTTTCAAATATTGAACCATCCTTCCATTCCTGGGATGAATCCTACCTGGTTGAGCTGTATGATCTTCTTGATGATTTGCTGTATTCTACTTGCTAGGATTTTATTGAGGATTTTGACATCTATGTTCATGAGGGCGATTGGCCTATAAATCTCTTTCTTAGTTGCATCTTTCCCTGGTTTTGGTATTAGCATAATGCTTGCCTCCAGGAATGATTTTGGGAGAATTGCTTCCTTTTCAATTTCATGGAAGAGTTTGAGGAGTATAGGGACTATATCTGTAAATTTCTTGTAGAATTCATCTGTGAATCCATTAGGATCTGGACTTTTCTTTGACAGTAGGTTTGCAATTACATCTCATATTTCACTGACTTTTATTGGGCTATTGAGAGTGTGGGAGGCTCAATACCTCCAGGCCTCCAATCCTATTGCAATTGGGTTTCCGGGTTCCTCTTCCCCTACCTCTGCTGAGCTAAGGCCCTAATTCTTCTTACCCCACCTACTTCCCATAAGTCTCCTGCTATGCCCTGGAGGTGGGACTTCCTGTGATAGCCGGTTGCCTAGCTACTTGTGCCTTTTACCCGCCGACGTCATTTTCCTATGCTTCCACTATATATACCCAGCACCTTCTCTGAATATGTGAGACTCGATCACAATCCTGTCTTGTCTCTATTTCTAGCGTTTCCTGTCCTTTGTCCCCTCCTCCATTCTCTGCTCCTCTCCCAGGTGACCTTTGTTGACTGACCTGCTGACTCGTGACAAGTGGCACCAATGTGGGGCACCTGCTATGGAGGATTCAACGATGGAATCATCTGAGAGAGCCGGCAAGAGAGAAAGTAAAAGAGGCCCATGCTGCAGTTGCCTGCTGTGCAGTCTGAACCTTTGTAAGTGGACGGAACCCCTTCCCCCTTCCCTTCAGCAATGGGACACGCATTAAGTGAACCTGAGATATTTGTAGAAAGTTTGAGTAAAGCATTAAAGGCATGAGGAGTAAAGGTTAAAATTAAGAATTTGTGTCAATATTTTGAATATATTAAACACATTTGCCCATGGTTCCCTATTGAAGGAACTATTGATCAGAGGCGATGGAAAAGGGTTGATGATGCCCTTAAGGATTATTATGAGACTTTTGGACCTGGAAGGTCCCAGTTATGGCCTTTTCCTACTGGAATTTAAGTGATGAAATCTTATCCCAGAGACACTGTGACCTGGTTGTTGCTAATATGATATAAAAGGGTGGAAATATACTACAGGGAAAAAAGGTAAAACCCATCTTAAAGGACAAAGAACCCCCTAAGGGTGTGTGCCCTCCTTTAAGGGAACAGAATCTTGAAATCGAAACTAGGAAGCCAAATTCCAAACTACAGCCTGAGGAGAAAATTAACCCCTTTGATTTAGAAGGAGCTATGCTCAAAGTTAAAAAAATATATCCCGAACTACCAAAAACTCTTCAAGATGAAGCCGATTATAATGAAGTTGATTGGGACAAACTGGTGGAGGAAGCCGTTCAGTATCTGGGCCAAGATGGGCCACCCACGGTTCAACGCCTTCCGCCATATAGCACTGATCTCAGCATGCCTCCTTTGGTGTGTTAGGCTTCTGACCCTAAAAAGGAATTAAAAGGCAAAATTGAACTTCTCAAAGAACAGATAAAATTAGGGAAAGAGCACCAAGATCTCATAATCCAATTAGAAAGATTAAAATCAGGAAAATCCAAAATAAAAATATAACTGGACCAAAGGCCCCCTGTGTTCAAAGGCCGCATATGAGGGGTGCTATCCCCATAAGCTTCCTCCTGTTAGACCCACCCATAGATCTAGTATCAGAAACAACAGTTGCTCAAGGACAGATTTGGCGCCATTACACTAGTTTCGATTTTAAAGTAAAAGGAACTAAAAGCGGCGGTTGCCCAATATGGAGCCACGGCTTCATACACCACAGCCATTTTGGAAACTGGCTGACAATTAGCTTACTTGCAAGGACTGGCAGGCATTAGCCCGAGCCACTCTCTGCAGGGGGATTATTTCCTAAGGAATTCTTCCTGTATACAAGAAAGCTTCCACAATGATAGCTTCACTTTTGATGTTGGATTTGTTACCTTCACCAGCTGCAATCAAATATTTAACTACAGTAGCCCTATTTGTGCAAGAAAGGGACATGTGTTTGTATGTGGGGAAAGTTTAGCCTTCACATATTTACCTACCAACTGGATAGGACTGTGTGTCATGACAATTGTATTGCCTGATATAGATGTCATGGTAATGGTAATGATCCCGTACCCCTTCCCATTTTAGATTATGCTATGGGTCACACAAAGAGGGAAGTCCAGTTCATCCCTTTATTAGTGGGGCCAGGAGTCATGGCAGCCATGAGGACAGGCACAGTAGGGTTGGGAGTAGCAGTACATTCTTATACCAAATTATCTAATCAGCTGACTGATGATGTTCAAACACTGTCAGGTACTATCCAAGATATCCAAGACCAGATAGATTCATTAGCAGAAGTAGTCTTGCAGAATAGGAGGGGCTTAGACCTTCTAACAGCAGAGCAGGGAGGGATCTGCTTGGCTTTACAGGAATGCTGCTGCTTCTTTGCAAACAAGTTTGGTATTGTTCGAGATAAAATAAAGAGACTTCAAGAAGATCTTATTAAGAGGAGAAGAGAGCTATTTAAAAACCCTTTCAGGAGCGCATGGAATGGAGTACTACCCTACCTTCTCCCTCTATTGCGACCTTTGATTGGACTATTATAATTTTTATCAATAGGACCTTGTCTTTTCAACAGGCTGATGACTTTCATTAAACAACAATTTGATGTCATTAAAATGCAACCCATACAGGTTCATTACATGCTTGAGAAGGCTGAAAGGGAAAACTGCACTGGAATACAACCAGCTTATGATGATGGAGGCCTGGAGACCTCTTAGTCCTCTGACCCTTGGTGAGATGGTCAGGCTAGCCAGAGACGGGTAATGAGGGTCATACACGAGACATGACTAGTCACCTAAGACAGGAACCGGACCTTTTGCCATCGTGGTCTCCTATGATGGGTAAGGTTTGAGTTGGGTCCATGTAGAGGATGCCTCAACCTAAGACAGGCACTGCCCCCTCAAGGGAATCAGCTATCTACAGAAGCCATATTTTTCATACATATATAAAAGTAAAGGGGGACCTGTGGGAAGCTCAATAACTCCAGGCCTCCAATCCTATTGTAAGTGGGTTTCTGGGTTCCTATTCCCTTACCTCTGCTGAGCTAAGCTCCTATTTCTTCTTACCGTGCCTATTTCCCATAAGTCTCCTGCTATACCCTGGAGGTGGGACTTCCTGTCATAGCCCGGTTGCCTAGTTACTCGTGCCTTTTACTCACCAACGTCATTTCCCTATGCCTCCACATATATACCCAGCACCTCCCCTGAATAAATGAGACTTGATCAGAATCCTGTCTTGTCTCCATTTCTTGCTTCTCCTATCCTTTGTCCCCTCCTCTATTCCTTGCTCCTCTCTCAGGTGACCTTCATTGACAGACCCACTGGCTCAGGACAGAGAGTGGTTATATCTTGTCGATTCAGTTGTTGTAATTTGTAACTTTCTAGGAATCTGTCCATTTCATCTTTGTCTTCTATTCTGTGAGAGTAAAGATTCTCAAAGTAGCTATTGATAATCTTCTGAATTTCTACTGGGTCTGTGGTAATTACACCCTTTTCATTCCTTATTGCTTGTATTTGAATTTTTTCTTTCCTCTTTTTGATGAGGTTAGCTAGGGGCTTATCGATTTTATTTAATCTTTCAAAGAACCAGCTTTTTGCTTTTTTAATTCTTCAAGTTGTTTTCTTTGTCTCAGTTGAATTTATGTCTGCTCTAATCTTTATGATTTCTTCCCATCTTTGGGCTCTGGATTTGGTTTGCTCTTCCTTTTCTATATGACGGGGGTGCAGCATTAGGGTGTTTATTTGTTCCCATTCTGTTTTCCAAATGTGTGAGTTCACAGCTATGAATTTCCCTTTGGGAACTGCTTTCACCGTATCCCATAAATTCTGATAAGTTGTGCTTGAATTTTCATTGAATTGTAGATATTGTTGAATTTCTTGTTTAATTTCATCTGTGACCCATGGTTGCTGAGTAGGGTGTTATTTAATTTCCATGTATTTAAGTTTTTTTCTGGTTTCTTTTGTCATTTATTTCCAGTTACATTGCGCTGTGGTCAAATAATGTGCATGGGATAATTTCTGTTTTCTTACATATGCTTAAGCATGACCTATGGACCAGTATGTGGTCTATTTTAGAAAATGATCCATGTGCATCTAAGAAAAATGTGTATTCAGCTGTGTTTGGGTGGAAAACTCTGTATACGTCCACCAAGTCCATTTGTTTCAAGCTCTGGTTCAGTTCTGTTATTTCTCTGCTATGTTTTTTTCTGGTTGATCTATCTTTTGGCGATAAAGGGTTGTTACAGGCTCCTGTTAAGATTGTGGTATTGGATATTCAAGTTTTCATGTCCATTAAGATTTGCTTTATATAGTTGGGTGCACCTGTGTTTGGTGCATACATATTTATGAGTGCTACCTCTTCCTCTTGAATTTTGCCCCTAACCAGTATATAGTGGCCTTCTTTATTTCACTTGATCATTCTTGGTTTGAAGTTGTGACTGTCTGAGAATAGGATTGCTACCCCTGCTTTTTTCTGAGGTGCTGGGGTATGTAGTATTTTGTTCCATCCTTTGACTTTCAGCCTATGAATG
>NW_004524579.1:6067115-6073098 GCF_000260255.1 Octodon degus | reverse complement strand
GATTGACATGTTATTTACCTGTGGTTGTTTACTCTTTTTTCTCCTGTGTTTAATTGTTTGCCTTATTTAGTGGGTTACTTCTGTTCATGTTCATGGAGTTCTGATCATTTGACCTTTCTAGAACATCTTTGATTAGCCTGTGTAGGGTTGGCTTTTTCATCATGAAATTCTTTAGGTGTTCTTTGTCATGGAAGTATTTCACTTCTCCACCAAACTTGAAAGAGAGTTTTGCAGGGTATAGTAGTCTGCACTGGAAATTGTTTTCATAGAGGACTTGAAGTATTCTGCTCCATGCTCTTCTTGCCTTCATGGCTTATAAAGAGAAGTCAGCTGTAATTCTGACGGTTTTTCCTTTGAATGTGATCTGTTTCTTCTCTCTAGCGGTTTTCAGTAGATTATTCTTGTACTGAAGTTCTGAGATCTTGACTATTATATGTCTCAGTGTGTTTTTAATTGGGTAGAGGTTGCTTGGTCTTCTGTATGATTCGGTTACCTGAATGTCAAATTGTTTCCTCATATTTGGGAACTTTTGTGCTATTACTTCTGCCTATATTTTTTTAATGTCATTTGTATTGACTCCTTCTTTCTCATTGATGCCTATTAGTCTCACATTGTTCATCTTTGCATCATCTTGCAGGTGATGGATTATTTTTTCCCGCATCCTAGTTGTTATTAAGAGATCCTTTCTTACCTTTCTCTAGCTACACCAGCATCTTCAAGATCTGAAACTCTACCTTTGCTTTCTGTTAAACAGTTTTGCAAGCTTGTGATTGAGATTTTAAGGTCCTCTACACCTGTTTGACTCTGCTTCATGTGATTTATTTCTTTCTTGTATTGCTCATTCAAGGAATCTGTCATTTTCTAATCTCTTTTTTAATCAATGTCTTTTTTAGAAGCAGTTATTAATTCTTTTACTGCAGTGTTTTTTTTTCAGATTGAGTTTCCTCCTTATGCTTCTGTAGTTGATCCTTTACTTCAGATGCTATGAGTTCTGAGAATTCTTTTTTTATTTCATAAAATTCCATTCTGAGTTCCTCTATAACTTCTGCTGTTGCTTTTTTACTATCAATGCTATTAATTTATACTTTTGAGCTGAGCTAGTAGAAAAGAATTCCGCTCTGAGTTCCTCTCTGGCTTTCTGCTGTTGCTTAATTTTGTCGACACTATTAATTCATACTTTTGAGCAGAGTTAGTGTCCTCTGCACTTTTTCTGGGTGGGCACTGAGTTTCCTCCATATGTTTCTGCATTTGATTCTTTACTACAGATGTTATTAATTCAGGGATTTTTTTTTCATTTCCTATCTGAGTTCCTCTATACCTTTCTGCTGCTGTTTCTTTATTGCAGAAGCTATTGATTCTTTGCTTTCAGCTGTGTGATTCCCAGTTTGCTCTGTGTTATTGTCCTCTGCACTTGTTATGTGTGGGCTTGGGTTCTGAGATTGCATTTTGCTCCTTCTTGTCATTTTCTGTAGCACTGTCTTCTGACCGTTTTTGTAGATCTTCGTTGCATTTATAACCTTAGCATATATTGAAGTTTGGGTACAGATATAAAAAGTTTGGATTTATCCCGTTGTGCCTGGCTTGGGTCTGGCTGCTGTGCTCAGATCCTTTCTGCTGCTGCCCTTGGGGGTGAACCTGTTGTGCCCCTCTGGCAAGATGTTCTGTTCCTGGACTAGCTGGGTGGTTCTGTCCCCTACACTCTGCAGGGATTGCAGCTGCAGGGTTTCACCCCAGGCCTGTAGTCTAGGCCTGAGCTGATTTTGGAGGTTACCAGGTGGAGTAGGAGATAGAGGCAGCTCTCCCACATACTCACTGGTCCTTTGCTAGGACTGTATCTGGGTGTTCCTGGAACGCAACAGAAATTACTACTCTGTGGGCTGGTTGGGGGGTACTATGGAGTGGTGGTGTGCATCCCAAGGGGGTGAAAGAGGGTCTCACCCAAGCTGCGCTTGGGCTTGGACCAGTAAGTCCCACCAGCGCCAGGTAGCTGGAAGCTCTCCCACACACTCACCGGGCCTGGGCTAGGACTGGATCTAGAAATTATTTCATTATAGTTATCATTCTTTTTTTTAATTGATAGATTATTTCTGATCTGATTTCCTCTGTGCCCATCTGAAGTTGTTTTCTTACTTGAGTTGCAGTCCTCTCAGATTTCAGTTGTGTGACTTCCAAATCTATGCTGATGTCTCCTGGATTTGTTTTGGGGATATTGGGGGCCTGAGCTTGCATTTTTCTCCTTTGATTCATTATTTTCTATTTCAGGAAGAACCATATTTTGATTTCTGAGATAATTTTTGTGAAATTTTGATAGTAAATAGCTATATTACTACTATCAGAGTGT
Organism: Octodon degus; assembly: GCF_000260255.1. Classification (NCBI taxonomy): domain Eukaryota; kingdom Metazoa; phylum Chordata; class Mammalia; order Rodentia; family Octodontidae; genus Octodon; species Octodon degus. The sequence goes on along the minus strand of NW_004524579.1, from coordinate 6,070,757 downwards.
CTCTATATACTATCAGAGTGTCTCTGTTCTTGAGACAACTCTTCTTTCTGTGTGTCAGATATTCTTGATTTTTGTCTGTCCCAAGATCCTGCCTTCTCTGTTGACTGAGAGTGGGATGCTGGTTTCTATTTGACATTGTCTTCCATTTTTTAGTATAGGATTTTGCTAAAGTTATTACCCCAGTGCTTCCCAACATAGTATTACCTAAGGGATAATATGTGGTTAATACAGATATGATATCCTAGTTACAATATACAATTAGCAATAATAATAACATCAAGCGAAATTTAGAAATTGACAAACTCTGGTAACTAATATTTTGCACTTTAGAATATAGTAGCAAGAACTAGTTATATAACAAAAGAAACTGTACATTGGGAATTTGTATGCAAACTTGGTCTTCTTGCCACATACCTAGAATCTTCCAGGTAGTCGAATTCACTTGAGGTCCTTATGGTGACCTCTCTGCTTAAAGTTTGTGCTCCTGTAGGTGAACCAGTTACCTGAATTCCTCCCAGTCACATCTGTGTGATGAGTATAATAAAGAAATATCATACCTGAAATAAATTTTTGAACAAATGGACTTAGTATATGCCCACAGACTATTCTGCATCATGGTATCAGAATACTCATTCTGATCAGATGTATATGGAACATTCTTCAAAATAAATCATACAGTAGCTCATAGAGCATAATTAAGTAAATGCAATGGAATTGAAATTATGCCATGAATATTATCAGAACATAGTGCAATATGATTGGAAATCAGTGATGAAGGAAATCAAAAAAAATTGCATAAGGACATGGAAATTAAATAACTTTTTCCTGAACATGAGTGGGTAACAGATAAAATTAAAGAAAAATATCAATGAGTTTCTAGAATTAAATTATAATGTCAGTACAACATACAAGAAAGTAGTTTATAAGTAGTTCATTTTTGGATGCTATTATTAAGGATGTGGTTTCCTCAATTTCTCTGTCAGTTTCATATTTGTGTACAATAATACTATTGATTTTTGAGTGTTGTTTTTGTAACCAGCTATGCTACTGAACTTGGTTACTAAATCTAGAAATCTTTTGGTGGCGTTTTGGGGGTTTTCTATGAAGAGTATCAGATCATCTATGAATAATTCACTTTTTATTTTCATAGTCTTCTTCCTTTTCTTTCTTTTGTCTAAGTGCTCTGGCTAATGTTTCCAAAACTACTTATGAAAGTAGTGCTATGAAGGAAATTTATAGTGGTGAATTTCCGTATTGGGAAAAGAGTGAACTCAAATAAATAAATCAAGACTAAGAAAATAGTGCAAAGAATCAAATAAAAAATCTGGTTCTTTGAAACATTAAATAAAATCATGCAACCCATAGACAATCTTATTTCAAAAGAAGGAAAGACTTCATGCAATTAGGAATGAAAGGGGTGAAATCACATCAGATCCTGCAGAAGCCCAGAAGATGATTAATACTTACTTTGATGACCCACATTCTAATAAGATAGAGAACACCAAAGAAATGGACAGATTTTTTTAGTTACTTTTCTTGTTGTTGAGACAAAATACACTACACCCACTGTTAAATGGAGAAATGCTTATTCAGATTATAGTTTGTGAAAGGCTCATTCCATAATGGTCTGGCTCCAAGGAGTACAGAACATGACAGAGGGAAAATAGTTCATGGCTTTGGAAGACAGCAAAAGCAATAAGGGAAAACAAAATAAGCCTCTTTCTGATCCTTATAGTGTATCCAGTCTGCAGGAATTAGGGCAGCGACAATCCAATCAGTGGACTGATCCAGTAATCACCCACCCTTAATCCCATCATTGTACTATGAATCATGTACTCTAAGTTCACTCTCCTCAAATTAAACCCTATGACTGCAAGGCTTTGAGGAGACATCCAGACACAAATCATAACACATTTCTAGATATGTATGAGTTATCAAACTTGAGCCAAGAAGATATAAAAATTCCAAATAATACAATATCATCCAATTAATATGAAGATTAAATTTAAAAAATTACCAACAAAGAAAAATTCAGTTCCTCATGGACTTCCTGCAGGATTCTCCTAGAAATTGAGAGATCTTGTGTTTCTACTCCTTATACTCTTTAGCAAAACTGAAAGTGAAGCTATATTCACAAACTCATTCCTAGAAGCAAACATTACACTGATACCCACACCAGAAAAAGACCCCACAAAAAAGAGAATTACAGGTCAGTTCATCTAATAACATAGTTGCAAAAATCATCAACAAAGTACTAGCAAGGAGAATACAAAAAATCATCCAGAAGATTGCACACTGAAGTCAAGTGATGTTCATTCTCAAGATGTGAAGATGGTTCAATTTATGCAAATCAATAAATGTAATACAGCATATTAAAAAAGAGCAAAACCCACATGATCATGTCAGTAAATGCAGAGAAAGCATTTGGCAAAGTCCAACATCTATTCAACATAAAAAATAACTTACAGAAAATTGAAATAGTGCTTATGATGATTTAATAGAAGCCTTCAATAAAGTCTCTAATAAGATCCTGGTGACAATTCAGTAGCCAATATCATACTAAATAGTCAAAAATTGAAAGCTTTCACTTAAAAGTCCGGAAGAAGAAAAAGATGCCCAAATTTTCCAATCTTGTTCAATTGTTCAATAATTCTGGAAACATTAGCCAGAGCTCTTAGACAAAAGAAAAAAAAAGGAAGAAGACTATGAAAGGAAGAAATGAAATTATTTGTAGATGATCTGATACTCTTCATAGAAAACCCCCAAAACTCCACAAAATGATTTTTGATTTAGTAACCAAATTCAGTAACATAGCTAGATACAAACACAACACTCAAAGAAAACCAATAGCAATACTGTACACAAATATGAAACTGACAGAGAAATTAGGGAAACCACACCCTTATTAGTATCATACAAAAATGAAATATTTTTTATTATTCAATAAATTCACATTTTCCTTTCATATTCTTATTCCTAATGAAAGAAATGAAAGATCTTTACATTGAATTGTACAGTAATCTATAAAATTCAGTTGAAAAGAATATGAGAAAATAGAAAGATATACCTTGTTCTTGGGTAGGAATAACCAAAATAGCAAAAATGGCCATTATTTCAAAATTTATATGCACATCTAATGCAATTACAATCAAAATACCAACAGTATACCTCAAAAAATAGAGAACACAATTAAAAAATGCATATGGAACCAGAAGAGACCTAGACTAGCAAAAGTAATTCTGTGCAAAAAGACTACAAAGGGCCGCAGAATCTCTAATTTTAAATTGTTCTACAAATCTGCTGTGATAAAAACATCATGGTATTGATAAAAAGAACACAACCCTAGGATAAACTGAACAGATTAGAAATGAAACAATTCCAAACACACTAAGCCACCTTATATTTGAGAAAAGGGCCAAGAACCTTCATTTAAAGAAAGCCTCTTGTGGTTTGGGTTTTTTGCAAGGGAAACAATATAATACAGGACACATATTTCATAGAATTGTTTTATGATGAATCACTCAAAGAATCATATATAAAGAAAATGCAGGAAATTTTCCCACACACTAAAAATGAAAGAGTCCAGCTGAGGGTCTGTCTCCTAATATCCTGCATAAGTCCAGCTGAAAACCTAGAGTTTAT
>NW_004524579.1:6053341-6066335 GCF_000260255.1 Octodon degus | reverse complement strand
AAGCTTCCAACAGCTCCTAAGACCTACTCCAAGCAGCCTTCAACACCCAGAAGCATGCTACTTCAGTTCAACTGAGTCTAACAAGTTGACTACCAGTTGGCAAACCATCACACATCTATAGTAAATGGAGATAGAAAATTTGTTTTTGTACATATCAAAAGTTAAATCTGGATCCATAACTCTCACCATACTGAAGTAAAATTGAAATAGATGAAAGATCTAGATATTAAAACAGAAACACAGGGCCATCCAGATAGTTCAGTGAACTGAAATGCCTGCTTCGGCAGAGCTCAGAGGCCGGGGTTTGATCATCTGTGTGCCATGGCATGCCAGTCTTACCCCTGCGGCATGCTAAGACAGTAATAGAGGCTGGGTGTGGTGGCTCACACCTATAATCCCAGTCCTTGTGAGGCTGAAAACAAGAGAGTCACTATGAGTCCATTCTACATAGTGAGACCCCATGTGCTCTATACACTCTGTCCTAAATATATTAAAAAACAAAACAGAAACACTATATCTGACAAATGATAGAATAGTAAAGCTCTTGAAGACATAGATGTAGGCAACAACTTTGTGAAGAAAAACATCAATCACACAGAAAATATTACAAAGATTCAGCAACTGGTATCACACGTAATTGAAAAGCTTTGCACATGAGAAGGAAGCAGCCACAGAGTGAAGAGACAACATACAGAGTGGAAAAATGTTTGCCAGCTACATGCTAAGAAATAATATATAGAATGTATAAAGAACTAAAAAATAGTTCAGACCTCTTAAATTTAATGATCCAACCCAAAAGGGTGCATCTGAAACGAGCAGACACTTCTTAGTTGAAGTAGAAATGGCAAGTACATTATGGAAAATGTTCATCAGTAGTAATTCAAGAGATGAAAATTATAGTACTGCTGAGATTCTATTTCATTTCAGAAATACTGGCTATCATCACAAAATCAACCATGCTGGGCCTGTGGGGACAAGGAGCCTTTCTCCACTCCTGTTTCTGGAAGTGTAGACTGGTATGGTCATTACAGAAATCAATGTGAGTATTACTCAGATCAGTAAAACTAGAGGATCCATTTGATCTAGTTATTCCCCTTCTTAATATCTTCATTGATAATCCCAAAGGGATTAAAAGCATCATAGCACAGTGATACATGAACACCCATGTTTATGGAAGCACAATTTGTCATAGTCAAATCCTGGAAATACCCAAATCCCCATGATGTGATAAATGCCTAAAGGAAATGTGTTTCTTTTAATATACAATGGAGTGCTATTCTGCATAATGAAGGATAAATTTGAAACATTTCTAGGTAAGTGTATGTACCTTAAGGTTATACTCTTAAGTGAAATAAATCTGAAAGGCATGTTTATTTTTTTATTTATTTTACTGGTGCAAAATATTTATTCTAAGTTAGTTATTTTACACAGTAGTTTTTCCCCTTCAATAGACTTGTGATAACCACATCTTTTTAAATCTGTAAATAATGTTGTCAAAACAATCTTAATCTTTGAAGTACCACAAAAATTTATATTTTATAATCCACCCTGAATATCAAGACTGCAAGAATAAAACATTTCCTATATCTAAATATTTTACAGCTGTACCTAAAAGGAAAACAACAACAACAACAACAACAACAACAACAACAACAACAACAAAACATATACTTGGTTAAGGGTTAAAGTTACCTGAGTAGCCAAAAATAAAATATCTAAATTATTAGCATTAATTTAATATAATTATAACTTCAATAGTTACTTCATCATTGACAATGATTGCTAGCGCACAGGGGTGAGTGCTCCAGCACTGGTAGAAGGTGCTGCCCTAGAGCAGTGTCCCCTCCTCCCCATCTCTGCACTGCCAGCCCCCACCTGTGCATCACCCCATATGTTCTGCGTGTGTATTTTTAAAATCTTTCCCACCACATAAATGTCTCTATTAAGCAGATAACAGGAATGAACAATAACTAAAGCTCAACAAAGCCAAGTGCTCTCACTCTGGGATAAGATTATTTCCCTTGTGCATGAAATATTCAACATAAGAAAAGGAAAAGGAAAACAATTTCTTTTGTATATTCCCGAAACACACATCTGAGCTTACTGATTCCCAGGAGCTGTGAACACTTCCTGCCTACTTCCTGGCATTGTCATCCGACATCTTGCTGCTGCTGGTTTTGGTGTATGAATGAAAGACATGTTTAGGGGCTGGGGTGATAGCTCAGTAGAATAAGTGCTTGCCTGGCAAGCACAAGGGCCTGAGTTCAAACCCTGATTCTGAAAAAAAAAAAGAAAAACATGTTTAAATGTCACATTGTTTATCTATGTCAGACACTGAAGGGTAAATAAGAACCAAATGTACAATGGATACTGGGAAATAGGTAGAGATTGTTCAAATGGTAAAGGCAAAAGGGGGGAAGGATGGAGAAAGGAAGAAATGGAAAAGAAGAAGAGATTAAACATTGCAAAATGGAAACAAAGCTTTTGTACATAAACACTGGAATTGGGGTTGAAGGAAGGGGAGAGGTCTGGGCCAAAAAGAAGAAGCATGTTGTATTTTATACACATAAAAATCCCCTGTGATGAATGTGCATATTTAAAATATATTAATAAAATTAATTTAGAAAATCACACTTTACCAAAAAACCCTACCCAGAAACAGACATTTAAATCAACATTGCAGAAAAAAACTCTTGAGTTTTATTAAATATTCTTCATTTAGCTCCATCTTGCATCCTTCAAAGCAATTACATTTTTATCTAACTCACAGAACCTACTTACCAAACATATTATGACTGCTGGGCTGCATTTCATTTTGTGCCTGCCCTTTACTCACCAAAAGTGTATTTTTAAGTGCTTGCCTGGCAAGCACAAGGGCCTGAGTTCAATCCCCGGTTCTGAAAAGAAAAGAAAAGGTGTATTTTTATAATGTCTGTACTAATAGATGTTAAAACACTTGACCATTAATTGTGGTTTAAGTTTTATTGGCTTGTATCTCTTTCCTCCTGTAGTGGTATTTTTGTTTTGTTTTGGTGCAGGGTCTCACTATGCAGCTCAGACTTATAGTGATGCTCCTGTTTTCAGCCTCCCTAGTGCTGGGATGACAGGCATGAACCATCATGCCCAGACTCCATCGCCACTTCAGTGCACATGGAGGGGAGGGTCAGCACAGCATGTGGTGCCAGGAATCGAACACTGGCTCCTGCACTTGCCTAACCAAGTGCTTAGTCTGTTGAGCTATTTCGTTGGCCCTCCTGTAGTAGATTTCTAACTTGAGGTTAACTGATTACACCCAGCTGAATTAAACTAGTTTGGTATTGGGTGTGGATGGCCCACCTGAGGACTGTTGCCAACAGCATAAAGGTGGAACAGGGGAAGCTGCTGGAATGCTGTTAGGGATGCTGTTAGGAGAAGCTGTTGGAGCTGTTGCAAGCTGCTAGTTCATTGGGATGTTCTGCTGGAGGAAATTGTTGTGCTGGCTTTCCTGATGAACTTTGGAGATGCTTGCATCCTCAGCATCATTCCTGACTGCAGAGGGGAAGGTAGTGCACTGCTCAGGCTCATAGAGAAGTTGTCACGTTGGCTTTCCTGATGGGAACTCAGCTTTCCTCATGCCTGGAGGAGCTCGGGATCTCACTATTGCTGAGGATGGCTGTCGTACTTTTGTGGGAGCTCTGATGCTTACCTTGGAGTTGCTTCCTGACTCCAGTGCAGATCCCTCAGCCTGCTTGCACAGATCCTTCATCCTACTGGCATAGACCTTTTAGCTTCTACCAATGAGCCTTGGGTCTCTCCAGTGCAGCTTCATGAAGCAGCCCTGCATGATTCTTTGTCGTGGTCTCTAGACCTCCAGTTGGACTTGTGAGAGGCATTGTTGTGAGCTCTAGGTTTTCTGCTGGACTCTTGCAGGATATTACTACCAGGCCCTCAGCTGTAATTCTTTAGTGTTTATGTGTGTGGACAGATTTCCTGTATTTCTTCCTTTCTTTATTTTATTTATTTATTTATTTTGGAACTGAGGATTGAACTCATGCCCTTGCACTTGCCAGGCAAACACTTATTCTACTGAGCTATCTCCCCCGTCCCCTTAATCTTATATATGATTCTTGGGTGATTCATTGTAAAATACTAGTATAAAATGGGTCCTATAGTATATTGTTTGCCTTGCAAGAACCCTAAACCATGACTCCTCCCTAGATGATTTATAAAGATATTCAGCAGGATTACAACCAAATCTTAGTGCACTTTCTACCTTGTCTGTACCTCTTCTCAACTGGATAATGGCATGTTTTTCTGATGGAAACAAAATGTGGCTTTGATCTATCTCATGTGAATAATTAGGCTACTGAATGGATAATTTGAAGATTCAGAATTATTCCCTTTAGTTTATGATATATTTAAGTTGAGAAAACTGCTGCTCATTTCATATATATCTATATTTATATTAGTACTTACATAAAGTCAAATAATAGTTAAATTTTTCAATCATTCAGCATTTTAAATATGAATATAAATTGTAATGACAGAAATGTCTCTTGCATTCATTCCTATAGAACAGAGATCTTTAACACTAACTTACAATTTTCAATTTATGCTTTTCAATTTCTTGAAGATATTTTAAAGTAGATTTACTGAAAGTGTGAGCTTTAATTAACCTTGTCTCAGCAGCCAATTCTACTATCTTTCTACAAAAATTGTATAAAATTCATATATCATAAAATTTATTAGGTAATATGTATAATTCAGTACTTTCAGCATTTCACAGAACTGTAATATTTGTATTACTGATTTTCAATTATGTTTTTACCTTGTTGTTGTTTTATACAGTCTTGTTTTCTCAATATAATTGCAAGTTTTGTGATCAGTTGGACCTGTATTGTGGGTTAAGTGCAAGTTTTAAAAATAAAAAAAAAATAAATGTGAAAATTTTAAAGTGAATGTGAGAACACAATGAGCATATTTTATAAAGAAAATGTCCCTAATTCTTCAGTGCAGCTTATTTCCTCTGGCCTGTGCTCTGTCACTAGTCACTGGCAGTGAGCTCTTCACCTAAGGCCCTGCCTTGTGAATTGTACCACACTGAACTGTATCTCCTCAAATTTTGTGTCTGCACAGGATCTCAGAATGTGATCCCATTAACAATACTGTCTTGGCAGACACAATCAAATTTAGATGAATTTACAATGAATTAAGCTGTGCTTACTTTGAAAGAGCATTGATTCTCATCTTCCTGGCTCCAGAGGGGAAGATGGTGCACTACTCAGTATCTTGTAGAAACTTGTTGCATTGGCTTTCCTGATGGGAACTCAGCTTTCCTTGTCACTGGAGGAGCTCAGGACCTCACTGTCACTGAGGATGGTTGTAGTACTTTTCAGGGTAGTTCCAGGTCTTACTTTGAGCATCACTTCCTGGCTCCAGTGCAGATCCCTCAACCTGTTAGCATAGATCATTCATCCGTCTAGCATAGACTTTCTAGCTTTGACCATTGAACTTTGGGCCTTCTCAATGCAGATCCTCTCATAGGAATATGACTAATATTGTTATCAAAGGGAAGTCTGAACACAAAGATTCAAAGGGGAAAAAGCCATGTAAATTCAGAGGTAGAAATGTGTGATGCATCTATAAGCCAAAGAAGGCCAAAGATCATCTGCAAAATTTTATAGCATCAAGAAATTAAACCAGAGGCTCACCACTTGGGGGGAAAGCCTTAATTCTCTAGGTTCCTTCTCATGTCTGGACCTTTCTCAGGCAATCTGTGTAGCCTAGATAGGGATTCTGAATGAGATTCTGATTCTGAATTCCCAATGTCTGAATAAAGAACCCAGTGAGGACCAGGTCTTTTATGTTTATTAAACATGCTGATGGCCTCTGTTCCTTTATATGGCATTGAAAATACCAGGTTCCTTGCCTGACATGTAAATGTTTGTCAGATAGTAGTCACAGTCAACTTTCAAAGACAACACACACTTGGAATGTGAAATAAAGAATTCAAAAGAAGAGATAATTAGAAATGTTTACTCTGTGTTCCTGAGAGTCACATGGAGAGAAAACATTCTCTCAGGCTTTCACAGAGAGCAAATTGGTCAAGCTATGGCTGTGACTCATCCACATGGCTGACACTGATAAAGGATCTACAAACTGCGGTACAGGGTTTCAGGATAAATCCTGAGGGTGCTTGACTGACCTCATCAGGTACAAAAGTTACATTTCTTGTTATATAGGTCTTGCTTTATCTTGGTCTTAACCATCCAGCAGAAAAGTGTAAAAACAAGGTATAAAAAGTAAAGCCACATTAATATGTTGAGCTGTAAAAGGCTCAAGTCAACAACTTCTAACATTGACAGTCCTATGGAAAACCCACTACTATTATGGACTACTGTAATATATTGGGTGATTTTGTTGAATTCACACACCTACAATATTTAAATGGCAATGGAATACCCAACTCTGACAAAATCAAATAAAAAAAGGAAATACAAATGAACTGCCATTTTGTATCTGTATGTTCAGAATAGGATAGATATACAGCTGCATTCTCTTAATTCAATGAATAGGTTTGTTCTAATAGTGTTTGTGGACAGGATGTCATGTCTGCATTTTGTACAATGAATAACTAGAAAGACAACAACATTCCATGTATTAATTATTGAAACTGTACTAGTAATCGATTTTGAAACTATCTCATTGCTATTTGTTTCTCAATAAAATCATTTTTTTAAAAAAAGAAATGTTTACTCTGGATAACACTTGCATTCATGTTTAGCAAACTGTAGTAACATTTTTAGGCAATTATTTAAAACAAGTCTCTCTAGGCATAAGAACAATGATGAATAATGATATAACTAAAATAAAATACACAATATCAGACGATTTTAAAAGCAAGAAAAAATTCTCTACTGTTCTAGTGTGAATATTTTCTGAAGAGTCATGGAATTATGTTGAAACATTGTTACTAAATTTACATTTGGATAGAAGATATTGGAATAGAGTGTTTGATTTTAAAGTACACAGAAAGATTAACTAGACCTATAGAGGGAAAACTTTTGTGCGATGTACACTACCTTCCAACATATTTAAAGGAGTTGATGGGATAATTGTCTCCTACTGTCTTCAGGCTAGACTTCAGGACTCCATGGAGCAAGTAGCATGTGTCTTCTGAATTTGGTAAGGGGCACACTGGTGTTCGATGCTTGCCTACAAGTTCTGAAAACAAGAGATTGTTTTCATTTATCTGAGCAGCAGCTAAGGCAGCTAAGAGGTAAATAAGGGAGAAATGTCTTGAGACAGAGATAAAGACATTCACATGAAAAGCATGATAAAGGATGTATTAGATTTTCCTGTGACCCCTAAGGCATTATCCAGGAGAGAACAGTTGTGTAAGAAACATTTAGTTTGTTGAGGTCTTAACAAAGGAAAAACTGAAGGCTGACTGAAGAGCATCAGATTCCTAGAGGCAAGAGTGAACAACCCCAAACGTTAGATCCACGCAGTTCAATGGCAATCACAGAAGGCTAACAGCCTTGCTGGCTTCTTGGGGAGACCATGCAGACATTTCTGGGGAGACGGAATGATTTAAATTCTGCTCAGACTCTGAGATCACCAGTATGATGTGTAAGTAGCAATCAATAGAGTGTTCTCTGTTACTGCTTCTCTCTCCCCATTTCCGCCAGGAAAAAAAAATCATGACCAGAGTTCTAATTTTGTTTGCTGAATTGATGCTACAATTTAAATTGTGAGTCTTTTAAAGTGTTCTTTTTCTGAGAAAAAGTGATCAACAATGTCGAAGGACTGCAAGAAGGGCAAGAGACAAACTAGGTTGCCTGAGATTATTGAACGATGCATGGAGAGGAAAAATGAAGTTCATTTTTGTTATATTTCACGACTTTGGGTAATTATAGAAAGCAGTAAGTCTTCTTAGTGCCTCTTATGACAACATTGATGAACTTGGAGAGCATCAGGTTAAATGAAATTAATTGGGATTAGAAAGATGAACCATTCATTTCCTCACCTATATGTGGAATCTAAAAGATTGAACTCAGAGAGCCATGAAGGAAAATGGTGAGTAGAACAGAACAGAAGATGAAGGTGGCCAAGTGACACAGAATATCAGAAAGGTAGAGAGAATAAGTTCAATTTATTTATTCTGTAGCATAGAAATTATAGTTAATGCTGTTCTGTATTCTTTAAGATTATTAAGAGAAAGAATTTTTAATGATCTCATTATGTGTGCACTTTCTCTCTCTCTCTCTCTCATGCACACACACACACACACACACACACACACACACTTTCCTAAAGCAGCTGTGTTTGTGTACACCTTCACCACAGCACAGAGAGAGTCTGAGGAGGAGGTTCACAAGGTCAGGCCCCTCCCTCAACATAAAACATGAAAAAGGGATGGGAATGTTGCTCAGTGCTCAGTGCCCTGGCTGCGGTCTCCATGCCCATATTAAGTGTATTAGTTCATTCCATTTGACTTTTACATAATGCACATATCTTTTATGCGTCACACAATAAATACATGTACACAGCAATACCTCAGTTTGCAAATGCTTCTGCTTGGACATAATTTGGTTTGCAAATATAAGCATCTTGTAAAATTTTGTTTCCATTTGTAAAGTCTAAGTTGGGCAAGAAACTTGACCATGGCCATCCTTCTTGCATGAACATGAATGTGATCATGTTCCTCAGAACCATGGAATGAGTTAAGTTCACGGGCTGAGGTATCACTGTACATATATTTGTAAATAAATATATACACTGTATTTGGGCTTTTCCATTAAAAATGGTTACCATCTTTTTCTTTGAATTGAAGATAGTAATATTCAGTTATGCTTAATGTAATGAATACATATATCCATATATTTGTAAATATTAATTTTGATTTTTTTGCATTTTTCATTCATTTTAATGAAAAGAAAAGATAAAATAGCAATGAATTAGTTTCAAAACCGGTTAGAAGGACAGTTATAATGATTAATACATTTCATATTGTTGTCTTCATAGTAGTTATTCAGAGGATAAGATATAGACATGATATCTTGTCTAAACAGTATTAGTACAAACTTTATTCTCATTGACTTAGTGGACTATTGGAGTATAGTGGGTTATTTTGCTTGATTCAAGTACCTACAATCTATGGACTGACATCAAGTATGTAAAGTTCTCTTAAAGACTTCTCCAAATAGAACTTCTCTAACAGCAATGGAACATCCACCTCTGACAAAACAAAACAAAAAAAGGGGAATATAAATAAAGGACTGGTTCTTTTAAAAATAGATGTATATACAAGATAAAATAGATATACAGCTACTTTCTCTTAAGTTTGAGTATTTCAATTGAAATAATGAATTAAAAGATTTTATGTCTGACATAGGACAGGTCTTATATGCAATCACGGTACATAGCATGCCATGGGTTATAGTATGTAGGGTTCAATGAGAAATATAATTCTCTGTAGAACTTTTAGAAAACCATTTTTTCTGTTTTGTCCCATAATTCAACTTTCTTCTGTAAAGAAATTCTGAACAACCTTGATTTGTCTTTTTATCCCAACTGTTTTGCAAGTATCCAGCCTTGAGTAAATCTTACACTTTGTGTTCTCTGACACCGTGGAGGCTTCTGAAATCGCTGCGGGAAGAATGCTACCCTGGAGCCAACTGGTGACACCACACAGGCATAGGCAGCTTTAGATCAGAGTTCTCACAGGGATTTCAGTTGGATTATGTTTCGCTTGGCATCGCTCCTTCTCATTCCAAACGGGAGATGTTTCATCTTCAGTGCTTGCTTGCCTTTTTCTTCGTCCTTTCTCTTCTCAATAAATCATCTGGGCCCTGGCTTTACAAAGAGAATCCATCAAGAAGAAAAATCCAAAGTCTGGCTTCCAAAAATACCCAACAATTTCATTTGTATTTATATATGTTCGTTGTTGTCATTAATGGGGAAGTTTCCTAAACAGTGTTAACCCTAAATTGTTCCTGAAATTTTGAATGCATCCTGTCTTTAATCATTATTGCCTTACAATTGTCTCACATTCTTCTTTCTTTTAAATCTATTTATTTATTTATTTATTTGGTATAAAGTCTCACTAAGCCGCTTGGAGTCATAGTGCTCCTCCTGTCTCAGACTCCCCAGATCTGGGATTACAGGCGTGCACCACCAGTGCACAGGCCTGGCTTTGGTGGCCAGCAGTGGCATGGGGCGACTGGGGATCCAGGGACATCATGGCATGTGGTACCAGGGATCGAACTGGATTCTTGCACTTGCCAAGCATGCGCTTAGACCTCTGCGGTGTCTCCCCAGCCACTAATCACTCCACATTCTTCTAGATTAGCAAACAGCTCCTCTTGTCCAGGAACATTTTATTTCTTCCCATGAGCTTCTTCAAGCCTCTTTAATCTAGGATAGCTACAAGCACTGCAAACAAAAAATAAAAAGTGAGCTTGTTCATATTAAAATAGTGACAGTGTGCATATATGCACTCCAGAAAAGAGAACAGAAATGAAAATAATGCAAAGATAATTAATGCAGTGCAAGTGAGAATGTCCAATGATTGTACCTCAGTTCAGAGGCGTGTTACAAATTTATAAATCTGGAAATTAGAAGGATGCACATGCACAGAAGTAATGCCCTTCCCCTGAGTGGAACTCTGTTATACTGTCTCCTTTCCTATCTGGAGTAGATGCCATGAGAAATTTCGTGTTTTCTTCAGAAAGGCCTGAAATAATTTCAATATTCACTAAAATGTAACAATGTTTTACTGAATGAAAGAAAAAAAAGTTAGCCATTGAAGTGGACTATTTGAGTAAAATTAGTGAGCATTTTTTTCTGTGCTCAATGAAATACATAGGAGATACATGCTTATTTAAATATATAATGCAGAGTAATATGAGATGATAGTATGTTACCTGTTTATAAATATAGAAAATAAAAAATTAACAATTATTTCCACTTCCATTAAAAAATTTTGTGTGTTTTAATTCATGGCAAAAATTGTGCCCACATGTATTGTTTTGAACTCAATCATATTGCCAGGGAGTCCAAAAACATCAACTTTTTTGATAGCTTTGATTCTTTATTAAAATGGAAAAGGAGAAAGACAACATGTTATGGAAAGCTAGATGTCCTCTCTAGGATCCAAAAGGATGTACTATGTGTCACAGTATATAGATATCTTGATTTTTCCCAGAATTTCTGATGCATGTCCTTTACTTATTAATTTGAATTGACATCAGCTACTTAAATCCTTATTTTCCAATTTTAACATTATTTTTAATTGTTCTCTCTTTTTCTGTGTCTTTTACTCTATAAAATGTCTTTGTCTTTCATTTTATTTTTAAAGTGAATAAAAATATTAAAAATTAGAAATAATGCAGAATTTCACTAAACAAGAAAATAGGAATTTAAAAAAAGGTTGTTATATTGTATATTGTTGTATTAAAATTAGTTGTTTAGACTACCAGATATAAGCATACAAAGGTTCAAAAAACGAAAAAAGAAAAAAAAATAAAGCATTAACTGTTCCTTTCAAGAGATCTGTAGAAATCAGTAATAAAATTATCCTGTGCATATACATATATATTTTCCCTTTCTTCTTTTCTTTATCCTTTATCCTCGTTGTTCCTTCCCTTTAAACAGTTTTTGTGAAAGGGAAAAAAACTGCTAATAAGTAAAGAATATCCGGGCTGGAGAGATGGCTCAGTGGTCTAAAGCACCTACTTAGAACAAGCTTAGCAAAAGCATCAGGGATCGCGGTTCAATCCCCCAGCACCACATGCCAGCCAGCCCTGCCCCCTGGTGGGCTGAGCTGGTCTCTCTCTCTCTCTCTCTCTCTCTCTCTCTCTCTCTCTCTCTCTCTCTCTCTCTCTCTCAAATAAATAAATAAATAAATAAGAAATAAAAGATGTATACTTTAAAAAAAAAGTAAAGAATATCCATTTATTTATTTTTAAAAAAAATATGTGTTTCATTCAGGGTCTCACTGCACAGCTTGGACTCCAAGTGATCCTGCTGTTTCAGCCTTCTCAGCACTGGGATTGCAGGTGTGCACCACCACAGCCAGTCTTGCTGGCCGGCTCAGCATGTCCGGGAAAGGGTGAGCACACCATGTGGTACAGGGGATCGAACTTGCGTCCTTGCACTTGCCTAGACAGGTGCTTAGACCACTGAGCTATCTCCCCAGCCCCCATGCTGGAATCTTTAAATGCCTACTGCTAATTTTTTTCTTCTTCTCTTTGAATCATTTACAGATCTTTACAAAATTCTGCTGTTATTAAAACTTCAGTGTCTATTCCAACCATTATGTGATCTTTCCCACAAAGCTGGTTTTCCTCAGCTTTTGATTTTCCTAAGTCTTTGAATGTTAGTTTTAACAACAGGCAAATACTGTATCCCTTTCTGCCTTTTGTTTACCTGAATTCTAGCATATGTTTTTGTGTGTGTCTTGTCATTCTCTCCTGATATTTTTTAAAATCACTTCCAGCTGTGACTAAATTCAAGCTCCACTGGGGTACATCTCCTTGACTGCATGATTCTCTAGAAATGTGGGGTTGGGGAATGAGTAGCTAATCTTTTTGCTTTGCTTTGTGGCTTTTAAGGTATTTCTTCTTTTTTTCTATTTTTTTAAAAATTAGATACCTTGACACTTGATGGGATTCCCTCATCAATCTTCCTTTTGGTCCTATAGGTATCATAATGACCAGCGCACCTCGGCCACTGTGTTTCTCTATGCCTGCTGCAGAAGTGTGTGTTTCTTTCAAGTTCTCCACATTGCAATATCTGTAGAAGTTTATGAAGCAAGGAAACTTGATTTCCCTTTTGTGATTCACAGAAAGAGATTGCAAAAAGAGCATGATTTACACAAGGAAATACAGCTAGGGGTCTTTTAGAGCTTATTTGGAAAAACAAAACAAAACAAGGGCAGGGGAGATAGCTCAGTAGAACAAGTGCTTGCCTGGCGAGTGCAATCCCCGATTCCACCAAATTTAAAAAAAAA
>NW_004524579.1:6026723-6053226 GCF_000260255.1 Octodon degus | reverse complement strand
AGAGAAGGAAGAAAGGAAGGAAGGAAGGAAAAGAAAGAAAGTAAGAAAGAAAGAAAGAAAGAAAGAAAGAAAGAAAGAAAGAAAGAAAGAAAGCAAAGCAAAGCAAAGCAAAGCAAAGCAAAGCAAAGCAAAGCAAAGCAAAGCAAAGCAAAGCAAAGCAAAAGCCAGCCTTATGCAGATGAAAGCACTTGACCTTGCTTCTGTTGCTTGTCTGGCGTGGTCGATGCCTTGGTAAACAGGACTCTGACACTAAAATTCTGGTCTCCAGCTCAATTCTCAATTTTCCTATTAATAAATTTTGTACTATTTTTCAACTTGAAAAATGGAAAAAAAGATGGAAAATAAATAGGGGTGCAATACTGGGGACAGTTGAATGCAGAGAGAGAGAGCGAGAGAGAGAGAGAGTTTTCAAAATGTATGAATTGAACATTATATAACGTGCAAAAAGTTATACTACAAATTGTGAAAGGGCAAGGAAAATATGCTTTTTATTTGAAAAATATTTACAATAATCTTTCTTAAAACATGGATGTACCTTTAGGTCAGCTCAGAAAGTCTTAAATGCATTTTCAATTTTTAGTTGCTGCTTACTCGTAGCTGAATTGGAACACATCATCCGATCAGCTGTGAAATAAAGAAAATGTTATCTTAATTCTCAGGACTTCTAGGGTGGAAATTTAGCCAGTGAAATAATGTTTTAAGGTCAAACAAGAAACAGTTTTTGTATGTCTTATTTAGTCTTGTGTCCTAGTAGAAAAGCACAACACCTTAACAAGAATTAGAAAGAATTAGTATCCTAATGATTTTACAACATCTGCATTTTGTGTTATTTTATTTTGTATAATAGGCCTCTATATTCATTGATACTGTGACAAATTCCTGGGAATTATAACACTTATTTTTGTATATTTCAGGTGAACTACTTAAGTTATTGTGGCTGATAACATGTCAGCTGTTGTAATGAAGTCTATTGATGAGTCTGTCTGTGAAGAACTTGTCCCTAACACCTGGTAATCTACGCAGGACTCCTACATAGTGTTACAGGCTCTTAGATACAGAATATCAATACAATCTCCAAAGAGGCATGTGTGCTTGCTTTATGTCTCAGATTTCTGCTATATCCCTCAAGACTCATTTTATATTCTCTCTTCAAAGCACTATATAACACTTTACTTTCAGAGCTACTTGCAATTTTCATGCCACATTCCTCCTTAAAAGTTTTACTAACCTAAAGATTTAAGAAGGGAGATAAAATAGACCAGTAAAAACTGGCCTTCTGGTCAATGTCCATTTCTCAATAATAAGACACGACAAAAGAAATTTTACGGCATCAGGATAGAGCACAGATTTTCAACTACTAAAATGTCCAAATAGTTATAAGATGATAGGAAATCTCACTATCAGAGCAGAATAAATGAATCCTTTCAAAAAGAGTGTAGACATTTATTTCTACTTAGCCTCTTCCTACTTTTAATGTTTTCTCAATAATTATGGGAAAATGAGATATCAATATTCTGGTTACGCTGAAGTTAATGCTATAAATCTGCCAGGAAGATTTCCTATGTTAAAATCCAAGCTAGTCTGCACATATAAGTTTACTTGTGACTTCTGGAACTTAATTCAAAAGAAAAATTCAAGAACATCTTTTCAGGATAATTGAAGCAGGGAGCGGGGAGAGAATTCTATTGCAGTGTTATGTTGGTGGTTTGAACTACTCAGACAAGTTTCGTTCTGCTTTGATCTGTGCATTCACACATAATTCATTGTATTTTATGTAGTGCGCTATTCATTGAGGCTAAAACCAATGCCATTTGGGAGTTGAGCATGCAGTTTATCAGGCTTATAAGAACATGGAATTCTTAATAAACTTTTAACAAATATTTAATGTCTCTAAGCCTTTAAATATATATAGTAACTGTCATAATCTACATTTCTTTTTCGTTCTTGTATATGAGTCCTTATGGGAACTTGGCTGCTTAGCCAGCAAACTCTTAAGTCTAAGAAAATATATAAAAAATAACTAAGGAGCCTGAAATGTTCTTATTTAGTGCAACAGGTAAAGTTATTAACTGTCTTATATAGATATATTTTGATTGTCTATTTTTACTCAGTAGAAAGTGTATCAAAAGGACGACATATATGTAAAACCAAAGCTTGAAGTCTATACATTGTCCATCTAGGCAGTGCTTTTGAGAAACTAGAATATAAGAACTCTTTTTCTTTTTCAGTACCAGGGATCAAACTCAGGAACTTACAATTGCCAGGCAGGTGCTTATGCTGTTGAACTATCTCCTCAGCAATTATGAGAAACTATTAAACAAATTTTGCTAACTTGCTGCCAAGAAAAGTTTAATCTTTTCTTAAATGATTTGCACTGAACATATACAAAAATATTTTGATGCATATTTAATAAAGAAAAAAAACTTAAAAGAACTAAGTTCCATGCATCTAATTTAATACAGCATTTTTTTTTTTCAGAGCCGGGGATTGGACTCAGGCCCTTGGGCTTTCCAGGCAAGTGCTTATTCTACTGAGCTATCTCCCTGGCCGTTGAGCTATATCCCGGGCCCTTGAGTTATCTCCCTGGCAACTGAGCTATCTTTCAGGCCCCCCAAATTTTTTTAAAGTAGACTTACTTTATATCAAATAACATTAATTTACATATAAACTTTACTGGTACTTTACCAGAGCTCTGACTCTGAACATCTTCTAATTAGAGACACGTAGTTTTTGAAGTTAATACTTTGTGAGCTGTGCTTCATTTCTTTGTTGGAGTTGGCTTAGTTAATGTGAGTGAACTAGCTGAGAATTCTATGTACATAGTGCAATATAACGACCATTCCTAATTTAGTGATGTAGAACAGTATATTAGAAAGTAACGAGTCCGGGCTTGTGCAGCGGGAAGAGCTTGTCTCTGACGCAAAGGCCTGAGGCTGTGCTTCAAAATCTCAGTTGCCTGTTGGTGCCTTGAATGGTGAGGAGCTGCAGTCGCTTGAAGAATCTTTCACTTGCACATTTAGCACATGGACTAGGATGAGCCAATGCCCAGGTTAAGTGAAACTGTTGCCCAAGTCCTCTTCATAAGCCTGGGGCTTCCACAAAGCTTGATTCCAGAGTAAATGATCAAGGAATGAAGGAGAAGACAGCATATTTTGACTTAATCTTTAAAATCTTAATCTTTTGTACCCTGTTCTGTCTGTCAAAGCTGTAAGCCCACTTGGACACAGTGACGGGACACCTCACAGGAGGATGCCTGTCAAAGAATAGTGACAACGTTTTAAAGGTATTGTTCTCTAGCATCTAAACAATTGTGCTTTCCTTATACCCATGGGGTGTTTATCAATTTCTAAGAATGTACATACTTTTCTAGTGCACTGAAGTTAATATATATATATATATATATATAAATATATATAAATATATATAATATATATATATTTAAAATTAATGAAAGGATTTATTTTACTTTTTGCCAGTGGCAAAACTCCACATTTATTATAGGTAGGAACAAAACAGAAGAATAGAAAATAAAGAGCTCTGCAAATTAAGCCAAGGACAGGCTGACTGGGGGTGGTACATTTTATATTCTACTTTTCAAGGCTGTTTATATTTCAGCTAGGTCTTGTTTTGGGGGGAAATATGTTATATGCCTAATTTTGACATCATGATAAAAATATGAGTTCCTAGGCACTGATTCCACATAAATACATTACCAACTAAGCATGTCACTTGGAGTCTGTGGTAGATACAGAAATATGCTGCACAAAAAGAAAGAATTATTTGATGACGAGCTACAAATCCTCTCAACCTGATGCCCTTTCCAGTGTACCCATATCTAGTCTGATGGACTCCACGTAGAAAGTTTTGCTCTTTGGAACAACCTTGGCACAACATGGAGTCCCAGTGCTCACCAGCTCCATGGAGTGGGTTCAGCTGCACCTGTTACTACGGCTTCTTCTCAGCTGGTATTGACCTGCTTCTCCTTCTTGCATCTTCCTCTACCCAAAGAAGTTTACTCTCTAAGAAAGATCTTGCATCATGAACTCTACTGGTGTCTGCTTCTAGACAGTAAACCTACAATAAACTCTAAAACCTTCTAATTGAGGCAGAACAGAGACCAGGAGATTGCACTTAAACTTTTAAGATATGCAAGCCCACATTCGACTATGAAAAAAGAAACATTTTCTCTGTGCACCAGAGATACTCCTGAAATTGATTGTTATTCTGAATTAAAATAACTCCTTTCTGATAATGGAAAGTGTCAATGTCAATGTCAGAGTGCATTTGAAAAGCATGCTTGGAATAGTGTTGCGTAGACGCTTAGTAGGTGTAGATGCTAGGTTAAACTGCTACTATACAATATAAGGACAAATAAAAGTAGCGGAAATATCATAAAATATATGATAGGTTTCCTGTATGCCTGTTGAAAGACATACTTTAACAGCAACAAAACTCTTTCATAAACTTTCCTTTGCATAAGCCAAATTCAGCTCACATTATGACATCTAGTGGCTTATCAATCCCTTCAAAGACTTAAAAATGAAAAAGGACAGGATAATCCCAGAGTTCTAATGGAAATAATTGACTGAAATGAGCAAAAAGGAAACTATTTCTTTTTATGAAGTAGAGAATTATCAGCCGTATCATTTGGTTTCTCTCCTGGTTTCTTCATAGCTAAATATTTTATTTGCTTTTTTGGGCTTCTTCAGCTTTTATTTTTAGAATAAAATACTTCATAAATCATTGCGAGGAGGTTCTTTTTCTGTTTTATTGAATTATTCACTTTTTCCTTTTACACTAAAATGTAAACATTCTGAAAACATATAGACTTATCATGAGTAAATAGTTCCTGATAGTTGGCGATTATCAAGTAAAATATATTTTTTACTCTTATTTTGGTACTATGTATATATACACAGTTTAACCTATAAAATTAAACTTAAATGATTTAAAGAGTACCTTTATTGTAGTCCTAAAAATAAACACTGTCTAGTATAATGGATGTATGAATTTCTGTATTTTTCTGGATAGCATAAAACAGTGAAAAACCAAACATACCATTAGAAGTGATACAGAATTTTACTAAACAAATAATAAGAATTCAATAATGGCTATTATATTGCATATTATTTTCTTCAAGTTAGTTGTTCAGATTACCAAGCATAAGAATGCAAAACTGGTCACAAAACTTATAAAAAAAACTAAGGAGAGAGAAAAATAAAATTAAACATTAATAGCTCTTTTCAGTAGGCCACCATAAATCAGTGGTACAATTACCCAAGCCAATTTGTGCATATACATATATATTTTCCCTTCTTTATTTCTTTTCTTCTTTCCTTCATCCCAGTTGTTTGTACCCTTTGAACAGTTTCTTTCACTTTAACAGTATTAATGGTATCTTTCCAATTTTATTTATTCTTTTAGGTTCTTATACTAGGGAGACAAGAAGATGTTTAAAGATGTGATATTTTTATACAGTGGAGTGTTACTCAGCTATCAAAAAGATAAAGTTGAAGCTTTTATAGGTAAATACATGCAACTTCAGTTTGTACACAAAAGCATATTTGTTTTTTAGAAATATGAACTCATGAAGTTTGCACTGTCTGTTAATATATCACTTATACATATAGTACATATGTATAATGAATTTCATTTCAATGTAATTAAATTTACTAAGTATTCAATATTCAAATTCTGAAAGTTGTATATGCAAAAAGTCAGGTAAAACTTGTTGGATCAAACAGTATTGTTTTTTACCAGAAAGAAAGATCTTCTTCTGAGCTGATCTCTAATCAGAGAGCAGTGAGAGCCTCTGCCAAAACTACTACGAGCCGCTTCACTATTAGTTTGTTCAGTATGAAGACACAGAAGAAAACTCAACTCCTTGCCTGAAAGAAAAAAATGATTCTGTTGATAAGTTCAATCTCATTATACTGTTTTTTAAAGTAGTATATGTGATCATAATTTAATACTCTTTCTCCCTTTTAAACACCTATTTGTTGTATAATTTCTTGCTACCAGATACTTTATTAACACAGCAAAAATCATTGCTTGAGAAAAAATTTAATGGTAAGAAAGTAGACTCATGATTTTTAAAAAAGAGGAATGTTTGAACTAGCAGATATTTAAAGTAATTTGTGGATAGGATAACTAAAGTACAAGAAAAGTGTTTAAAGACCAAACTTAAGGTCATACTTTAATAAAGATAAAACTGAGAAGCATTTATTTTTTTGTCTGAGTATATTTTTATCCTCCCTTATGCATAGTACTGGTATCTGTTAGGTGAGTAATTTGGTAGTAGCATTGCTCTGTTTATTTTGGGGAGCTACGTTTTGCTGTTCTGTGTGACAGCGTTTGCTAGCTTGTCTGCCATCACTAGCTGCCACTGTTGCTCTACGGCCTCAGCTTTTGACCCAAGAAAGCCAATGAAAATATTTTCTTAGGCCCTCAATTCAAATTTTGAGCGAAAAATTACCCTGCTCATCTCATTGGCTTCCTCATCTGGGAAAATGTTGAGAACTGCGTTGTGCGGCCCGGCGGCACTGCAGCCTTGCAAGGCGCAGCCTCAGCTGCTCCCAGCGTCAGTGGTCAGTTGAGTTAGATGGAGGTCCCAGATGGCTTCTTTTCAAAATGCTTGATTTTCTTCTTTAATTTTCAAGAAATCAGTGGTGCAAATACCCTGCCATTTTGAGAACATACCTTTCTCTAAAAATCCTGGGCTGGCCAAATAGCTCAGCGGATTAAAGCCCCTGCAAGCCGGTGCAGGGACCAGGGGTTCGATCCCAGGCCCCTCTCCCCCCGCACCCCTGCGGGTGTGCTGAGACAGCAATGAGACTGGGAGTGGTGGCGCGTGCCTGTAATCCCAGTATTTGGGAGGCTGTAAACAGGCTGATTACTACAAGTCCAATCTAGTAGTGAGACCCTGAACACCCTTTAGACCCTACCCTAAAATACAAAATAATAATAATAAAATAATTTTTTAACCAAATGTTTTAGTTGTATTAATGATCATTTTTCTGAATCAAATATTTAAATATGCTCAACAAAAATTAAGTCCATCTTTTTTTATATTTAATGGATGGAAACTTCTGTGGGAGCTTTTATCTCCCAATTGGAATTTTACATTTCTCCATCTAAAGGCTTAAACTTAACTCCTTCACTTACTAGTATTCACAGGAAAGAGCCTGCTCAATATTTATCTCTAGTACTGACAATCACATTTTTCCAAGTTTTAAATCAATATAGCGCCCCTCTCTATTTTGCGGTCAAACTACCACGGACTCACTGTTTTGCGGGTTCTAAAAAAAAAAAAGATGTTATAAAATCTTTTATTCATTTATTTATTTGATACAGGGTTTTACTACTCAGCTCAGATTCATATTGATCCTCCTGTATCAGCCTCCCCAGAGCTGAAATTACACGCAGGTGCCACCACGCCTGGTTTCAGGGCCGGCAGTGCGTGCAGCACCTGCACCTGGGATTGAACCTGGATCCTTCTGCTTGTCAGGCAGGTGCTTAGACCACTGAGCTATCTCCCCAGCCCCATCAAAAAATATAAATCTAAATTATTTATAACGGGTTCTTCACTGTGTCGTGAGATTTTGCAGCACCGTACGGTATACATATGTTGTTAAATTACATGGCTTTACAGGTTTAGAAAACACTTAAGGACATTAGCAGTGTTTTTAAAAGTGTGGTAAAGGTTTATAATAGTGTGGGAAGGGTTTATAAAGCCTTCAAATACATATAAATGCTGAAAAATATAACATGCCTACTTCACTGATTCTTACTTATCGTGGGCTTGTCTGGAGCACAGCCTCTGTGGTAAGGGAGGAAGCACTGTATTGCATCCACTACCGTCATTAATTTTTATAGTCATATTGTCCCAAATTTGAGACACTAGGATCAATTTCACATTGTTCACTTTATCCTCCTGATAGGGTCCCCATTAGCCTTTCAGATTTTTTCTCTTGACAAAAATAACACAGCATGAAAATCAACAATCTTCCCAAGGAATATAGATTGAATTGACTGAAATTAGTACTTAAAGGTAAAGATTTGGGTCCCTGGAGTTCCTTGGATTTGTTATACTTGCCATCAGAAATACTTTATGGACAAATTAGAAGACAACTGGAACCTGTTTCTAGTTTTGAAGAAATACTTAATTACACATTAATTTATTTATGTGTAAAATAATTTATAAGAAAAGAGAACAGGAAACTAAGAAATAAAATTTCTGCTAATCTATTACAATGAGGATGGAAAGGGTTGGACGGATTGATCATCTATATTGAGGGGAAACTTAGCAGTTTTCTGTAATAACTAGTTATAGTCAGTGAGGTTCTTGTAGGGTTGGGGATTATTTTTGGGTTACTAGTTTATGGAATTAGATGGATAGTAGTGTGATATATAGAGCATTTTAAGGAAAATCAAGATAACCTAACTTTAGGAAACATAAACTAAATTTCCTTGAAACTTATGAGTCTCAGAAATTCTATATTAATTAGCAGTCCACACTACTCGCTCAAAGCATGAACTTCTAAATTTAGGTTCCGTGACTTAAAGAGTATCTGTTTATGTTAGAGTATTTAAAACTCTTTATATTTAGTAGGGCATTATAAAATACGCTTAATTACATAAGATTTAAGATTATTTTTGGCTTTGCTAGTATAATTTGGATGTAATATTTGACAATTTTAAGCTTTTGTTTCTAATCGGATCTCTCATTTGCTAGACGTTGGTGTTCATGGTGTTCACACACACACACACACACACACACGTATGCACACACACTCATCTTTTTAGAAGCTTTAGAAACACAAAGTGTTCATAGAACTATATTCCATTCAACTTGTGCTGTGTTATTATACTCTTGATATGCTTTATTTATAGAGATAATTACCAGCTTAGGAAGCATGCCTTTACAAATAAATCATACAAATTTTAAAAAATATGAATATTTGTAAGTCACAGTTATAGGTGAATTAAAATGTTACTAAATTACCAAATATTCTTTAAATAAAATAAATCCAAATTGTGAAAATATTCAAATACATGAATATGGCATCGGAGATGCTTTACGAGTATGAAATAACATCAAAAGAAATTATTTAGAAGATGCAAATATCTACTTGAATTAGGTTGAGAAGTTAGTTGAAAACACTGTCTTAGTTACTTTTGGTTGCTGGGACAATATACTGGACACCCACAAGTTAAAAGAGGAAAGCTTTATCTTACCTTACACTGGTAGAGGTTTCAGTCTACAGTTGACCTGCTACAAGGCAGAGAGCTGCATATCCCAGGGCCGCGGTGCAGATGAAACAGTCCAAAGCAGGGATGCAGGAGACAGTTAAGCAGCAGCACTGAACCTCCTTTTTCCTTGCATTCCACTCAGGCTGCGGGCCTACTGGTTGTTGCTGCCAACACGTGGGATGGGCCTTCCTGTTATATACACTCAGAACTATGCTCAACCAAGCAGCGAACTAATTTAAATGTGACACCCTTAATCCATACTTACACAGCCTAGTTCCTCCCACCTCTAAGAAGCTCCACCTATAAAAACATGAGGCTTAGAAGTGACATTTAGATACAAACCATGACAAACATATCTTTTCTTACATTCTTCTTCAAAATGTTTATATGATTTATTGAATCATTCTCTATTAGTTATTTGTGAGATGGCATCTGTCTTTTATCTTATTGATAGCATAGATTGCAGAATATTAGTTCATTAGCTTTATTCCCTCATCAAATCTTCTACAATATAAATAAAATGACTTACAAGACAAAAAGTATGCTTTAATACATTTATTCTAAAAAGGGAAGATATATATATATATATATATATATATATTTTAACATAATGCTGTGGGGCAAAAGAAGCAAACAATAGCTTGGGAGTGTCATACCAGTCTTCCAAGCTAAGTGTTAGAGGATGGATAAAAATTTGGTGGCTGTGACAAAGGTGAATATTTCTCCGAATTTCTTAATATCCAGTCTTTATTTTTATTATTTTATTTTATTTAGGTATTTGGCACAGGGTCTCACTATGCAGCTCCCCAGTGCTGGGATTACAGGTGTGCACCGCCATGCCTGGACTCAGTCCCAGGCTCAGTGCACCCTGAGGTTGGGGCCAGCGTGGTGTGTGGGACTAGGGATCAAACCCTGGTCACTGCACTTGCCCAAGCAGGAGCTTAGTCTCCTGAGCTATCTCACCAGCCCTACTTTATTTACTCATTATTAATAGAAACTGAAGCATGGTTAAGATTACATTTCTGCATTTCTGTTGCATCCTCATGTTGCTGTTTTTAGGTTCTGGCTCACACACTGAGATAGTTGATATAGGCCACCAGCAGCATGTGCCTGAAGTGAGCTATGCTTCCCACTGTGTTCTGCTAGTGGAGATAGTAGAAGTTGGACCAGGCTTTGCATTTTATGCTGAGGAATCAAGAGACAAAGGTGGGGGTGCAAGACGGCACCAGTGACCCCAGTGAGGAGGTGGCAAACTAGAGGTCTGGGAATATGAGCTGAAGGGGTTTCTTGGGTTGGCTTGAAGAACAAAAACGGGAAACGGAGAACCTTGTGGCCTAACCACCCACAGGCCTTCACAGGAAGTGTTTGCAAGGGACAAGGCTTTGCCTTTCAGAGAAAATTGAAGATTCAGCAAAATCACAAGAAATTGCTACGGAAGAAAAACAAGACTAGAGCAACATGGGGATGCCAACTCACAGATCAGTGCAGATCACTTGAAATGTCTCTATTTAGCTGAAGAGGAAAGACTCAAAAAGCAACCAAAAAGAGCTGACCAGCCTTTTCAGAAGAAAAAGCCAACCAGCCTTTGCCTGAAGAATAGTGCAGAGTTGACAGTGCTTTGTGTGAAGGCCAGGATTGTCTGCCTCTGCCAGAAGAACGGCGTAGCAACGCAGTGAGTCCCATCACTGTTCCCAAGAAAAAGAAAAAGAAAACGTCCAATCAAAAAGCACAAGAAGAAGATGAGCAGGTACAAGCTAAGGGTGCTGCTAAGAAACAAAAATTCAAGGGGAGAAAATAAGAGATAGAATAAGCTCAAAAACTCTACAGAAAGAAAAAAAAATGGAAATGTTGAAAATATTGAGCAAAAGCACTAAAAAGTGTCAACCAAACTTAAAATTGCAAATGGAATATCTTTCAAAAAAATACAAGAAAAAAGTTGAAAGACATTTTGACCTTTGGGGTGAAAATATTTGCTGAGTATCTACTGGGTTCATATACAGTTAAAAAATGACAGTCCCTGAAAATGAACCAAATTTATCAACATGAGCTACTAAACTGTGCATATATACTTTTTTTTATAAAGGAAAAATTTTAATATGCATAGTTTATGAATAGGGCTGGTTTTATTTTTATTTGCTTCTGGAAGAAGATTGGTTTGATAAACTTTACAAATTTATTTGGGAGACATGCTGAAGCATATAATACTTTTGTCACTTACCAGATTGATATGTAATATACAATTTTGAAAAAACAGAGACAAAGGTGGAAGAATGTAGGGGAATGAGCCTCGATCCATCATCCCTGCCTTTCCACAGAGCCTTGACATTGTTTGATATGCAATATTTTTTAGTCTTTTAGTTGTAGGCGCCTACTCTCTGTCTAAACTGGTACAAAAGAAAAAACACTTTTTAAGGCCATAACATTTTGGGTATAAAGAAAGATTAAATCTTGAAAGTAAATTAAATAATATTGGAAGCATTATGGGTATAAATTATCACAAAAATATTAAATATAATATGAAAAATTACATGAAAAATATAGAAATAAAATTGTGATATACTTATAATAATTACACAAAACTTACTAAGAAACTCTTATAAATAATAATTCAAGACCTAGCTGGAACATTTTCTTTAGATTCCACAGACCATATTTTTAATCCATAGAGAATATACTATCAATACTCTAGGCTGTATGTAACTTTCTTAATGTATCTTAGAAAGTAGGCTAAAAGACATAAAACTTAAGTGTTATTTTGTTCTCTTAAAAACACATAAATTTTGAAATGTGTTTTAAATTAGCAGATTTTTTTCTCTGCTTTTTGGTATTCCCTGGAAAATTAATATTCAATTATGTTATCTGAATTTATGTGTATAAGCCTTAGCTAGGTAATGAACATTTATTAAAAACAATCCAATTTAGCTTATTATATTTCTGTGTTTCTTATATTTCTCTACAGAACTGAAATGTTCTGTTAAGGTGTTCACTTTAATCTACTATATTTAATGACACATGAATAATGCATTTTTGTATAATTATTCATTGTAGAGTCAATATGTGACTAATCATTTGGGGTCAGGTAATAGGAATCAAACTGAGGACCTCACGCGTGCTAGGCAGGCACTTTGCCACCAAGCTGAATCCCCAGCCCATGACTAATCAATAATAAGATTTCTCTTTAAAAATTGACAACGAACCAATTCCGTGATAAGTAAGTAGGATGAGAGTATCAGTGCTCATGAAATAAAATGGTACATTCAAAATCATTAAATCAAGTATTTACTATATGATCTCATAATGGATCATAAGCTGTTGGAGAAAAAATATGTAAGTTTTAACCAGAGTTTTATATTTGACTTGATCTATTAGTATAGCATCAAAGATTTGAGCTAGAATTAATAAAAACATCAAGAAACAATTCCTCACTTCAGAATCAGGAACCAAAACCCAGAAAGGATAGCAATTAAACCAAAATCACACTGCTAAAACACTGAAATTAGAACCAGCTTTTGAAATCATCTTGTTTAACTTAGTGTCTCAGGAGAAAATTAACTTTCTAACATTTCAGAAGATGCTTGAGCACTTTTAGCTGCTGAAATTTTCCATGGGTGTAAGATAAAACATTATCTAGTATGTTCTTTACACAAATATTTAACATCTACAGTGTATCTCACATGATGCTAAGCTATAGTGTTATGAAAAAATACACAAATAAATAATACACCCTTACTAGGGAATATTTGTAGGAGCATGTGAGAGTAAGGGAAAGATTATTCTCCAGCTTGAGGGCTGGAGCCTAAGGAAGAGTATTCAAGCTAAGAATCAGCATTCAGAGAAGCCTTGAGTCAGGCAATAGTATGACAAAAAGAACAGATAAAATGGAAGGGTTAGTGTGGTTCAGGCAGATGGAAGGAGCACAACTGGAAAAGGGGCTGGGATGACACACAACTCTTTTGCTAACTTAAGAATTTTAATCCTGATGTTATCTCCACTATTTAGCATCCGGTAGATTTTTGAGGAAATTAATCCCTTTACAATTCATATTTCCTAATGTTTAATAATATCAAGGATTCCGACTATTTTTCCTAAATGAAAACTTAGGGGTGAATTCACTTTCAAATATTCAAAGAAGCATCAGTTCAGTAGAGAGAGATATCTGTTCGTAAGTAACTCAGCACCTACTCAGTATAAACATGGTCATCACCTCTGCATAGCAATTGTTCAGTGCAGTAAATATAGTTCATACATTAGAATCAGAGATGAAGCTAAGATGCCAGAAAGACATTATGTTTCATACTGCAGGAGAATGAAACTTTTAAGAAATCTTGGAGAAAATGAAGTTGAAATGTACTTTCAGAAGATTATATTATACATAACACGAACAGTGAATATAGTGTTATCTAAACTTTGAGCCAAGTGATCTCATATTCAATTTAAATGTAATGGGTAAAAGGGATGGTCTGATAGCTCAGTGGACTGGAGCTTCGGCTTAGGCAGAGCGCAGCGGCTGAGGTTTGATCCTTGGCTTGCTGGCCCTGCCCATAGGGAGTCCTGAGACAGCTATTGAGGTGGGAGAATCACTATGAGTCCAATCTACACAGTGAGACCCTGGAGACCCTGTAGATCCTGTCCTAAATACTGAAATAAAATGTAATGGGGTCATGTTTGTTTTAGGACAATGGATTTGTCTAGAATACTTATACACATATCTCCCTCAATAACTGTGGTGCAAGACCCCCTGAATTCACTAAGCCTTTTTCTCCCCCATTTTCACTCTTAGTTTAAAACCTTGCTTCCACTTTTGCTCTGAAAAATAGACACAGTTGTAAGAGACATTTGCAGGGTTCCTGTTATATTAATACCCCACCTACTAGGGTCTGACTCATATCCTTTTTTCCGCTTAGACAACACATTACATTTTCATGCTCCCATCTGAACGCACTTGGTTTTGTGTGCTATCTCACCCATTCTGCGCTGTTCAAGGGCTTTGGCTCAGACACAAACACAATTTGTAGCTCTTCACTCTTCAGTTCTTAACTGGGTCTCTCTCCTAGGTGCCACTGAGACAGCCACTGCTTCATCTGAGTATCACTGTATGTGAATATTGCTCTTTCTTAAGAATTCAAATTCTAGGGCAAAGTTGTCAATAAGAGTCCTTCAATTCCTTCTCTTCTCTTAAATGTAATTCAATGAAAACTTTTACCCCAGCATGCTATCCCAGGGCTTTTGGAAAGTTTACCAGTTGCCTCTATATTCTTGAACTCAATTTGTAGTTCCCAGTTCTTGACTTTCTTAGTTTATTAGTAGCACAGTTTGCCACAGGTTGTTACTCCATTCTCCTTGGTACATTTTCCTTATTTGATTTTCACCAAAGTCTCTTGAGTTTTCCTCTCTTGCTTGCTTTTTCTCTGTTTTTTTAGAACCGGGGATTGAACTCAGACTGTTGTACTTGCCAAGGAAGTGCTTATTGCACTGAGCCATCTCCCTGACCCTTCTCTGGTTTATTTAATGGTTTCTTCTTTTCTCAATCTCATGAAGGATTAATGTCCCAGGGTTAAATCTTAAAACACTGCTATTTTTGAAATGTAGCATGTTAAAATATGGCCTCACATACAAAGATCACTTTTAGCTTTACTACTCAGAAATATACACCCCAATCCCGGCCTATTCTAAACTTGATTCGAATCTATCTGCTTACTCCATGTGTGTGTGTGTGTGTGTGTGTGTGTGTGTGTGTGTGTATCCTGGGGTTAGTTTTTTTACCTTTCTATTTCCTTTTTATCTATATCCAACATGTAATTATCCTGGAAATGTTTTCATCTTTTTCTTCAAGTTCTTCTCAGGTTCATATAGAATACAAGTATGTACTTAGCTCTCTACACACTAATATCTAGACCTATTATCCTTTTCAGAACTCCATTATCTCTCCTGAATTACTCAACTAACTTCTTAATGTTTCCCTTTAGGGGATCAGCTCCAAACATCTATTTTAATCATTACAGTCAAACAGGTGCTTTAAAAACTAAGTCAAATAATATTGCACTTCTGCTCAATACTGAATAATAGATTTTTGTTTCAGTTGAAATAAAAGGCAAAGCTGTTTCATATAAAAGTGCTACCCAATTGAACCTTCTTCCCATTACCTCTCTGGCTTCCTTTCCGATTGTTGTCCTTACACATCTTCCTCTCTTCCTCACAGCAGCCTTCTCCTTGTTTCTCAAAGCCAGTGAGCCTCGCTGGACACCAGGTCCTCTGCGTGTCAGCTATCCTGGGGTTAGCTAGACACTCACCTCCTCCCTCTGTCGTGAGCTTGCTCAATAAAGCTTGGTCAGTTCTGTATTCTTTGATGCTTCTGTTAGAGAGTGTAGATGATTTGTTCTAGCCCTCACTTGACCTTTTTCCCTTATGCCTTCACATGCTGTGACCCTAGATTGTCACTGCTGTAGGTACCTGTGTCTGCTTCTTAAAATGGAGACTTTGTGAGAATGGCAGTTTCCTCCTGTGGATAATATTGTGTTAAAAAATTTAGACAATACCTGACTAGAAATAGCTAGTTAATTCATACTTATCGAATTAACAATGGTAATTATTTAATATAGTGAGAGCATAAACCATGTGGCTATAGATGTATATTCAGTAAAAGACCAAACACCTGGTCCCAAAAGACCAAACAACTGCTCCTAAAGATGGTTTAGCCTACCAGGAATTTGAGATATGTGATGCCACAGAAAATGTAGATGAGATAGACTGTGAACAGAAACAGAGTTAATGAAGTATATTTTAGAATCAGTTAATGGCTTTGAGCCCCACTCCTACTGAGAATAGCAATTCAATTACCATTCGCTTACCACCTCAGGTTAGAGGAGATTCAGCCTTGGAGAAATGCTTCTGTTCCTACTAAGGTTGAGGGCAGGAGTTCTGTGGCTTGTAAAAAGACATATAAATGAGAATTTCTGTACTAAATATAGATACGATACCTCTATGCATTCGTCTCTCTTCTAGTTTCCAGAATGATCTTAGCCAAGGTTAAATGCCCAGGCAGTAGGCTAGAGGATTCTTTTCTGGACAGACTGTGGTCAGAGACAAAAATATCTCCATATTCATTGGTTCAGAAAAATGGCTACTTTCTATACAGCAGAATTCAACAGAAAAAGACAAAATCCAATATTTTAACTGTTTCTCCTTCAATAATGGAAGGCCAAGGGTTACAGATGTATGGGGAAAGAAAAGAATTAAGTAGGCAGAAACACAAGCAGAGAGGAGAGAGAAACAAAGGGGATAATGAAGAAAACTTCCAGAAACAAAAATAAGGGACTCTTTATCCATGAAAAATTCAACTAAAGGGAAAAAAAAATCACAGAACAGAAATATCTGCAAAACATCTTAAAATTTCAGAATAGCATCAAAAATAACGTTTTAAAAACATGAAATGAGAAAGATGACAGGGAATTACCTACTGAGTAAATGTGACTGCTATTTTACTTTCAACAGTATTGGAAGTTAGCAAAAAATGTAAAACTGCTTTCAAATTTTAACATGAAGATGCTTCCTGACCAATGCTTTTTATTCAGGAAAACTCTCAAGCAAGAGTGGATAAAGATATTTTCGTATGCATGGAATCTCAATGCTTTATTTTCCATATCTGTATTCTCAGAAAGTTACATGATAAATATGCTACCAAAAGAAGAGCATAAAGCAAGCTAGAGAAAGACAAAGATCCAGGTGACATAGTCTGAGACAATAAAGAGCTTAAGGGGGTTTCTTACAGAAAAATAGTATGGGGGGGTGTCACACAGGAACATTTATAGGATGGATCCAGAAACCTAACTAAACCCTATTTAAAAATGAAGTATGGGAAGGCCAGCCAGTTAGCTCAGTGGACTAAAGCGACTGCTTCAGCAGAGGGCAGTTCAATCCCAGGCTTGCTGTGCTGGCCCCGCCCCCGGGGGGTGTAAGAAGGCGATTGAGGCTGAGTTTGTTGGCACACATCTATAATCTCAGAGCTTGGGAGTCTGAAAACAGAAGAATCACTATGAGTTCAATCTATGTAGTGAGACCATATATTCCCTGTACACCCTGTCCTAAATTCATTTTTTAAGAAAATAAGCTATGGGCTCTATCACAAGGATACCAGACTAAAAAGACAAGAAAAACTTCTAACAATCTGGGGGTTCAGAAGATGTAAAAAAATTCCTTCAAAAAATCATTGAACCTATTTGGAATCATATTAGTCTTGTTAGCTAAAGGTAAAGCAAATAAAATAATTAATTGTCATTAAACCTAGAAAACTTAAAAATGTAATCATAATATTTTATTGGATCAGCAGAGTGCTCTTCATAGTATGTGATTTTTTCATTACAAACATAAAATAAATTCTTAATATTTTCTTAAAGTAGATATGACTATGAATTTTAAACTTGCAAGAGTTTTACAAGACAAACTTCTATTCATAATGACTCAAAATTAATGTTTTAGTAATAATCTAAGGATTCTTTTGCTAAATTTGGATGCAAATCATAAAATAGGTGTATCATCATATGACGTCATACAAGTTCTCCCTAAAAGAAAGTGGGGACCCTTAACTTGCCTGCCTACCTCTGTGGAATAGGTTCATTGACTCATTATGGAAAAGAATCTCAGAATGTATAATGGAGAGACATAGTCAAATATATTAGGCGCTATTAAAAGGTAAGAGAAAACAGAGAAGCAACTTTAGCTTCATGAGCTGAAGGCTGTAAGGTGCAGATGATCAATCAAAGACGGGAACTATTTTTCATGACTTCTCTGGGGTGGGCCAGGGACTGGACTTCTCCACTGTGACATGGGGATAGCATTGTTTTTCACTTCTTTTGTTTGAGAAGATCTCTTCCTTGTAAGATATATGATATCTGCCCAGGGTCTGTCCCTTGAGCTATCTGGGCATCTTCTCCTCTGTTACACATACCTGCTCCTTGAAATAAGTGTACAAGATGTGTTGAGAACACACTTCACACATTGCTATCAAAGGAGAAGAGAGAAAAGATGTTCCCAGTGTTAGTGAATAAGAATGTGCATTAAGGTCTGAGAATCCATGGCTTCTCTCTGATGAGGGTACTTGTCCTAGGTAGATGTTCTATAAATCTGAAAAACCAAATGATGTAATTGGAAACATATTAGGAAATTTTTATCTAATCTCAGATAATGCTAGTATAAGATATATCATTCTCTTTTGTCCTATTGAGAAGGAAATTAGAAAATGTTTAGTATTATTAAGAAACTATATTTAGTATACATTGAAAATTTGAGGCTTACAAAGATACATTTTTCATATAGATCACTATGTATTATTAAAATATCTTTACACTCAAAATTAATTCTTTTAAATTGCTTTTCCTCTTGAGATTATTGATTTGTATTTATATTTTCTACACAATATAAAACTATATTACTAGACTATTAATTCTGCAAAACTAGAAAATAATAACCTATCATTGAGTTGAACTTTCTGATAAGTAGCTAAAGTTCCTTTATGCAAATTTCAGTGGTCCTTAACTAAAAAATCAGTGGGAAATTTTCAAACAGCAATTACAACTCATTCTTTTTAGAGTTGGCCTTTAAATTTTTTGTTTGCTGAATTATCAACTCCACTTGTACTTACTGTAGTCAGTAATAGTAATTATTGAATTAGAAAATACACTGTGACTTTGATTTCAAAGATGTTATATTGTGAAAACAAAATGTGCATATCAGGGATCAAAACACTTTTTAGAGAAATGATATCAAACCTATAAAACATTTAAATGAAGTTGATCCTATGGAAAACAGTGGTTTAGAAGGATTTAAGACTGATGTCTTATAGTTGGAGCTCTTCAAGGGGTTTTATCTTGAAGTCAAATACTAACAGAGAGAAGTTTAAGGAGAAAGGAAGTAGGAAAATCAAATTAGGAAAGCGTGAAGACAAATTTCCTTCTAACTCTAGGGAAGGCTAGAGGAAGAGTTGCTGCCAGGGGATGAATCTTCTCTGGAGATGCAGGTTTGCACCTTGTTTCCACTGGCCACTAACTGGAGACAGGAGCTCCGAGGCAATTCTTTGCAGCTGAGCAGCAGCCTGACTCCCAGCGTCTGGGGATGTGTGAACAGCCCAAGAGAAAAGGTCTCAGCAAGTCAACCAGGACTGTGGGCTATTGGTTTAAATGTAGCCATTTTGAGCTACAGCCTTGAAATTATCAAGTAAATATTTTTAAACTTATTATTATTATTATTATTATTATTATTATTGATACAGGGTCTCACTGAGCAGCTCAGACTCATAGCAATCCTCCTGTCTTAGCCTCCCCAGTGCTGGTATTACAGGCGTGTGCCCCCATGCCTGGGGTTTCAGGCCCATGTGCCATGCAGTACTGAGAATCCAACTTGGTCCTTATGCTTGCCAGGTGGGCGCTGAGACCACTGTTTTATCTCTCCATTTCTCAAGTAAACACTAACAGAACACAGAACGAATTTATGAGTTTTAGAAAGTGAGGGACAGCTTCACCAAAATAATACATGAGCTAAGACCAAAAAGCTGTGTCAGTATAATAATTTCCTAAACTATGTCATATAGTTATAAGTAGAAAATGAAATTGTGCAAAATTAAGTGTTCTATAAATGATAAGAAGCAGCTTGGCTTTGCCAGGCTGACACTACTTTGAGATGGCAGTGAGAAAAAAAATCTTTCTTGAGAGAACTGTGTTCTCGAGTAGACCAATGTAACTGCTTTCTGAATTTCCAGATATTAAAATAATTTTGACAAAGATGTTGGATAATTGCTATTATTTTCTAACTTTTGTTTAAGACTCCTAATTGTACTGAGATAAAATAGGTGTCTGAATAGTGTAACTTGATGGAGAATCCTCAAAGTTCTGAGAAAAAAATTAATGATCTCAGTACTAAATTGTATAATAATTTAATAATTGCACAATTTTTGAAATGTTGGACATTTTCCAATATAAAGTGAAGCATAATTTTTCAGAAAACATAAAGATAATTAAATATAATTGGGAAAACAGTATTTCTAAAAGATGCTCACATGGAGTTTTATCTTAAAATAACCAAAAACCAAAGCTTCTTGAGAGATATTCTTATGATTAATGCATTTCTTCTCTTCTGGAGTAGAACTTCTCTTTATTTGTCTTTTCTGGATTTAAATTGTTTTTTCTTAAGACTTGTTCTCAAAAATTATTTAAACTCTTGCCCATCGATGTAGTAAATGGCTGTGTACTTGTTCTCAGATGTTTATCTTACAATCAAAATATTCCAGTTGGTCTTGATGTTGTGATTTCTAACTGTGAGCCTTTTGTAAACATTTGAGGGAAAAGAACATATGACAAAAATCCATTTTTAATTTTTGACAACTATTGTTTCATTTTAATGATTCATGATTTCATTTTAAAACATATTGCTAAATGAGCTGTTACATTTGTGTGTTGGAAAATATAAACTCTCCATAATATCAGACCTCATTATTCTTTCCTGTTACTAAAATAGTTAATAGTAAGGTTTTTAAAGACTATGTCATTATTTTCATATAAAAATGAGGAGCATTTAACCAAAACTTTGACCAGGAATACATGATGAGATGAAATAAAAAATGAACCATTGCTTAGGAAAATTGAGCTATGTGAATTCTTTCAAATCAAAAAGATATCTCTTCCTCAACGGAAAGAGCTGACTTTTTGGCGTGCTTTTTAATACTGACATTGTAGAATGTTTTGACTGGTAAATGAACTTATTAAAAACTGAAAGTCTTCCATCTATAAAACTAATAAATGTGGAGTAAGCTACAGATAGTGTGCTCCAGTTACACAATAAATAAAAGAAATATTCTGAAATGCAATGGAAGAGAAGAGTAAAACCTGGAGGACATGTAGCAGCTAACGTGGCATTGTAGACACCTGGGGATAGTGTAAGTTTTGTCTAGAGACTTACTTGTTATGTCAGTTCCCGGGACGGGTAACAGGAAGCTCAATTCTTTGCACTGTGGGAATGGGCCGGGGATCCTGTATAAAGCTTACATCACCAAACTCTTACTCCATCAATACAAATATGAGAATGAAAACATCCCAACTTTGCACCAAAGTATGAAAGTGATAACTAGGCAATCTCTGAATTCTGAATGGGGAAGAAAGAAGACCTGGCAGGTTTGTGGTCAGCGCCTTTTGCTTATAATGAAGATCAAGTTTCCATTCTCATGCGATTAAGTGACCTAGGCGTAAGCATTTTCTCCCCACATGTTAGCTGTTGTGTCTGAGATACCTTACAGGACAAGAAGAAAGCATCTTTGGAGCAATATCCCCTGAGTACAGAACCAAACAGATTCCAATATGTTAGTGCCTCGCTCCAGGTATGCTCCCCACTCGATACAGGGGGATCATCACAAAACTGAAAAGCCAAAATCCAAAGGCAGCAAGTGTAACAGTTTTTGGGAGTCAACATGATGCCACAGCAGGAAATTCTTCATTCAATTCCATTTGATGGGTTGTGGTCAAAGTAGGCCCGTGAAACTATCTTCCGCAGCATCCTTCAGACTATGTACATGAAGCGGTAATGAAATTTGAGTTTAGACTCGGGCTCAATAATCAAGGCAGCACGTTGCGTGCGTGCAAATATTAAAAAACTTGATCAAACATGATATATAAAACTATAAGAAAACAGTCCGTAATGCTAAGAATTGACACAGTACACTACAAGCATAAAATTATATACTAAAGAATTTTAGATCATTGAACTCTCTCTCTCTCTTTCTCTCTCTCTCTCTCTCTCTCTCTCTCTCTCTCTCTTTCTCTCTCTCTCTCACACACACACACCATATGTATAAAATTAAAAAAACCAAGTGAAAACATGAGAAAATAATATTATTAAAAGATGAACATTTTCTGCAAAAGAATAAATATGTTCTAAATACAAAGCAAAAATTATTGAGATTAAATCTGTATGAGAAGATAAAATACAACACAGACGTAACACAGCTAAAAGGAAATTTGGCCAACTCCAGAGTAAAAAGTGATACCAGAAATGTAAGCAGAAACTTAAAGATATGGAGGATATGCTGTGTAGTGCAATAATTATACATAATTATGAATTTATATTACATAATTATAAATTTGAAGGTTGCCAAGAAAGTAGATATGTAGATGTGAAGGATTCTCATCTTCGCACACACACACATGCACACACACACACACTCACACATGTAAAGCCATGTAGTTAATTAACTTGATTGTTCCAGTCATTCTGTCATGCACACCACCACCCAAACATGCCACTTTATGCCTTCAACTATGTAATTTTATTTGTCTATATGCTTGAAATAACAGGGAGGAATTCCACAATATTATAACAAAAATGAGAGAAAGAAAATACGCAGTGATTATAATGAGGAGTTTTTTTTGTGGAACTGGGGATTGAACTCAGGCCCTTGAACCTGCCAGGGAAGGGCTTATTCCACAGAGCCATCTCCCTGGCCCTATAATGAGGAATTTTAATATTCATGCATTCCATGATTAATAATAACTCTACACATCCAGGCTATGCTGAAATTATAGAACTATGAAAATAAACTTTCTCTGAAGTAGTTCTCAAATGCAAGAAAACTAAACTTGTTGTAGACTACTGTAAGAAAAATAGAATATGTTATTAATATCTATAAAGCACTGAAAAATAATTATCCCTATATAATCTTACATGTATTTAATGTTGACATTAGCTTATTTAAACAATTGTTGAAGACAGAAAGTGAAATAAGCATTTTTAATTAATGAATTTATTTTTTTTATTTATTTGCTACAGAGTCTCCCTAGGTAGCTCAGACTCATAGTGATCCTCCTGCCTCAGCCTCCCTGGTGCTGGGATTACAGGTGTGCCCCACCACGCTTGGTTTTGGTGCACAGCATGGGATACCGGGGATTAAACCTGGGTCCTGTGCTTACTAGGCAGGGCTGGGGAAATAAACATTTTAAGGAAGTAAATATAATTTATTGAAAGCCCAACAAGGGTTGTATTTCTATTAAAAAGAATTGATCCCTAGAAGAAAAAAGCTACCAGAAAGGAAATTCTACATCATGCTTAAGAGATGTGGTATGAGACAAACTGAAGTTTGATTATAATTTTCTTTCTCCTACTTTTGTGTAATTGGGAAATTACTTTTCCTCTTCAAACCCCATCTTCTTTCCTGCAAACTCAGGATTAGTACATTCCCTTATGGGGTTGCTATAAGAACAAAATTAGATAATGCCTGTAAATCTAATTAATATAATATCTGCTTATAGCAATTTCTTAGTAATTGCAAATCTTATGAAATTAGTTTTTAAATTAAAATATATATAGAAATAGCAATTAAATGATTTATTTTTAAACATCTGTGTTCTATAGCCTTACTCATAAGCCATTTTTGTTGTTATTGTTGTACACAACCCCATTTCCCACTGGGGCTATTTTTAAGGCTGTGCCTCCAATGACTTCCGTAGAGGCCCATGGCTGCAAGGAGACGTCTGGTACATTCATCTCTGTAGTGTTCCCCATGAGTATCCCCATCGCTTTCTTTGTATCGGAAACTCTACATTGTATTTCCAGTTATGACCAATGATCCCTGGCTCCAGAGAATGAAAGGTAACTGTTAAAACCAATTTCAAAAAATCTCATGTCCCTTGTTAGTGTTTGGCTTAGGCATTCTCTTACTTCTTGAGTAATGGAGAAAAGTATTGTTGTAGGCAGGAGGGGAGGGTTTCTTCATCAAATGGATTTGTAAATACTGTGACTTACTATTTATAAGCACGTTTATTATTTGTAAGTAATTTAAGTTTATATGTAAGAGCCATGCATGAGCAGAAGCCCAGAAAATTAGGAATGAAAAATACTCAACACATTGAGTAGGTATAATATCCAACCTGGAGTAACTCACATCCACATTTGTCCTATAATACATCTGCCCTGTGGATATATACATTGTGCAATCTAGTATCAGATGTGTTTTCTGTAACTTGCATTTAATTACTTCCACGCAGCTATATCCCTATTCCTGTGAGAAATAAGCATGCAATTTTTAAAGAAGTTATACA
This sequence comes from Octodon degus, assembly GCF_000260255.1. Lineage (NCBI taxonomy): Eukaryota > Metazoa > Chordata > Mammalia > Rodentia > Octodontidae > Octodon > Octodon degus. Next base: position 6,028,900 of record NW_004524579.1, on the reverse strand, counting down.
TTTAGCTTTGCATATACCTCCATTGAAAAAGGTATTAGACACATAATTTTTTTAAAATCAAGCATTTTTGAAGTGTATAGACAGAGCCTATCTGTCCCTTTGGGAAACTTTATGAGTAATTTGCATAGATTCGGTATTAGTCAGGTTTTCCTGCAATTGAGGTGCAACACTCAACACCCCCAATTTGAAGGGGGAGAGGTTTAATTTGGCCCATGGTTTCAGGGCATTTCATCCATGCCCAGATGGCTCCAAGGCAGAGTTATGGAAGAAGGGCAGGGTGGAGCAGGGCAAATACATCTAAACAAGAATAATTTCAATACACAATGAGTTTTAAATTTCAGGTAGATTTAAAGTTTCATGTGTAAAAACCTTGACCTACACTCAATAATTCTGTATTTCTCTATATGTTTACTTTCCAGAGACATCTTTGTTTACCTGCAGAAATGATAACATGACTCAAGAGAAGTCTAAGGATTATGTCTATGAACATAGTTTTAGTATCTTACATTCATTTTTTGTCTCATTTAAGTCAATCTTTTCCAAAAATTGGTGAAATTATTAACAATGATGTTATTATTGTAAAAGCTGATTAAAACTTGTTAGATTGAAAACACAGATTACAGTTTGTTATCTACCAATTTAAATAAAGCTGCCTAAAGTTTTATGCAAATCACGAAAGAAAGGCAAAGGAATTGGAATTATTTTTCCGTGTAGTATCCTAAAATGGTGTTAAGATTTAGTCTTCCTTTTTGCCTGTTAAAAATAAAAGAGAAGCAAAAGGTAGAAAACTAAGAGGTTTTAAGACTAGTTTGCAGACAGATTATGTGTACTTGGAAAGTGTCATACAGCTCTACTAGATATAGATATAGGAAATGGTACTATTAAAGAGTTAATTGAAATTCCTGAAGTGAATTCTCAGAGCAGCATGCACAGCTTCCCTGGGAAACTTAACAAGAAATTCAGATTCTTCCATCTGACTTCGGACCTCCTGGATCCACAACTAGGAGGCTAGGTGGCTTCTGGTACTACAAGCACTTCAAGTTGTTCTTCTGCAGAATAAACTGTGTTTACCAAATATGTAAAGGGAAATGGAACAATGGAATTCAATCCATCTACTCTGCCACCAGAGCTGCAGTTCCCACTGCTGTAATTTATTTAGTAACAGCCCCATCTTCCTTCACTGATTGATTGCATACATCAGCAACTGTGTCTCTGGGTCTCTGAATCTGGGTCACGTGCCAAAATATAACAGACATTAGTCACACTGCACAGTTCAAAAGTTCGAAAGAGAAAACAGACATTTGAAAGAATTTTAAATGAGTTTCAAGATATCTATTGCTACATTTTCCTTCTCATTACTTCTATATTTTAGCTGAAATTATCACTTTTTCCTTGATTTTTCTTTGAATAAGTTGTAGATCAGTGGCAGAATTATAACTTTAAGATTTATAGAACAAAGCCTTTCATTCATCATCCATTCATATTATATGGTGAAGGCATTCCTGTTTTTTGGTTGATTATTAATGAAAAAAACAACAGTATTTTAATTGAACTGTAAATGGTAATGGTGTACTTTAACTTCATTATTATAAAAAGTAGTATGCATTGTTGTGAAAAAATTCATAAACAAAAAGCAGCATCTGATGGGGTGAAAAGTCAACTCTTTATTGATTCATTTTCTTGTTACTTTGTTCTCAGTTAATTTTGTGGCAAGACATGAGTATGCTTAACTAATATAATTTTTCTGCCCACAAATCTTTTTTTTTTGAGAATTAAAGAAAAACATGTATATTTTAACAAACTCCTCAATAGTAGCATTCCATATGATGATTTAAAGATTTATAAATACCATTTGAACCATATTTAACATTACAAAGTTTTCAGTGTTAAAATTTATACTACAAAGAAATGAAGTCCTTCCATGGCCAGAGAAATAGCATCACAATGTTGACAAGGAGCTGTGCTTTTCAACTTGTATCTTGCAACACAAAAGCAATGCACTTCCCATATCATCAGCAGCATAAATTGAAGCATTTTATCATTATAAAGTTGGAGAAAAGTTAGAGAGTGTTAGCTGGAGGAGCAGACTTTAGGCACAGATTTCTATCAAGGCCAATGTCTCTGCCTCCAATCATGAACTCAAATTGGCTGAAATTCAAAGTAATAAATAGTTGTGG
>NW_004524579.1:6012579-6020498 GCF_000260255.1 Octodon degus | reverse complement strand
TTAGTTCATATTTTTCTAGAGATCAAAGACCAAGTTTGCTGAGACATTTTTCATGAACCTACTGTCCATTTTTACTTCTTCTGTGAGATGTTTACTCATTTCAATTGCTCATTTTTTATTTTATGTTTTATCTTAAGGAGGTCTGATTTTTCAGGTTCTTCTCACATCCTAGCTGGTACTTCCCAGTTTATTGTTTCTTATACTGTGCAGAAACTTTTTTAAGTTGATATAATCCCATCTGCTGATTTTTGGTATTATGTTTTGTGCTAACGAAGTTCTGTTCAAGAAGTTATGTCTGTGCCCATGTCTTCAAGATTTTTAGCACTTCTTTCTTCCAGATTTCTGTTTCTATTTTCTTTACTTTTTAATTTTTGAGGAATACAAAATAGTGATAGAAAAAAAGGCTTTGGAATTGTTCCAGGTTTTTTTTAACCAAGTAATAGGAATTCAACAATGGTTGCTGTTATTGCATGAAGCTAACTTCAAATTAGTTGTTTAGATTACCAGATATAAACATGTAAGACCAATTTAAAGAAAAACAAAATAATAACAAAGAAATTATAAGAAATGCAAGACCTGGGGAGGCAGCATGGAGGTCTAAGTGCCTGTCTGGCAAACACAAGGATCTGGGTTCAATTCTCATGCCACACTGTGCTGGCCCCAATACCAGCTGTAGTGGTACACACCTATAACCCCAGAGCTGAGGAGGCTGAGACAGGAAGAACACTATGAGTCTGAGCTGCATAGAGAAGCCCTGTACCAAGTAAACAAAATGAAAAAAACCTTTAAAAAGAAACTCTAAAGAGGAAGAAAAAAAATCAGATTTAAAGCAAAATGAGCATTAATTGTTCCTCTCAAAAGACCAGCAGAAATCTACAACACAATTATCCAAACTAATCTCCATATGTTCCTAAATATAACTTTTTTCTCTTCTTTCTTTTGTCATTTTTCTCATCTTACTTTTTCCTTCCCATTGGACAACCTCTTTTCCTTTCACAGTTATCTGTTGTACCTTTTTGATTTTTCATTACTCTTTCAGGTTCTCACACTAGTGAGAGTTTTGATTTATATTAGTACAAGGTAAGAGATAATTGATCCAGATTTATTTTTCTAATCATGGATAACCAGTCTTTCCAGGACCATTTGTTAAAGAGGCTGTTATGCAGTATATGGCACTGTCCATTTTATTAAAAAGAAAAAAAATCAGGTGGCTATAGATGTTTGGACTTGTTTGTGCATCCCTTGTTCTGTTCTGTTGTTCAATATGTCTGTTTTGGGGCTAGTATCTTGGTTTTTTTTCATCATTTTAGCTTTGCAGTGTAGCTTGAAGTCCAGGATTGTAGTGCCTACTGCTTTGCTTTTGTTGCTCAGGTTTGCTTGGATATTTTGGATCTCTTATAGTTCTATATTTGTTTTAAAATGCTTTATTCCAGTTCTGTGGAAAACTAACATGATATTTTAATTTGAATTTCATTCAGTCTCTATAACATTTTTGGTAATGTGGCCATTTTGATAATACTGGTTCTGCTTATCAAAGAACAGGGACCATCTTGCCAATTTCTAAAGTCCTCCTCAGTCTTACTTTTTTTTCCAGAGAAATATAGTTTTTTTTTTTGTGCTAGAAGTCTTTAAAGATCTTGGTTTGGTTATTTCTTAGGTATTAAGTAATTTTGAAGCTATTGTAAATGGAATTGTTTTCCAAATTTTTTGTGCTCATTTTTTATATATAGATTTAAACATTGTTGGCATATTCATTTTGTGTATTTATATTGTATCCTGTGTCTTTTATTTGTTCTTTTAATTCTGAATTTCTACTGGTGGAGTCTTCGATTGTCTAGGGAAAGGATCATGTAATCTGCAAATGAGGACAGTATGAATGCCTTCCTTATTTGAATTCTCTTTATTTCTTTCTCTCCTGTTTGCTCTGGCTTACTTTACAAATTTTATATTGAAGAGCAGTTGTAACAGTGGACACCTTTTCTTGTTGCCGATTTTTAGAGGGAATTTTTCTACAATGTCAGAAATGGATTTCTCATTAATGGATTTAAAGTAATTATTTCTATACCTCTTTTGTCAGCATTTTTATCGAGAATAGTTGGTGGATTTTTGTCAAAGACTTTTTTATTGCACTAATTGAGATTATCGTGTATTTTTATTATTCTTTTCCTTTACATGGTGTATGACATTAGCACATCCACATCCCTGCTCCCTCAAATGAAGACAGCTTGGTCATGATGTGTGATCTTTAAATAATTTGTTGTATTCTGTTTACTAGCATATTTTAAAAGATATTTGCATCTGTGTTCTTTTAAGAGAATTTTTCTGCAGTTCCCTTTCACTTTTCTACCTGTGAGGCCTCTGTCTGATTTTAATGTCAAGGTAGTGCTAGCTTTAAGAAATGCGTTTGGCTGTATTTCTTTCCTTTCAATTTTGTGTAAGAGTGTGAACAGTATTGGCATTCATTTGTCTTCAGTTTCAGTAAAATTCAATGATGGATCCACTGGGCGTGGGCTTTTCTTAGGTGAAGGCTACAATTACTTGTGTTTCAATCCTGCTAAAATTTTTTTTCACCATTTTTATGTTATTTGAAAAGTAACATTCCTCTCTTTTTTTAGAAAATCTTGAATTTTAAATAATATTTAAAATATCTCGGGGCCGGGGAGATGGCTCAGTGGAATAAGCACTTCCCTGGCAAGTGCAAGGGCCTGAGTTCAATCCCTGGTTCTGTCAAAAAAAAATCTCTGGAAAACTTCGGGAAGTTTAAACTCTAGTAATTAATGTATGACAACATTCATTGCTTTACAATCTCCAACAAAAAGTAAGTCATATATATATATATATATATATATATATATATATATATAACATATACATATATATTCTTGTTTTTCAATAGAACAAACTGAGGAATGAAAGTGTCTGGTGTGCTTTTATTTTTTTTTAAATAATTTTGGGCACTTATATCTGGTAATCTATTTCTTTATTTGAAGACACCATTTTTCAATATAAAAACCATTGTTGAATTCCTAGTATATTGTTTAGTGAAATTTTATATCCCTTCAATTTTTTTACTATTTTTTTATTCTCTCTAAAAAATTAAAAAAAGTAAGTTGTATGATATAAAGCTGTGGCATCTTTATTTGCATTTGTAAGTCTATGTTTTGGTGGTAAACAGTATCTGTCTATTATCTCCTATTATACAGATGTAGTGACCATGTAAAATAGATAAAAGACAACAATGAAAATATTAACAGCTCTGTAAATGAGAAGCTAAATCTAACTGATAAGCCTCAGGACAGACTAACTCTATAATTACCTAGGCACGCGATCTTAGGGGATGCATTTTCTTTTTGCAACATTTTCTCATTTGTGCAATGAGAATAACAATGACAAATCCCTGTCTTATTGGATGTGGATGCCACTGAGTGTTACATGAGACCATGTGCCATGAAAGAGGTTTTGAACACCATCAGCTTTCTGAGCAGAAATTTGCAGACAGAGCAAGTCCCATTGGCATCCTTCACTGTGACATCTCTGGTGGAGGGCTCAGCTAGGACTAAAGTGCACAGCAAGGATTTTGCAAATGAAGACAGAAAAGAAGTCTTTGTTTTATTTTTGTTTGCAAAGATAATTGCCTTGTGGACAAACCATCTGTTATGGCAACAAAATTTTGGGGACAAACTATTCAGGACAGGTTAAAGGTTATCAAATTTGAAGAATTGGGAGCTTTCTACTCTCCAAGCCAAGATTAAGACTATTCTCTCTGCTTGGGGTGGGGTGGGGGTGCCATTTTCCTAATTCAACTTAATCCCACCAGGCAACCCAGAGAGTTTTCCATCTCTTCTCGGCCTTTTGGCTAAGATCAAGTGCAGAGAGTTTTCCTAAGATTATTTATTTGATGATGATGACACTGTTACATATCTATCAATGTGCACTATTTTTAATGTGATAAGCAGTTTAAAAGATTGTAGACATTTTATCTATTGTCGCACACAAGTATTTGAAATCAGCAAGTTAACGTGAATCTTCCTTGTGAAGAAAAATGAGATAAATCTCTTCTAGGGATTCATTTATGGGTTACTAACTAATTTATAGATGGTAGAAGTTTGCTACAAATCTGATCATTAACTTAATGACAACAATTCCATTCATCATTAGAATACAGATGATGCTTTGTATATTTGAATATTAACAGTGCTAAACTTAACTGGCTTGAAAATTGTAATGTTTTGAGAGGAAAACAAATCTCTTAGAGCTTCAAATTACTCCTATAATCATTCTTGTTATCATTCATATAGATGACAATGTCAATTCTCCCAAATGAAATTCACAGGTAGAAACAAGAATGTGCAACCAAGGTCAGTAATATGTAACACACCAATACACAAATAGCACATTCTAGATAATGAAAATCTAATACTTTTTCACCATTCACTTGAATATGTAGCATCTCTTTATGGAGAAGTGTTAGGTCATTTCAAATCAGTGCCTGTATATGAACCACTGTAGAATGGCATAATAGTTTGACACTGATATTTATTGTGAAGAATAATGCTATCCTATCCAGGCCCATCTTCCTCTCCTGACAGAATAAGGCAGGAATGAAAGAAATAGGCAGAAATGAATCTAATCAATTGAGTGGCCCTGTGAGGAGAAGGAAAGGTGCTGGCGCTGACACTCTCAATGCACTTACTCTTGAAAATACCAGGGAAGTTATTGAGCTGAATACTCTCTCACCTCATTTCCAGTCCTACCACTTACACCCACCGGACGCAACTATTACAAGGTTTCTTTGTACATGACTTTGGGTATTGCCTATGAAAAACATAAGAAAATTTATCAATATGTTTTTCTTTTTAAAGACAAAAATGCTTTCTATCACTATCAAGAGCTGAAAAATTTGTCTAGGGAAGGCTGGCTCTGGTACACATTTGTGCAGCTGCATTTCATGGCTGATTGGCTCTGTGGCGTATCTTTGAGGATGCATGACAGAGCAGAGCTGCTGACATCATAAGCCGGGGAGCAAAAGAAAAAGAAAAAGGGGTCGGCGTTCCCCGATTTTCCTCAAGAGCACAGCCCAAACTCCCTAAAGACCTCTCTCCAGGCTATACACTCTGAAGGATTTATGTCCTCCATGGTGTCAATTTAGGGACCAAGTCTTTAACATGCCAGTCTTTGAGGGACATACAAGATTCAAAGCATAGCAATGCCTTTGGCTTTTAAATCTTCTATAAATGAAATCACACTTGCATGTCTGGCTTTCACTAGCTTTATTTTTTTCATTTAATTTTTTGAGCTTTATCCATGTTACAGGCAGCCATGATTTATTCATTAATATCTTATATTTCTTTTTATACATGTATCAAAATGTATTTATTCATGGGTGGAATTTTGGTGATTTTTCATTTCCAGAGGATTATTATGGTAGTTACATGAGGATTTCAGTGCATATAGCTTGGGAAATACATGCCCATATGTTTTTCAGATTTTAAGTAGAAATAAAATTTCTAGGTCATAAGCATGAATATGTTCAACGTTATAGTACATGGCAAACAATTTCTAATAAAATATCTGCACAAAGTACACATTGCTGATACTTCTTTCTTCTGTCTTTTTCATTCCATTGATTCAATATTACTGCCACTGAATTTCTATAACAGTTTCTTTTTGAGGTTGGTAAACTAAATTAAAGATTAAAGAGTAAAATTCCCACCTTTCAAAAAGAAACAAATATAAAACCCTGAATGACAAAATTCTAATTAAAGCCAAATATCTCAAGCAGAAAGCTTGACATATAAATGCTTAGGCATGCTGCAAAGCCAGAGCTCTTACAGTCTGGTATGGATCTGGAAAGATAGAAGTAGGTTAATACGTAGAGAGCTTAGGAACAGATGTCTGTTTTATGTGTACAGTATATGAAGATAGAAGGTTTTGATACAAATTATAAGAGAAAGAACTTTAACCAATGAATGAATTTTTGGCAGATAATTAGCCATTCACATTTATTGAGAAGTAAATGTAATTGGATTCCACCTGTACACATAGTAAATAAAAGTTGAGAATATATTAGGAAAAAACTATGAAGTTTTGAAGAAAATTCTGCAATATATTAATGACTTCAATGTGGACACATATTCCTTAGCTAATAAAGCATAAATCAATAATGTAAAGGGACAAACTAATGATACATTTGCCTTAATATAAATAATTCAATTGTCATGTATAATCTAAGGCAGCTTAATATTAAAAGCCCAGTAGTAAACTATGATAATAATTACAACAGAATTAATGAATATGTATAGTTAGTAGTAAACACAAATAAAAATCTGACAGATATTGCCTGAAAAAAAGAGAGGCAAACCAGAGATTATTGGGTGAACATGGCCAATAAGCCTCTGAAAATATATTAAGCATGTGTGTGAACAGAAGATAAAATAAAGAAGACAATGCAATAGATTGTAACTGCAATTTATTGGCCAGTATTAAAAACTCAGATAACGAAACACTGAAACACATAGACTAAAAAGAATGTATTTGTTTTAATTCTTCCTGAGCACAATCAGAAACTCAGACATATTGAAAAGGTATATACTATATGGTGGGGAGCTCAGCTTTACCTAGCCATGTATCTACTCATGTCACAAAATTATTTTACACGCTCACAATGAAATGTATAGGAAGATTTCACAGATAATTTTACAAGATAGCCAGAACTTCAATAGAAAGATCAATAAATAAACTCAGGTGTTTCATAATTATATTTATTTATATTACTGCATTAAATTACAAGACTGTACAGTGTTTTTAAAAGCCTCAGTGACATAATTGAGAAAAATCTTACATGATGGAAGCAAGTTGCTTAAGCATGCATGACTTTGGTTTATTTGAAGTAGAAAACAGTACTTATATTCACTGATATCTGAACATTTTGAATGAAAACTGACAAACATGGAAAGTAATTATACAACTTTAGAGTGGATGGAATTAAAGCAATTAATATAGGAATAAATTTGCTAAACTACTTTAGCATTGTTTCAATTAAAATGTTACCAACTGCATTATTCTCTGCAGCAGCTAAATTAATATGCTGTTTACCTCTTTGCTTTTTTAAGGCAATTCTTTGATCCAAAGGAATTTTTAAAAAGACTTGGCTCCGCTTACCTTGTCTTAGCATGATCCAGGATTCCTTGACCCTTGTCCCCAGTAAGTACAACCTTACCCAAAGATGGATTCCAGAGACAATTCAAATATAACTACAGGAAAGTTCAAAATACCAATGTAAGAAATGCTTTCTTTCCTATAAAAGACTTTTTCTTCCTGTTGGTAAGATCTGATTAGGTGATGAGACGTGAACACAGTTATGTTCTCAGGTGAACACAAATTGGATAGAAGGTGCTGTATTATGCTGTCTAATGAATTGGACTTATTCTCTCCAAGGATATCTGTATTTAAAGAATAGATGCTACCTTTTTAAAATCAGTCCATTTTGTCTCCTAGTTTTTAGTAGAAACACTGATGATTTCTTATTGCATCATTTTCCTTTTCCAAGAACTGTGATGACAATTTCATCTTTTTTTTCCTTGAATTTTTTATTGGTACATTTTATATATACATAGTGATAGCATTTATCATAGGGGAATTGTATCTTGCTTCAAACAATAGTTTCAAGCATTTTTTTAAGATTTAAAATTTCTGAACTGAGTTCAACTTATAATACCACATTTCCAAGAAAAATGAGCCTTTTGCAAAGACATTTAAATAAAATCATACCAAGATGCACAAAAATGAAATTGTTCAAAACTTCTTGTAAAGAAAAAAATCATTAAAGCATATACATAAAGATATTAACTATGGAAGAAGAAAATTAAATAGCATCTTGTTTCACATTTTGAAAGAAAAAAAGGACCAAGGGTGTGAGA
>NW_004524579.1:6007152-6008304 GCF_000260255.1 Octodon degus | reverse complement strand
TCCTGACCTTGCGACCCCACAAGGAGAGCAGAGCTGAGACTCCAGAAGAGAGAGATTACAGTCTCACTGGCTTGCAGCAGGCTGGTGCTTAGAGAAAGGTCTTAGAGAAAGGTGCACCAGGAGGCAACGGAGGGCAGTGCAGGACCTTGCCTGCATTATGTTTAGATGGAAAATCCTAAAACACAGAAGGAAGTGCTGAAACTGCAGCACTCAGTTTCCTCGCACCAATCCTAATCACACTCAACTCACTTTTCTCTCTAAAAATTTTAAGAAATCACTTTTTAGGGATGTGGAAGAAATTATAGTGTGAGAGAGAAAAAAATTCTCTCCCACCTACACTTTTTGTGAAAATCTCATGCATGTTGTCAATTTTTCTAAGTTTCCTGGTACTAACCAAATTGAATGCTGAAATGACTGCTTGTCACCTCCGAGAGGAAGGAGACTTTGGTAACATTCTTGTAACTCAAAGTTTTGTGGACAACTTTCCCTTGCAAGTGTATTCACTGAAAGCAGGAACTGTTCTCTATTCTCTACACAAAGATAGTTCTTAAATTGGAATAATTCTTCAGGAAATGTTCATTAAATCAATGGTTGTAATCACCACACTTTCTCACGAATATATTATTGAGTGGGTTACCTTAAAGAGGAGTTCCTGGGACTGTTTGTCACCTATGCATGCTAGGAAAGTTTTTAGTTAAAAATAAGGAGAGAGAAAAAGGCTGACTATTGTCTATGTCATAAGCATCTTCTACATGAATTAATATACTTCAGCCCTGAAAACACATTAGAATTACCTGTGAAACTAAATATTATCCATGCCTAATTTATATGTAAAAAATCCTATTCCAAGACTTATTTTTAAATTTTATTTTATTTTATTTTGAAGAGTAAAAACAAAAGCAAAAAAAAATAGTGGAAATAAAGTCAGAAACAGTGTAAGATACAGCAATACATATGTTATAGATTTTCCCAACAAGAATAGCTAATTAACAATAGCTGTTATATTATCTATTTTTATTGTCAAATCTGTTGCTCAGATTAACAGGTAGTTATGCAAAATTCAACAAGTAATTATTAACACTTGCTTTCAAGAAACCTTATTTTTGGGTCCTTTTTACTTTTTAAAATTTTATTTTATAAAGTATAATAATA
>NW_004524579.1:6004152-6006517 GCF_000260255.1 Octodon degus | reverse complement strand
AAATTGCTGGATTGAACAGGATTTCTAGTTCTAATTTTTTGAGAAGTTTCCACACTCATTTCCATAGTGGCTGGACCAGTCTACATTCCCACCAACAATGGAGGAAGGTACCTTTTTTTCCACAGCCTCCCCAGCATTTCTTATTAGTTTATTTCTTTATGATATCCATTCATTCTGGGGTGAGATGGTATCTCAGTGTTGTTTTAATTTGCATTGCTCAAAAGGCCAGTGCTGTGGAACAATTTTTCATGCATTTATTTGCCACTTGTATTTTTCCCTTTGAGAAGTATGTCTTCATCAAAGATGCCATTTTCATTTGGGTCTTTGAATTTTGGGGTCTGTATAATTATTTTTAGTTCTTTCTATACTCTAGATAGAAGATATTTGAGTGATTGTTGGTTAAGATTTTTTTTCTTAACTTGTAGGTTGTCTTTTCAACCTGTTGGTGATTTTTTTTGACATGCAGAAACTTCTCAGGGCCAGGGAGATGGCTCAGTGGAATAAGCACGTCCCTGGCAAGCGCAGGGGCATAAGTTCAATCCCCAGTTCTGAAACAAACAAACAAACAAACAAACAAACAAAAAAACACAAAACTTCTCAGTAAGCTGAGATTCCAGTTGTTGAATCTTTGAAGCATCTCCCATGCAGTTTGGATTTTGTTTATGAACTCTCTGCCTACTCCTATGTCTTTAAGGTTTCCACCTACTTTGTCTCTCAGGAGATTTAGTGTTTCTATTTTAATGTTTAGATCTTTAGTCAATTTTGACTTTAGCATGGCATAGACCCATATCTAGTTTTAGTTTCTGACATGTGGAGAGTCAATTTTTCCAACGCCATTTATTAAAGAGGCTATCTTTCTTCTAGTAAACATGTTTAGCCCCTTTGTCAAGGGCAACATGGCTGAGTGTCTTTTTAGTTGTGTCTTCATCTGTTAATCTTTTTCATTGATGCTTGGATCTGTTTCTTTGCCAGTCCCATGCTGATTTTATCACAGTAACTATGTAGTATAATTTCAAGTCAGGGATTAGAATATCTTCTGTCTTGCCTTTGTTGCCCAGGATTGCCTGTGCTATTCTAGTTCTTTTCTGGTTCCAAAATAAATTTTAGGGATCCTTTCTCTAGATCTGTGAGGTATGTTGATGATATTTTGATAGGAATTGCATTAAATCTGTATAACAATTTTGGGAGTATGGATATTTTCACAATGTTGATCCTTCCTATCCAGAGGCGAGGAATATCTCTCCATTTTCTGAAATGTTCTATGATCTCCTATTTCAGAGTGTTGTAATTTTCATTGTATAGATTTTTATCACCTTGTTAGGTTAATTCCTAAGTATTTCATTTTTTGAATGCTATTGTGAAGGGTATTATGTCTCCATTTTCTCTCTCAGAGAGTTTGTTATCTGTGTAGAGGAATGCTATTGATTTTTGGGTCTTGACTTTGTATCGTGCTATGGTACTGAATTTGTTTATTAATTCTAGGAGCTTCTTGGTGGAGTTTTTTTGGTCTTCCAAAGGAAAATGATGTCATTTGAAAATAACGTTAGTTTAACTTCTTCTTTACCCATTTGTATTCTTTTTATTTCTCTCCCATTTAATGGCTCTACTAATGAGTCCAGAACTATATTGAGTAGCAGTAGTGATAGTGAACATTTTTGTCTTGTACTTTGCTTGAGAGTAAAAACTTTCAGTTTTTCTCCATAAAAACTTATGTTGGCTGCTGGTTCGTTGATTAATGGAATTTATCACATTGAGGTAGAGGCCATCTATTCCAATTTTCTGTAGGGCTTTGAACCTGAATTAGCGTTACGCTTGGTCAAAATCCTTTTTATATCTATTGAAATGATCATGTAGTTTATGGTTTTGGTGCTATTGACATAGAGTATTACATTTATAAATTTGCATATGTTGAAGCATGCTTCCATCCCTTGGATGAATCCTACCTGGTTGTGGTATATAATCTTCTTGATGATTTGCTCTGTTCTATTTACTAGGAAATTATTGAAGATTTTTGCATCTATGTTCATGAGGGGGATTGGTCTGTAATTCTCTTTTGTGGTTGAAACTTTCTCAGTTTTTGTCTCAGTAGAGTATTTCCCTTCAGGAATAATTTTGTGAATATTGCTTGCTTTCTCAATTTCATTGAAGAGTTTCAAGATTATTGAGATTTAATCTTCTTTAAATTTCTTGTGCAATTCAGCCATGATCTTTGTTAGTAAGTTTATTATTACATTTTCAAGATCATTGCTGAAATTGGGATTATTCAGAGATTATGTATCTTCTTGATTCAATTTGATAGTACCTATCTAGAAATCTGTCCATTTTTTCCTATATCTTGAATTCTGTGAGACTAAAGATTTTCAAA
>NW_004524579.1:5987353-5987861 GCF_000260255.1 Octodon degus | reverse complement strand
ATCAAACCCCTGGCCCCTGTGCCTGCTTGCAGTCCCTTTAATCTGCTGAGCTATTTGGCCAGCCCTATTTAAGCATAATCTATAGAGTAGTATGTGTTCTATTTTAGAGAAAGTTATGTGTGCAGCTGAAAAGAATGGGTATTCAGATGCTGGGTAGTACACTCTGTGTATGTCCACTAAGTTGATTTGTTCATAAGTTTAGTTCAGTTTTGCTACCTTGTTAATTTTTTGTCTACTTAATCTATCTTTTTTAGATAAGGGTGTTTTATGTTCCCTTTTTAAGATTGTGATATTACTTATTATAATATTCATGTCCATTAAATTTGTCTTATATAGATGAGTGTTCCCATATTTGGTGCATACATATTTATGACTGTTATGTCTTCCTCTTGAATTTTTCCCCTAACCAGTATGTAATGACCTTTATTTCATTTGATCATTTGTGGTCTGAAGTTCAGATTGTCTATGAACAGGATAGCTATGCCTGCTGTTTTCTGAGGTAATGGAG
>NW_004524579.1:5984768-5985788 GCF_000260255.1 Octodon degus | reverse complement strand
TGAAGTTGTTTATTTAAGTTGCTATTATTTCAGAGATTTCAGGTGTGTAGCTTCTAATTTCTTCTATGCTGATGTCTCCTGGGTTATTCTAGCTGGGCTCGGGCCCTGAGATTGCATTTTGGTTCTTCTTTTTATCATTTTCTATTTTAGAGAGAACACTATTTTGGTTTCTGTGACACTTTTTTGTGAAAGTTTGATAGTAGGTAGCTGTATTGCTACAGTTACAATGTCTCTGTAAAGAGTCTGCTCATTAGGTATCTTTCCTGTGTCAGAGATTCTTGTTTTGTGTGTGTCCCAAGATTTTGCCTTCTCTATTGATTGAGAGTGAGGTATTGGTTTCTGTTTGACCCCATGCTCTGTTCTTTAGTATAAGTTTTTTTTTCTTTTTTTTTTTTTGAGGTTATTACTTAAGTGTCTCCCTATATTACTAACCAAAGGTAAATATGTGGTTAAGGCAGATATGGTGACCTGTATACAGTAGTACAATTAGCAATATCAATAACAGTGAGTAAACTTTAGAAACTACCAAACTGTTGTAACTAACAATTTTGTACTTTAGATGATAGGAGTAAACATTATAGTTATATGAAAGAAGATTGTAAACTGGGAATTTTTATTTAAATTAGATTCCCTGAGTTCTGTTTAGGCACCCTTGATGTACCTGGAATCTTGCAGGAAAACTACATCAGCCAAGTTACTTTCTGCCACCTCCGTGCCATGAGGATACTCAGCTTAGGTCTTGGTTTCAGCCTGGGCCCTGTTGCCTCAGAATTATATGTCAGCTCACCAGTTCTATTCCTACCAAATTCGAACTTGACTGTCTGGGCGTGGCTTGGGTCTGGCCTCTCTGCTCAGCGGCTGCTCCTAAGACGTGGGGCTGTTTCAGCTATGTGCTGATGGCTGGCTGCTGGGCTGGTGGCTGCTTCTGCTGTACCCCCACTAAAGTGACCAAGACCTATTTTTTAAACATCCCCGCCACTGAATTCTGGACTCAGTGCTGTCCTAAATTGCAGAGTCCTC
>NW_004524579.1:5982087-5984098 GCF_000260255.1 Octodon degus | reverse complement strand
TGCAGTTAGATAATACTCTGATTGGTTAATGTTGAAGCAGGTTTTTGGATAATAAAGAAAATGGTATTTTATTTTTTGTTTAACTGTTACAGCAATATCACAGTTTATATTTTTTATTTTTATGTATTTTTATGTATTTCATCTATCATTTTCAGTTTTAAAATTGTAACAACCTCTTTAAATTTTAAAGGGTGTTTGAAGCAATTGATTGAAGAATTACTGCCCATTTTAATTTGATAACACCGAAAATATTTAGGAAATATTTTCACTCAAAATAAGTTGGTATTTATACACATTCACAAACAAAAAGGTACACACACAGATTTGACTTCAGATATTAGAATATTCCATTTTTGCTGACTTTAACAGCGAGCTTTACAATGGCATTTCAGTATCTGTTTCTTTGGCATTTTTGTAAATTTTAAGGATAATTTACTTTCTATGTCTGAATTAATAATTTCCATCCCAAATCTGGGCATGGTGGCACATGCCTGTAATCCTAGCGCTGGGGAGGCTGAAAATTTGGATCACTAAGAGTCTGAGTTGCCTAGTGAGAACCTGTACAAATACATTTAAAAAATAATAATATTAAATGCTAATTAGTAAGTTGGTATGCATCTACTGAGATGTAGCTTCAGAGTTAGAATGGAGAAGAGCATGTTCATATGGCCTGAGAGAAGAAATAAAGCAATTCTGTATTATGGGACTGAAATTCAGCAAAATAATCCAATATAGTCCAGTAGTCCATAATAGTAGTGGGTTATCCATAGGACTGGCAATGTCAGAAATTAGAAACATCAGAAAGAAGGTATGAATTCTATGTATGTATGTATGTAAATATTTATACATTTATTAAACACTCCCAAAGCCTAAGTTTAAGTTTTTAAATAACTGACCTCATTGGAGCCATGGATAACGTCTGATTTGAAAGCCAGTGGAATGCAAATAGAAAGTTTAATGTAAATATTTTGGAATGCCAGGAAATACAGAATTAAGAAAACAATAATGAGTAGATGGCCAAAAGCCATGAGACGTATGTGAAGCAGCTTCCACTACTCAAATCTTGGGCAATGTAAGCGCTGAAATACATATTGACAGTAACAAAAAGCAAGAAAAAGGAATCCACACGACCAACCAAAATCTAAATTTTTATGCTAAGAATAAATGAGCTAATTAATAAGATCAAACCTTTCTTAGCAGTAGAAAGAAAATGAAAAATTTAAATAGTATTTTTAAAATACGTCATAGTTAATTTAGCCAAGAATCTTCACCAGAAGCTAAAAATATTGCGTGACAATTTAGACACTACATCTGAATTTATTTTTTTTCTCCTGCTACAAATGAAAAGTGGTAGCACTATGATTGAGAGCCTTGGCATCCATCATCATTACAAATGGGCCTAGCCAATATCCCAGCTGCAAGGCATGAGCTGACACAGGCACCTCCTAGTGCGATACTGTGAGAACAGAACACCAATCAGGAGTGTTCTTGACAAGAACAGCATAACCTGAACGCAATCATGAACAAGCACCCGACAACCTTGTCCTCTAAAAGAACAAATCAGTGTCTTCAAAAATAGAAATGTCATAAAAAAACCAAAGTCAATATCTAGACTACAGAAGATTGAAGAAACATGACAGTAAATGTAAAGTATGGTTTTCATTTGTATTCTGCTTTGATAGAAGAAAATATAGGAAGTAGAGGAAACTTTTGGATAAAGAGAAAATCTGTAATATGGACTACGGTTTTATTTATGGAATAAAACATACACTTTTGGAGTAACGTTATTCTTTAATCATAGAAGTAACATTTTTTATTTTTAGTAGCTATCCTGGTTATTCTTTAATAATTCAGCAAAAATGCAATCAATAAACCAATACTTTAGAGATAGCGAGAAAGCAAAAGTGGTCAAATCCTAACAACTGGTGAATACAGATGAAGGATGGAACCCTGGGGCTCTTTTCAAAATCAAAGGTGAAAGAGTTCTTTGGGAAGAGAGCCAAGGTATCGA
>NW_004524579.1:5980437-5981987 GCF_000260255.1 Octodon degus | reverse complement strand
AGAATAGCAGTGGCCTAGGGAATTCATTCCCTGGATTTTGTTCATATTTCTCAGCAGTCCAGGAGCTCAACCCTGATAGGAACAGCAGAGGAAGTCTAGCTACAGCTTCAGCCTGTGACGGACACTGGCACCATGAGCGTGTTGCTGTTTTTATGTGCATACAACATACAAGAGCTCTGGAATGAAGGATTATGCACAGATTTTTAGAAGAAGGCCTGGGAGGCCAGAGAGTGTTGCCCTGAGAATGTGGTATGTGAAGCTGTTATGTACGAATTCGAAGGTGCAGTACAGACCCCAAAACTTCGAGAAGCCAGGAACATAGATCACCTGAGGGAATCTGGAAGGAGTGAGAAAAGACAAATCAAGAGAGAAGCCATGGCGACTACAGCGGCTGGCAGTGCCATAGTGTTGGAGCGACATAAGTTTGTGGAAGTTCGCATCTTGTTGTAGATTGTCCTAGATACTAGACATGAAACTATAAGATTCAGTGTTGGCCCTGAAGAATTTTGACCTTGTTTGGAGCCATGCCTTTCTATTCCACTATTTTAACCTTTGGAGTCGGATAGTTATCCTGTGCTATGTATGATGGAAAAGTGTAACTTTCGTTTTATTTTTACAGAGGCTTCAGTTGAGTTTTGTTTAAATCTCAGAGAATTTGGACTTGGACTTTTCAGAAATGCTGCAATTGTTAGAAATTTCACAACTGTTAAAGATAGATTAAAGGAATTTTTCATTCTCTGAGGGCTTTGGGGGAACCTAGATATAAAGGGTATACATTGCTTTCTGTGTGATGACTGTGGCCATTTTAAAAAATTACTTTAAAATAAACAATTACAGTTAAAATGGTACTTCAGTATAAAAATCTAATGAACTAATCAGTAGACAGATCCTCAGAAATCTGAGTAGAATTATGTTAGACCTCTTAGTAAACATACATTATATGTCTTCAATTTGTAAAGTTGTGTTTCTACTAATTAAATTACTGATTAAGCGTTGCCATGCCATTGGGTTGTCACTGATACACAACATAGGCACTTCAGTTGCATTATTTCTACACTTTTGTTATTTGTAGCAATAAGGACATTTTGCCTTACATTTTGGGTAAAGGTAATCACTGAAAATATTAACATCTAGTGGGAATGCTGACATGAATCAGATACGTTTGCCGCAAATCACAAAATCTTACAAATTTAGAGAGTATGTGCCAGAGCCCAGAAAAGAGTGCTGATTTAATCTAAAAAATATCAAACGGTCAGTTAAAATAGGAAAGTTTTCCAAGAAGAGGTAGCCCTGAAGATAAACTTAATGAAACTAAATTAAGTAGGTGAGATCACGTGTTTGCCTTAATATGTAAATCAAGTTAAGATTGAAAACAACAGGGTGGCGTTATTTGAACAACCAGAGCAAAAATTTAAATTATGGAAGGAGAAATGGTGATGGCTGCTGAAACTGAGTTAGACTATAAAAGAACTTTCACTTCAATACATAAACATTTTAATTATTCACTTGAAGCATATATTAGCTTAGGCACTAGAAGCACATATGAGATC
>NW_004524579.1:5972994-5979897 GCF_000260255.1 Octodon degus | reverse complement strand
GGGTCTTACTCTGCAGCTCAGACTTGTGGAGATCCCCCTGTTTTCAGCTTCCTGAGCACTGGGATTACAGGCATGCACCACTATTCCTGGACTCCGTGGCCAGCTTAGCCTCCCTGCAGATGGGACTGGCATGGCATGTGGTGTCAGGGATCAAATGCCGTCTCTGCATTTGCCTAAATGTACCTAAGCAGATGCTTAGTCGGCTGAGCTATCTTGCCAGCCTTTCTGACTTTATTCTTAGTTAAGTATTTTTAATTCATTTCATTTAATTGGTTGTTGTTTACTTGGTTTATATTTTATGACTATAGTGTTTTGTCATATTCTTTAAGATGTTTCTTATTGGCATCTTTTGCAGTACCTAATGCTTACCTTTCTGGTATGGCATTAGTACATGCATAGTGCATCTCAATTCCTTCTTTAAACCACTTTCCCTTGCCTCCTTCCTTCTCTCTCTTGATCCCCTTCACATTTGACAAAGATCTATCTTGTTAGTCCCTATTATTTATCTTTTCTTTTGATTTATATATTTAGTTTTATCCTCTGAGGGAAATTAGGAAATGTTTTAGCTTGTATGTCTGATTTATTTCATTTGCCAGAGGCCTGCCCATTAGCTCAGGTGTTTAAGTACCTGCTGAAACAAAGCAGCGAGGCTCAGAATTCTGTGGTTCAATCCCCTCATTCTCAAACCAAACCAGACCTGCCCTGAAGGCATCCTGAGCACCCCCCGCAAAAAAAAAAAAATCCTATTTCATTTGCCATTGTGCTGTCAAGGTGTATTAATTTTCTTACAAGTGACTCAAGTTTCTTTATTGGTGCATCTGTTTCCAGTATTTAGCTGTTATGAATTGTGATGCTATAAACATGGACAGGCATAGGATGATGCTTTTAACACCTTTGGGAATATGTCTTAGAAGGAAATAGCCAGATCACATGGAATGTTTTAGTTTTTGAAGGATGTCCACTCCGATTTCCATAGTGTTTGTGTTATTAATTTAAATTTGTTTTCTCTCCACAAGCCTGTTGGCAGAAATTGTTCATCCTGGAAACAGATGTGTCAATGACTAAGAAAGGTTATGTAGAAATAACTAAAAGCCTACAGAGCCTTTTAATTTCAATATACAGATATACTTGTTCTTATAGAAGTTTCTATCTGTTTTCCTTACATGTTAGTCAGTAAAGTAATGCATAGGTCTTTCCGAAGTCCTAAATAATGTTTCGAGTTGGTCCTGCTTGCAATGCTTTAAATGTATACAGTTCTGTGGAGCAACAACCCCAGTCCAGGGCCTGCAACCATAGATTTCCAGTTGCAACTCAGCACAGTTAACCTTTAAAAAATGTACACCTTCATTAAACTACAAAATAAGGGCTGACTATACTAAATATTTGATAGGCATATGAAGGTTAAGCAAATTAAGAATAAAAACTATTAGCATAGAGTCTAAGTACATAGAATTTTCAAATATTGGAAAATTCTGTGGAATATAACTTTTAGTTTTCCTACTCTTGTTATGGCTAGTTGAATATTGAATTGACCAAGAAAAATCTTATTTAAATTTTGTATAAATTATGTGTATGTATATGTATATGTATGTGAGAAAATGAATCAAATACACTATGTAGAAAATGAAAACATTGTGACATCTATAGGGATGAGGATACTGAAGATAATTTTTAATTCATGCATTATGTGCAGCAGTAAATTTAATGTAATTTGCTTGTATTGCTCTTCTCTCCATAAATTCAAAATTATCTGAGTTAAAAGCATCCAAGAAGCAATCACATAGCAAGGACTATGGGCCCACGAGTGGCCATATATTTTTTCTTGTTAGACAAATGGAAACATCAGAGGTGGCCACAATTCAAATCCAGGTTTATGGAAACAGGTCAGAACGTATGGTTCCCAGGGACAATTGAGTATCATATCTCTCATGCTCACCACTATCCAAATATAGTCCTATAAAATTTAACTAGCATTCCTTGCGTCAGGCTTTAATCACAGTTCTAAACTTAAAAAGTATTTGTTTTATGCTTTCCTTACATGTGTAAGAAGTATAAGGCAGAAATACAAGACGGCAAAACTGGAGATTCCCTTGATGAATTTTGCCTTTAAAAATTTTAGCCTAGATCTCATTCAGTGATGTTGTTATATCTTAGTGAAAAATTCTGATGAGTTCTGAAAATATGTAAATAACCTAAATGTATTTATTTTAGACTGTGCACACATTTTAAAATTTCATAAAGCAGACCAATACTTGAAAATTATATATTCGCATTCATTTTCACATGTTGACTATATCTCAGTTCAATAAGACCTGACAAATGGCAACAGATTAATATTTTTTTTTAGGCCAGCCAAATAGCTCAGTAGATCAAAGTGCCTGCTTATGCAGATGCAGCAGCCTGGGTTTGATCCCTCGTGGGCTGTGCTGGCCCTGCCACCAGGGCACACTGAAAGGGTGACTGAGACTAGCCATGGTGGCGCACGCCTGCAATCCCAGATCTTGGGAGGCTGAACACAGGTGGATCACTACAAGTCTGATCTATGTGGTGAAACCCTGTAGACTCTTACTAAAATACAAAAAAAATTTAATTAATTAATAGTTTTGCAAATCATATATGTTTCTGGTAAGTTGTCACTTAAACAGAGGAACAAAATGCAGGATTATATTGTTTTGCTTTCATTTCATGTTTTTCCTGTCATCACAAGCAAATTTAATCCACATTATTAATAACTGTCAACAGCCTAATTTGAGCATAAGGAAAATACAGCAGGTGGCTTAAAAATGGCTAAGAAGAAAAATGCAAAACAAATGATTGTTAAGAAATGCTAATCTTTTTTGCATTAATTTAAGATAAATTTAAGTACATGTAAATCTCCCACTGAAGGTTAACACTAGAGAAAATAGGAAATAAATTAGCCAATTTTGTTTTTAGGCTATTTGTCTAAAAGCTAAATTACTAAATATTTTGCTCTACTCTTTTCACTAAGTCAGAAAATATGACTGACACATTTATAAAATACAGGAAAATAAGGCATAAGGTTAAAGCATTATTTCTTTATGTTAACAAATGTAGAAATTGTATTTATGATGACATAGTATTATTACATAACATCTGCTTATTTTTGAAATGGCACCAATTTTGACTAAAATTAAATTGCAGAAAATGTAAATAGGAAGTTTGGAATGATACTAGTTTTTATTCTGGTATAATGCCATGTCTCAAGAGTTGCCTTCCTATTTTGTAGGAAGGACTGGATGTTGATGGCCTCATGTCCTCTGTGTGGAAGGGTACAATCAGGGGGTAGTGGCAAGACCACGCGGCATGCAGTGTGCTCTGTCAATCACTGGATCTGTGCCCTGACTGGGAATTCAGGGTTCTCGCTCTAATTCTTGCTTTTTCTTCCTTTTTTTTTCTTGAATTTTTTAGGGAAGGGTCTACAGGGGGTTCAGGGTCTCACTACTAGATCGGACTCATAGTGATCTGTTTGTTTACAGCCTCCCAAGAGCTTGGATTACAGGCACACACCACCACGCCGAGTCTCAATTGCCAGCTCAGTGCACCCTGGGCACCAGGCTGGCACAGAAGGCCTGAGGATCGAAACCCTGGCCCCTGAGCCTGCTTGCAGGTGCTTTAATCTACTGAGCTATTTGGCCAGTCCTACCTCTTGCTTCTTGGTAACAAAGCAAGCAGTGATCTCCACCATTTGTTCTGTAACATTGCCACCTGTTGTCCCTCCTGGGGTCTTGGAAGAGGTGGGTCTGATTGACTGTGAACAAAAACCTCTAAAACAGCAAGCCAAAATAAGCTTTTGTTCCCCCTCAATAAGTTAATTATCTCAGGAATTGTTATAGGGACAGGACATGCAGAATGATATCAAATCAAATGTTATCTGAACTACTCTGCATTTATGCAGAGCATGTCATTCATTTATGCTAGGAAGTACATCATAATTTAAAAGAGGCATGAGTTTATGACTCTACACTCACTGTTGTCTTGTCTGTTTGCTAAGCGGGGCTCTGGGAAATATGCCCTACCCTTCCTGTAGGTATCTGTGAACTCATCATTTGAAATCATGCTTCTGGATATCTACCAGGTGCGCAAATGATAACGGCAATATCATCAGTGAGAGAAAATGTCACTCTAGAGAAGCATTTATGCACCTGCCAACCCAGATCCAGGAGTCTCGAAGGAGCTCTTGTTATTTTAATCTTCTGGAAAATTAAAAGGGATGATAAAACAATTGAGACCGGGGACATTGAGATGGTTAACTTTCATGTCTTTTAATGTGGGCTAAGGAAAGAAAATGAAAATTCAAATGAAATGAATATTATCATCATTTAAACTTTAAATAGTCACCGTGTGTATTTCCAAGTATTGAGAGATCCTTGAGAGAGAAGAGTTGGTTATACAACATGGAAAGAGTATGTACATTTGCAAGACATTTGATGTCAAGTGCATACTTTTCAGTTTTTTATGTGAAATATGTAAATTCATTGCAAAAGAGGCTTCAACCACAATTTTTTTTTAAAAAATGACATTAACCAGTGAATTCCTTCAACATTTTCTTTAAAACATTCTGTGATGCTTGCTTTGTCCAGACGTGATATAACATAAATTTAGCACTAATGGATGGGGCCTGGTGGGAACCAATTGGAGTGCAAGCAGCATTGCAGTGGTATTGGGATAGAACCAGGGAGAGAATGGCCCTATCGCAAATGTTTTCAAGCTTTCCCAACACCTTTCATTACCCTTACCTGCTCACCTCTACATAAAGGATATTGTCTTTGTCCACATCACTCTAACCCCAAAGTTTGTCATTATTTGTTCATGCATTTCTGTCTTCTCAAAATTTTCTTACATCACTATTGTTTCTCTTACCTAATTGAAGCTTGCTAGTTTGCACTGTAAGTCCCTACCTGTCCTTAGTTACATGCATTTTCTCCATTCCTTTTCTAATTTTTATTACAAAAAATCTCAAGATTCACACATGAACATAAGCATTTCTGTTTTTGTAGATTGTATTGGCAGGAGATGCCAGCAGTGAGAAATGCTGTGAATGATAAAGGTTCGTAATGTCCCTCCTTTCATAAGGATAAGTCTATTCCCCAGTGTGTCAGAGGTTGATGCTAGTTACAAATCAAATTAAATGTCATTACTTACTTCCTGGGCATACTTTCACTATTATCACAAATGACTGTTCAAAGAAATAAGCACTGAGCATAGATGGCAAGAAATAAAAGGTTAGTCAAATGAAAGTTACCCCTGCCCTCATTTACTTTATGCATGATTTAAAACTTTAAAAAGTGACTACAAATTATAATGAATTTTTAGTCCTATTTCAGGATCATCAGACAGGGTAAGTACAATAAATAGAATTAAAAAATAATGGAATCTATAATGCCCAGTTCACAGATATTATGTTTTCTCAAACAAAGCAGGACCATAGAAGTAGGGGAGAAGGAGTGGTGGGAGGAGTGAAGAGATGAGGGGAAAGGAGTGCAGAGGCTTTGGAGCAGACCGCTATGCAAGGGCACTGATGCTGAGTGACAGTGCTGATCCTGATCAAATGTTTTGTTGTCCTGGACAACCATGGTGAAGGGGGAGAAGACTGTGCAGTTACTTGTCCAGTTGAAATGGAGACCCAACAAATTCAGGTCAGAGTTCTGAGTTTGGCAGAACGTTGGTGACTGAATGCATGAAATACTTGTCATGAGAGCAATGTGGTAGAGTAGGCCTGCCGAGTGCAGAGCTCTGGAAGGCAGTGTGAGAGAATGGCCGGGTCACCTGAGCCCGAAGGAAGAGCTAGTGGGCACAGCAGGGTGTGTTTAGAAATTGGATGACTTCAGTGACTGGACAGTAGATAAGGGAAGGAAGGAAAAGCGAACCATGAAATCGTGTGTGGTTTTCAAACAAGACAAAAGAAAGCCCTGAAATGTGTAGGCAGCACAATGGCTTGATCAAATTTGAATTCAGTAAAATGCCTTGAAAAGTGGATAGAAAACTGAAAGCCTGAGAAATGCATTGCCCTTAGACTGTTTGATTTCAATTACTAGATCTGTAGGCTGGTGAGATAGCTCAGCGGTCTAGGTGCCTTCTTATGCAGGGACCGCGGTTCCAACCACATGTGCCAGCCCCATCTACCCCCAGGCTGGGCAAAGCCAGCCACAGGGGGGGGAAAAAAAGACAAAAACAAAACTAGATGTGTGACTTTAAATATGCGGACTTGTCCTTTGGGTCTTTACAACTCTATGAAATAGATATAATTACTGCTACACAGTGACTTCATACAGTTTTAGAATAGGATCATCTTTACAAGCCAAGGCTAACAGTTCAGCACGCAGTGTAAGCATTCTGACAGTTGCAGCTACTACCATCATTAACACCCTAGTACTGACATTACCTGCTACTTGGGTCCGTCCCCTCGGGTTTGCTTGCTACTGACAAAATCAAAGGAGGCTTTTCATTTTGCAGACAAAGAGAAATGATAAGCGATAGCTCTGCCCTGCTGGAGGGGTCTCTTTCACCTCAGATGATCATCTCTCCACTTGCAGGTGGGGAAGGGAGTGGGGGGCAGGGAGTACAGTGAGGCAGCGCTCTCATCCCAAGGCTTCTTTTACTGTTCCAGGCCATCTTCCACTTCCTCAGTTGGTTCAGAAAGAGGAAATGTGCCCCAAATTCTTGGGATCAGCACCTGCATCTTCCGTGTTTTCAAATGGGTTAAGGAGGAGGGCCAGTGTCCCTTACGTACCAGGAAGCCTGCAGAAGCTGCTTGTCTCTAAAAGATCTGACCTTTAAAATTCCATTTTTGAGAGCGAATTACACTACTAAATAACTGATAGCAGTGGCTTTTGTGGCTTGAGTAAACTACATCCTGCGTGTGATTGAAGGTGTGGTTAAAGT
>NW_004524579.1:5966228-5972894 GCF_000260255.1 Octodon degus | reverse complement strand
TTTCTTTCTTTCTTTCTCTCTCTCTCTCTCTCTCTCTCTCTCTCTCTCTCTCTCTCTCTTTCTTTCTTTCTTTCTTTCGTTCTTTCTGTGTTTTAGGGAAGGGTCTACAGGGTGTTCAGGGTCTCACTACTGGATCGGACTCGTAGTGATCTGCCTGTTTACAGCCTCCCCAACTCTGGGATTACAGGTGCACGCTACCACGCCCAGACTTAATCAGCAGCTCAGCATACCCCGGGGGGCGGGGCCAGCAAGGCAGGCCTCCCCCGGATCCAACCCCAGCCCCTGCACCTGCTTGCAGGTCAAAGTTTATTTAAAACAGAATAATTCAGTAAAAGTTACGTTGTCATTAATTCTCCCTCCAACCACCTCCTGTACTCTGGGAAACCATATCTGGATTTTTGCCACTTTCTGAAGCAGGGCTAGAAGTCCTACTGATGTTTACCTGTCCTCTTTTGAAGTTTGTCTTTCTTGACCACTCTGACCTTGGGGAGGAGCTGAGGTAGCACAATACCAGATCTGGTAAGCAACGGGGATGAGGACTCAGCCTGCTGCTTCACAAGCCTGCTTTTCCATTGGACGAGTCTCAGCAGCAACGTTAGTGCCTTGTTTATCACAGCCTGGGTTGACAGATGCCCATATTTATGTACGTTTGTGTCTTAAAGTGCCAACAGCATATTGTTATATAATGCTGATTTTTCTCTATTCCTTAGTCTCTTTTTGATTCAAACTCTTAATTTAATTTGCTGTATAATTTGATGTTTGAGTTCATATCAGCCATTTGTGATGTGCTTTCTAGAAGGTCCTGCTTTATTTTATCCTTGTTGGTCTTTAAGAGTAAATGAATATTTTAAAATATTAATTTTATTTTATAATGGTATTTTAGTTATAACTCCTTGTTATATTTATTGATTATTGCACAGATTGTCTTTAATTCATCATTACCAACCTGGAATCAATGAGGCTTCACTTTTTTTTTTTTTTCAGAACTGGGGATTGAACTCAGGCCTTGTGCTTGCCAGGGAAGCGCTTATTCCACTGAGCCATCTCCACAGTCCATGAGGCTTCACTTTTAATGAATTTTATACCAAGTTAATTCTTTTTACATTTTTCTATTCTATGTATTACTATAATCACATTGTCAATTCTGTTTATAGTATTAACCTCATGTTTTTTGTTAGTACTGTTTGCTTTAAGCATACAATTATTTTAAAAAACATATGAAAAATAAACAAAATATTGTGATTATGCTTTACATTTCTTTTTTTTTCTGCAGTACCAGGGATTGAACTCAGGACCCTGCGCTTGCCAGGAAGGCACTTATTCTACTGAGCTATCTTCCCAGCCCTGCTTTGCATTTTTTTCTAGCAGTCTTCATTATTTTGTGTATCAAAAATTTCCCACTGACAGTATTTTCCTTGTTTCATAGGTACCAAATATATAAATTTAAAAATTTTTAGTGAAAATCTACTCTTGAAAATTTCTACAAATTTGCCAGCTGCAATTTTTCTGTAATGTCTTTACTTTTCTTCAGATTTTTTGATGACTACAAAATATACAAAAGGTAATAGTTTAATATCCTGAATACTTTGACAGCTTCTTAAAGCAAATATTGGGGGATTTAGATGTTATTTGACTTAATATAACTTTGTGTGTATATATAAGTTTGTGTATATACATTTGCAAAAGTTCATTTTTCTTTCAAATTTAGAGCTTATGTTAGTGTCTCCGAATGGCATGTTTGAGAAATATATTTAACTTTTTGACAGTTCTCATGAGTGGAACTAACCTTTCAAAAATTTCTAGTATTTTAGAAATTCTCATTGAGTGTATTACCTTTCAGGAATTCTTTTTCAAAAATCCAATCAAAAATATACATGCAACATTGTATAAACTTTATTGAACCATTTTTTGAAATAGCAAGATACTGTGCAAAATAAATTTAAATAGTAGTTTCTCTATAAAAAGTGTTATAAAGTAAACTATTATGCTAATAGACAAGAAAATAGATACTACTTTGTTTTATTTTATCTTTTTAATTTTATTTTTGTTGTTCTGAGACAGGGTCTCTCTATGCAGTTAGGATGGCCTTGAGCTCACTTTGTAGCCCAGGCTGGTCTTGAACTTGAAACTATTCTCCTGCCTCAGCTTCCCAACTGCTAGGATTACAGATGTGTGCCACTATACCTGGATTAGACTTTTTTTAACATGAGATTTTTTCACGAGTCGATTTTTACCTGCAAAAAGATGTTGTGAAATACACTATATTTTATGCAGATAGCAGTTATCTAAGTAATATCATTTGCTATGAACCTAAATCAATACCTTGGACTATAAGATTTGGGACTTTCAGCATATTTTCATATCCAACTTTGCTTTTCCCTACACTGTATATGGATTCTTAAGACAAAATTATGATTAGGGTAAAGTAACTTTGTTTGCTGTGAGTCCTGCAACCCATGTCAAGGGTAGAAAGGGTGCCATGGAGCTGCTAGAAATGTCAATCATTTCAAAGCAGCCCAGTGAAGCTGACGAGGTGGTGGAAAGCAGAGGCGTGGGGCATTTAATTACTCCCAATTTGTAGATTTTTCACCTAGACATATTGGCATTCCTTGCCTTTGCTTTCCCTGTTTTTAAATTTTTACTTCAGCATTGCTTATTAGATTTGTTAGCTTTCCCAGCTCCAATTTTGTGACCATTTCCTACAGATTTGGTTGTTAGGTTTGTCACTATTCAATGTTTGCTCTCATTTGTTTATAATGAATGTTTATATGCTTTATGTTTATATAGGTGGCAAGAAATCTTGATTAAACCTGTCCCAACATGCATTTTTACGCAGTCTCTTTGAGGAAATCCAACTTGTCAGATTGTAATAGCCATAAAATTATATCACTGAAAAAATCCAGAGAATTTTTCCAGAAGAAATCATTATTACAGGTCTATGCACAAATTTCTAATTTAGAAACAACTAGTACTATTTTTTTTTCTGTATTTAGGACAGAGTCCACAGGATCAATAGGGCCTCACTATGTAGATCAGACTTGTAGTGATTCTCCTGTTTTCAGCCTCCCAAAGTGCTGGGATTGCAGTACGTGCCAACGTGCCCAGTCTCATGTTTATGTTTAAGTCAAACGTAACTATTTATATAATTGTTCCCCTTTATTCCATGAGAAGAAGTAACAATAAATAGGTAAACTTGCTCTCATTATTCTACTTTTCGGATATGTACAGCTGCACATGGGTCCAACCATATGACCTTTTAGATACTAACATAAAGAAAATGAAAGAAATAAATGTAGACGCCCACTATTATTTTCATTCATTCTTGGTATAGGATTAGTAGAGGATTAGTCTCTTATGGAAAGTAGTATAGTATTTGCATATAATCTGTATATTACTTTCTTCTTTAATATACCTCTTGATTACCTATGAGAACCAATAAAAAGTAAATGCTATGAAAATATTTGTTCTACTATATTATTCAGGGAATAATGACAAGGGAAAACATCTGCACATGTTGGGTACAGAAGCAATTATTTTCCTAAATATTTTCAATGTGTGTTTTGTTGAATTTGTAGAAGTAGAACCTGTGTATACAGAGAGCTTATTGTACTAGCGAGCCTGTCACTTTCTAGAAATTGCCAGTTTTAAAAGTATAGATCTAAGTGTGTTAACTTAATGCTAAATAATTTTGGTATACTTATACTGTGTTTCTATATTAAGAAATATAGAAGGTAGAGGAAATAACATTGTTGGAGTGAATGATTCTTAATTGATCAATTATATATACACTTGTTTTTATGTAGATGCTAATTGCACATAGTGTTCTTTAGGCAAAAACACATGCTAAAGATTTACAAAGATACCTTTTCACTATCTTTAACATATCTTGCATCTAGGAAGAAAAGAATTTGTCAATAGACTTCAAACCCTATACTTCTCATATAGGCTGAAAATGTACACCTGTCAGAAAGTCATTGTTATCCTTGAACTAATTTTTGTCATGAGATATTCATATAAATTTGCACTTATGTAGTTATCCATATCTAGGCCTAATCCAAGAGAGCAATACTGGAAATAAAAAGTGGCAAAATAGAAAATTCAATTTTTATTTGCCGTTTTGGATTTCCATTGGTTTTCTTTTCCTTTTTTTTTAAGGTTTTTCCTTGGATTTCGGTAAACCCCTTGGGGGGTTTTCTTTTGCGGTTTTTCACCAAACCCCCTTGGCACAAAGCGTTCTGCACATTGCAGTAAGAGGAGCATTTTGGGGAGGAAGGGGGATCGAGTTGTGCAGATGGGCACCAGGCATAGTGTGCTTGGCTTCTTATAATCTCAGTGCAAATTTATGAGATGATATTTAGAGGCCTTGAGCTGGTGATGATTTTCACCATACAATGAGCAACAGCCTTGTACAATGAATGCTTGTCGTACATATTTCGTGACTGTCAGCACTCACTCTGCTAAATTCATGCAGACATAAATCTGTTCATAATTACCTGTGCCTTAAGCCAACTCTGTATTGAATAGATTTTACTCTATGTTGAATATTTCATTTTTGCAATCCTACAAAATGAAAGAAGATTGTTTTTTTTCTAGTAAAATTTTTATCAATAGTTGTCCAGTATTTTGCAAAAGCCATGCTGGTAGCATGGCTTACAGCACATTAATTACCAGTATTTATGTAAGTCTTATAGGAAAATGTACGTGATTATTTCAACATGTTTTCCATAAGTGTTTCTCGAATGTTTAAATTCTGAAATATGAGCAATTATGTTTAAATAATTATTATTGTAATTCTCCATTATATGTTTGTAAGAACATTACTCAGTATTTTTAACTTGGAGTAGATATGTGTGTTTTCTATGACTTTTTATGTTTTTTATATTTTTACTTTTTATTTTTTAAAGAGTGTAAATTAGAATTAAAACAGAAAAATTTGCAAGTGATACAGAATTCACTTAACAAAGTAATATATATTTTACAGTATTTGTTATAATACACAGTATTGTCTTCCAACCAGTTATCCATATTACCACATATATGTTTGTCAAATTGTAAGAAGAAAGATAAAAATAAATAAATTTGTAAGAAATTATGAAGAGAAAAAGTGCAATTGAAAAAAGGAGATGAAATAAATTAAGCATTAACTTCTCCTTTCTGTAGACCACCAGAAATGCACAGTACAGTCATTCAAACCATCCTGCTCATATATATAGATAAATCTCTTTTCCCCACTCCCTCTCCTGTCCTTCTCCTCAACTCAGTAACTCCTTCCTTTTGAATAAGTTCACTCCATTTTTGCAGTATCTATTGTACCCTTCAGACTCCATTTTTCTCTTTTAGGTTCTCACAGTAAGGAGATAATATGATGTTTTCACACGTGGGTCTGATTTATTTCACTTAAGAGTATGTTCTCTAATTACATCCATTTGCCTACAAAAGACTCAAATTTCTCCTGTTTTATAGCTGAATAATACTTCATTGTGCAAAAATACCATGTCTTCCTTATTCATTCTTCAGTTGATGGGCATCAGTGTTGTATCGAGGATTTAGCTATGACGAATTGTGCTGCTATAAACATGGATGCATATACATTGCTGTTATATGAGCTTTTCAGTTCTTCTGGAAAAATATGTCCCTTTTCACAATGTTTGGTCTTCCTATCCTGAAGCATGGAATATTTTTCCATCTTCTCAAATCTTCTTCAATTTCTTTTCTCAGAGTATCATTATTTTCTTTTACATCCTTTGTGAGACTGATTCCTAAATATTGCCTTTTTTGGATGTCATTGTGAAAGGCATGGGTTCCTTAATTTCACTCTCAGTGCATTCATTGTGTACAAAAATGCTACTGATTTTAGGGCATTGACTTTGTATCCTGCTATGTTGCTGAATTTGATGACTAAATCTATAAGACTTTTGGTGGAGTTTTTGGAGTCTTCTATGTAGAGTATCATGTCATCTGCAAATAATGATAATTGCACTTCTTCTTTTCCAGTCCTATTCCTTTTATTTATCTTTCTCTTGTCTAATTGCTTTGGTTAATGTTTCCATACCTATATTAAATAGGAGTGGAAAGAGTGAACATCTTTGTCTTGTTACTGATTTTAAAGTGAAGGCTTTCAGTTTTTGCTCATTTAATATGATGTTCGCTGTTAGTTTCTCATAGATAGCTTTTATCAGGTTGAGAAGTAGACCATCTATTCCAGTTATCGATAGGGTTTTCATCATGAATGAGTGTTGGACTTTGTCCAAAGATTTTTCTGCATCTATTAGATGATTATTTGGCTTTTGTTCTGGGTTCTATCAACGTGGTGTATTACATTTATGGGTTTGCATGTTGAACCATCCCTGCATTCCTGGAGTGAATAACATTTGGTCATGATGTGTAATCTTAATTTGCTGTATTCTGTTTGCTAGTATTTTATTGAAGATTTTTGCATCTATATTCATTAGGGAGATTGGCCTGTAGATCTCTTTTTAGTTGGATCTTTCTCAGCATTTGGAGTCAGAGTAATACTTCCTTCCAGGAATGAGTTTGGGAGAATTGTTTCCCTTTCATTTCATTGAAGTGTTTAGAAAATTTAACATTAAATCTACTCTAATTTTCTTGTAGAATTCTCTCCCATCAGTACATGGGCTTTTATTTGTTGGTAGGTTTTTATTTTTT
>NW_004524579.1:5960719-5966128 GCF_000260255.1 Octodon degus | reverse complement strand
GTGTGGTGTGTGTGTGTGTGGCCAGCTCAGCCCACCAGGGGGCGCGACTGGCTGGCATGTGGTGCTGGGGGATTGAACCGCGGTCCCTGATGCTTTGCGAAGCTTGTTCTAAGTAGGTGCTTTAGACCACTGAGCCATCTCTCCAGCCCCATGTTGGTAGGTTTTTAAATTACATTTTAAATTTTGTTTCTTGTTTTTGGGTTATTTAGCATTTGTATATCTTCTTGACTCAGTTTTGACATTTCATGTCAAAAGTATCTTGGAAACTATCCATTTCCTCTGTATTTTCCATCCTGTGAGAGTAAAGATTTTGAAAATAGGTATTGATGATGTTCTGAATTTCTGTAGAGTTTGTAGTGATTTCACCCTTTTCTTTATTACATAATTTGGGTTTTTCTTTCTTATTTTGGATTCAGTTGGCTAGGGGTTTAGCAATTTTATTTATTCTTTCAAAGAACCAACTCTTTGATTCATTTATTATTTGTGTTATTTTCTTGATCTCTAATGCATTAATTTTTGCTCTAATCTTTAAAATTCCCTGCTTTCTTTGGGCTCTGGACTTGACTTGCTCTTCTTTTTCTAGGAGCTTGAGGTACAGCATAAGATCATGTATTTGTTCCTGTTCTGCTTTCCTAATGTGTGCATTTACTGCTCTAAAATTTCTACTTAAACCATCTTTCATTGTATCCCACATGTTTCAGCAAGTTTTATCTGCATTTTGTTTGATTGTAAATATTTTTAATTTTTTCCTGAATTTCCCCTGTGAACCATTGGTTGCTTAGGATGTTGTTATTTAATTTTCATGCATTAATGGTCTTTTTGTGGTTTCTTTTGTCAGTTATTTCCAGTTTTATTGCACTGTGATCAGATAGTATGCATGGGATAATTTCAGTTCTTTTGCAAACTTAAGAGGGCTCTGTGTGCTAGCATATTGTCTATTCTGAAGAATGTCCATTGTGCAGTTGAGAAGAACGTGTGTTTTGTTGTTGCTGAGTGACACTCTGTGAAGGTCTACCAAGTGAACTTCTTCATACATTTGGTTTAGTTCTTTATTTCTTTGCTGAATTTTTACCTCATTGAGCTCCCTTTGTGACTATGGCATGTTAAATTCCCCCATTACTATTATATTATTGTTTACTTGACTTATTGTGTTGGTTAAAAGTTGTCTCATGTAGGAGTATGCTTAGATTTTGTACTTTTCCCTCTGTTTAATTACTTGCTCAGTTAGGTAGTGCCCTTCTGTTGTTGTGATAGCTGTGATCACTTTTTTTTTCATTCTAGAATACCTGTCAATATTCTTTGTAGGGAGAGTTTGGTGGTCACCAATTTTTTCAGTTGTTCTTTGCCATCGAAGAATCTTATCTTGCCATTGAATTTGATGGATAGTATTGCACCATACATCAATCTGGGTTGGAAATTGTTTTCTTTCAGGACCTGAAATACTTCACTCCAACCTTTCTTTCTTTCTTTCTTTCTTTCTTTCTTTCTTTCTTTCTTTCTTTCTTTCTTTCTTTCTTTCCTTCTTTTTTTGTATGTTTTGTATTTTAGGGAAGCTTCAACAGGATGTTCAGGGTCTCACTACTACATTGGACTCATGGTGATCTGCCTGTTTACAGCCTCCCAAGAGCTGGGATTACAGGCACATGTCATCATGCCCGGTCTCCATTCCCTTCTCAGCATGCCCTGGGGCTGAGGCTGGGATGGCAGGCTCAGGGATCAAATCCTTGGCCCCTGCACCTGCTTGCAGGTACTTTAATCCCCTAAGGTGTTTGGCCAGCCCTCATTCCAATTCCTGATTGTCTGGGTTTTGAGTAATCTGCCATAATTTTGATCGGCTTTCTATTATCGGAGATCTCTTTCTTCTCTCTAGTAGCTTTTAAAATTCTACCTTTTTTACTGAATTTCTGAGAACTTGGTTACTATATGTCTAGGCATAGATTTATTGTGATTATGGCTGTGTTGAATTCTATATGCCTTACTTAGGGTTGTCCAGATAGCTCAGGAGATTAAAGCACCTGCCAGAAGGTGCAGGGGCCAGGGGTTCAATCCCCAGGCCTGTGGTGTTGGTCCCACCCTCAGGGTGCGCTGAGAGAGCAATTGAGACTGGGTGTGGTAGCATACAACTGTAATCCCAACTCTTGGGAGGCTGTAGACAGGCGGATTACTATGAGTCTGATGTAGCAGTGAGACCCTGAACATCCTGTAGCCCCTTCCCTAAAAGTACAATCAATCAATCAATCAATCAATAAAATATACCTTTCTGTATGTCAGCACTTTTCTCATGTTGGGAAAATTTTCTGCTAGTATTTCTGCAAATGGTCCTTTTGTGCCATTTCTGATGTCTCCTGCTGCTTCATTGACACCTGTTATTTCTATATTATTTATTCTTTGTATCATCTGGTAGCTGCTAAATTGTTATTTTGGTTGTGTTTTAGTTTTTAGAGACTTTTTATTTCATGTTCTTTAGGTGCAACACTGCCTTCAAGGTCTGAAAGACTATTTTCCGTTTCATTTAAGAGGTTTTGCCGATTTCAATGGAGTTTTTAATTTGCTGGATATGTTTGAATCTGTTTCATGTATCCTAATTATTTCCTGTATTGTTCATGCATTGTTTCCATCATTTTTCTATTCTCCTCTACTTTTCTTTGTATGTCTTCTTTAGCTGTGCTGAGCAATTCTTTCGTGATTGTTTTCCTTTCTTTTTGACCTCAGAGATTATTTCTGATCTTATTTCTTCCATGGCCTGATGGACTTGCTTCTATACTTCAGTTGCTATCATTTCAGCTATTTTAGGTGTATGGTTTCAAACTTCTTCTATGCCTTTGTCTCCTAGATTTAATCTGGGTTAGCTTAAGGAATGAGACTGTCTTTTGCTCTCGAGTTTTGGCATTTTTGAAGCTCCCAGTAATGACCCAGACAGACAAAATTCTGCAGGCCGCCCAGAGTCCACCAAAGTTCTTAAATGGCTCCAAGTAAGCTCTGTGCCTGCTTGCACTGAGCCCACAAATCACAGCTCTCCTGTGTCCCATGGACCATTCAGAGTCCTCCTAAGTTCTTAAAATATTGTGCTGGCACCAGTATAAGGTCCATGCCTGTGTTCTGTGGGTGAAGAAAGCTCAGAACTTAACTGAGTCTGCAGGCTGCCCAGTGCCCGCCAAAGTTCTTTTTTTCCTTTTTTTTTTTTGGTGGAACCGGGGATTGAACTCAGGCTCTTGTGCTTGCCAGGCAAGCGCTTATCCTACTGAGCCATCTCCCTGGCCCTTGACAAAGTTCTTAAATCGCTCCAGTAAGCTCTGTGCTAGCGCACACTAGTTCCACATATCACCATTCTTCTGCATCCCACAGCCCAGTCAGAGTCCTCCTAAGTTCACAAAAGTTTGGATCAGCACCAACAGAAGCTCCACACCTGTGTGCTGGGGACCAAGGAAGGTCAGAGGTTACCAGAGTCTTGCCAGTGTTCTTAAATGGTGCCAGCAAAGCTATGACTTTTTATGTCAATAAATGAGTTTTACAAGGCATTTTTTAAGAAAAAGTAGGTGATTTGGCAGGTTGAGAATAATCATCACAGAATATTTTTGAATTTAAGTTACAAAAATTGCATTGTCAGGAAATCTCTCTGTCAGCCCAGAATTAGACAGATTCTAAAACAAGGAAAACACTTAAAACATTATGCTATAATTGTAGCTAAGAAATAAAGGTGAAAAGTTAAAAAATAGAGATGGTAGAAAGATGTGTTAGGAATATAGTACAGAGGGGCCGGGGAATTTGCTCAGTAGAATAAGCGCTTCCCTGGCAAGTGCAAGGGCCTGAGTTCAATCCCTGGTCAAAAAAAATAAAAGAATAATAATAATAATAATAATAATAATAGTGCAGAACTGGCTTAGAAATGAGAGCTTCCTTGCAAATCTTTACTTGGGTAACTAGGAGGCAATAATGAGTTTAATCCTTGAAAATGAGAATAGATTTTTGGGGAAAAATGATGAGTTCAGGTGTTTTTTCTGATGTATTTGCTCCTAGATTGCACTTTTGAATACTCAGTCTCTGTGGGACATTCAGGCACAGAGCTGGGTCCTCTGGATTGTACCCAAGGCTCGGGCAGCTTTGAATGGGCATGCGTAGTATAAAAATCCACTGGTACACAGAATGAGAGTGGCATGCTAAGGAAGAGCAATGTATAGGACACATGGATGAGAGCATTTCAGGTCTCTGAGGTGCCTTGAAATGTAGGAGAACAAGGAGAAAGTAGAGAAAATGAATCTACAAAGACATTTCAAAGATACAAAGATCAAAACAAATGCTACAGAAAGAAGTAAGGGCCTGGAAAATTAGAAAGATTTTTACAATGCTGAGATAGTGAAGGAGACAGAACCTCCCACATAAAACCCAGATTCGGTTGCAGGTAGAAATGCTGGCCCTGGTCCTGAAAATATTAAGAGTTTCAATACCAAACAATATGACATTAGATTATGTGAAAGAAAGTCTCTGCTGGGCTAGTGGCCCTGTGTCATTCCCAGTGTATTGGCCCAGCTGGAAAGAAGAATAGGGTTTGGAAGAACAGATACAAAATTAAGATTTCTAATTAATTTTTTTCACTAGACAGCAAGAGTTCAAATGGTACATAAAGAAGAAGGCTTTGGAGGAAGGGATTTTGTTTTTATGATAGAGACTAAAAATATATGTGTAAATGTGTCTCTACAAATAATATAAAGTGAGAAAGAGAGAATTCATGAATTGTAGACCACATGACACCTTAATGAAGTCACGTTGGCATTATTTTCTGAGCTCCATGCTACTCTTTAAATAAAGGATCTCTTGTTCTGGGGTTGAAAATAAGCAATTTAACAAATTTCTCATATTACATGAATACAGGGTTTATAACAACAAATATTAAGCTTAGTCATACACTGAATTGCCTGGAGATCTTTAAAATGCCTACTGGCATCTGCGTTTGTATGAAGAGGTTTTAGTTGGCCCTAGGGAACAACATGAGTTTTGAGAATTCTTAAAGTTCCCTGTAGGTCAAAAGCACTTCCTGAGAAGAGCTTGCAGAATTCAATGGCATGATTTCTTCAGAAAAAGCAGCATTCCCAGGTGTTAGAAATAGATGAATAAATGTGTTTCAGATGACTACAAGAGATGAAATTGAGTAGGAAATATACAAATAATTATAAACAGTAAGTGATCACCCAATTGAAATTTTTTAAAACGTGCATGCCCATGTTTTATCACACATGCCTGTTGTGGTTTGTATGTGGTTGTCTCTCAAGCGTCATTCAATCAGAGTGGGGCATTTTCAGAGGCGAATGGATCTAGCCTGCGTGATGCTGGAATTAAGGGTGCGATTACTAAATCAGTCTGCCAATTGGTTTGTTAACACCCTATTGCCTGTAGTCTACATAAATATGAAAG
>NW_004524579.1:5953871-5954979 GCF_000260255.1 Octodon degus | reverse complement strand
TATAAATCCAAATATTTTGTATTGAGAGAAACAATACTGAGACAAAGTGTATAATGCCAAGATAAAAAGTGACATGGAAAAACAAATTTCAGTATTACAGCTAAAAAAAGATAACTCGCCAATGTGGAATAATGTACTCTACAAACATACTATTCAAAAATGAACATTAGGTTCTATTTTTCTCTCAGAAATAAGAAATTTTTGTCTCCAGAATGTGTCACTAAAGGACATACTGATAGATTTCTTTAGTCATCAGCAAAATAATCAGAGATAATGAGATAAGGAAGATCAGAAATGTAGGATAAAAAGGAGAGCAAGGAAATAGTTAAAAACATAAAGAATATTATAGTGAAATGAGCATTTGACTTCATTATTAACTTTTATTAGAGTCATATTATTCCGGTGTTCACATCGGAACTGGCAACAGAGCCCAGAAGCTGCTTGAAATTTCCTCTGTAATTGAACCAAGAGGCACGCTGCAGTGCAGACATTTGGTATCAGTAAAATGTGATATGAACACTTCAAATATAACGTCACTTAATTTCATGCATTTAATCTTTGTATTAAATCCAGTTTTAAAATATAAGCTGTCAAATTACAATCATTATTCTAATTTATTGAGCTAAAATATGACATATATGACAAAATGTGAATTTTTAGTTCCCAGAACTTACATTATTAATCATTTATATCTTTGCTACATAGTCCTGGAAATTCTAAGAAATATTTCCACCAACAATCGCATTAAGATATATGCATTTAGTTCAATTATTTGCATTTTTTTAAAAAAAATATATGGAATTAATCCTTAGATTATAAATTTCTTGTCTTAAAATTGTCCTTTCTTTGTTTTAAAATTTATCAAAACTGTAACTCATAGTAATTACATTAAAAACATAAGCTGTTTTTATTAAAAAAATTCTTATAATTTCTTCTCCCCAAAAGATAATCTGGATTCTAAAACTAGTAGAAAGATATGGCTGATTGAAAAAAGTCACTAAAAGTCCACCTGCTTTATTTTATATATGCTAACAGATATATTAGCAAACAATAACAGTAATTTAAAACATTTCTATTTCCATCTTCGACCTTCAGTCTGTCAAAAATG
>NW_004524579.1:5951905-5953546 GCF_000260255.1 Octodon degus | reverse complement strand
TTTTTTTTTTTTTACATATTTGAATGTTTTGATACTTTATACAGTTCATCTAATCTTCAGCATTTTATGTAAAAATTCACAGCTTTTCCTTGTTAATATTATTGGAGATGAAAACTAAGCGGTTTTTGTAGGTGAGAAAATGATTCTGTTACGCCTATAAGCAAAATCCTTCCAAATTCTGATTTCAACTCTATTAAGCTGATACATAATACAAAGACTTCACATTTTATGTTCAAAATTCCTATTTAGAACCAGCATGTTTCCATTTAATGATTCATTATAACACTCTAGAGATTTGCTTATTGTTAGAGTGTTAAGCTTTGCATAGGTTTCATGAAGTGAATTATTTTTTAAAAATTGAATTGTGTGGTTTTAATGTTTTGAGGAGAAATGTCTTGATGTTGCCCAAACTGGTTTTAACTCTTAAATATATGAGATCCTCCCGCCTTAGTCCCATACAAATTTGTGGCTACGAGTATGCACAATTTACACTACTTTCCCACTATTTTAATGTTTTTATATACAAAATACAGCATTGCATAATCAAGTTCTTAAAAATATTATGTTGGATATCTCAATTATATAATTATTGGTTAACAAGCATAAATGGCATTATTCTTTGTACATTTACTTTGATATTAATATTGAAATTTTCGTTTTGTTATTTAAACTGAATAAGTTCACAAAGTACTCTGAAATATTTCTTTTTAGTTTGCATTTTCACAACAAATCATGTCAGCATTTATTATAAATAATTTAATTAATTGCAATTGCTTCATCATAAAAAATACCAAATTTTGAGTTGATAAGTTAGTTACGAATCATTCCATATTAACATCATGTCACTTTGTAATTATATATATATATATATATATATATATATATATATAATTTGTCAACATATAAAAGTAGAATACCCATGATTTTAAGGACAATTATATTACAGTGTTATCAAATGTACAAAAAATATTAGATATTACTGTAAATACTACAATATGTATTGAATATCTAAAATTAACTCTGGAAATCTAACTATAGCACCATTATAACACCATGACGGGGCAAAACCATACATTTATCTGCACAAG
The DNA here is from genome assembly GCF_000260255.1 of Octodon degus. NCBI lineage: Eukaryota > Metazoa > Chordata > Mammalia > Rodentia > Octodontidae > Octodon > Octodon degus. Next base: position 5,952,458 of record NW_004524579.1, on the reverse strand, counting down.
ATGCTTAAGGCAATGATCCTGAGAATCTTCAACAGGTGTTTGAAACTAGGTGGGATTCTCATCCTGACTAATATATATGCCAATACCTGTGAATGAAGCAACTACACTGAAGATAGCAATGGGTAATGCTAGGGAAATGCTTGGAATGCCTGTCATTCTGGTCTTCTAAATACATACTGCTTCTAATGTAATATCAATTATTGCTATACCGTCTCTCAAGTAAATGTTTGTTTTTTTTTAAAAAAGGATCATAAATGAAAATAAGAGACAAGAAAAAAATGTCATAGGTCTGTCTTGCTACAATGCTGTATATGGTTAGATTTCTAAATTTCTGTGTAAAAATATTTAATTGTTTACTCTTACTTTTTAATATTTTTATTTTCGGTTTTCTTCACATTCTATAGTGATTTAAAGTTTAACATATCAATACTTGATGGAAAATACCTGCTCCATGTTATGTCTAAGATGTTTGATAGTCAGATAGATAGGGAGGTTAAGCTCAACTGCCTGTGTTACAGAGTAATAATATCATTAAGCTTTTCTTCTTGAGGGT
>NW_004524579.1:5950378-5951805 GCF_000260255.1 Octodon degus | reverse complement strand
ACCACATTTATATATGAAAGAATTTCATGTAAGCATTATATGGAAAGTTTCATGTTTAAGTTTACAACACATTAAAATTACTGAGTTTGGAAACAAAGCTTTGTAAATGGAGAGAAAAGGACTGCTTGAATGGGAAGAGAACAATCAAGATATGTCATGTATAAGTACAAATTTCCAATGATGGAGCTGATCATTCTGTGCATCTAAAATGTACCAATAATATATGATTAAAATCTGTAGCTCATTCTTAAAAAATATTTCAGAGTTTCTTCTACCAATGCCATTGGAGCCACTGGTTAGTGACTCTGGGTTGAAGATCAATCTGGAAATAGTTATTTTGAAAACATTGCTCAGTAAAGTATGATGCTTTTTTAAACGTGTAGGAAGTTTTTAATGATTGGATGCTAGAAAATGCCCTCCAGTAAACGTTCTCAAATAATATGTGAATAAAATTAAGAATTAGCTTTCCAACCCTACTCATGACTTGACAGAACATCTACTTGGTAGACGCTTCGGTGTCCACAGAAGCCACACCATGGCACCAAAACATAGTCTATAGTGCAACAAGCATTCTTCTCCGGTGGGTGCTACAAATCACAAAAACTGACTATGAAACAGAGAAGAATTCAGAAGTTAGAAACTCTTTTGCGCCACTAGCCCCAGACTCTGGCCAGCTTAGCTCACCCACAGGGAATGTGGTGCCTGGGATTGACCCAAAGTCCCTTTGCTTCCCTAAGGTTTCCTAAGCAGGCACTTTAGTCCACTGAGCTATGTCGCTGGCTCCCATTATAAACTCTTAAATGGCAGCAGTGTGAGTAACTTCCACTGATCACACTTTTTGATCAAACATACAATTAAAAAATAAACAGAGAACAAATGTTATATCAGGTTTTACTTCTGCTAATGAGAAAAGAAATGCAAATCAATCCTTCTCCTGAGATAATACAGACAAACTGGACAATTTACTAAGAAGATCTAGAAGTTGTCAGACAGGTAAAATGTAATAAAGAATTATGATTTAAAAATCCATGTATTTCCACAGTAAACTCTGGCTCCTTCTGGAAGAATCAGTTGAGAAACCGAGAGGGTGACAAAAGGCTTTGTAACATCAATGACAAAAAAATAGTGAATTTCAGAGGTCATCAGTAGGGTACCTGGTAAAATCTTCAGGCACTGAGTTTGTATACCCAAGTGCCAGGAACATACAAGTGCGAGAGACATGGAAAATAATTTTGGACATGAAATCATAGCCAATTAACCTCAGAAAGCTAGCGAAAACAAACCTCTGACAAAAGCAAAATGAATTGACTCTAAACCAATTGTTTTTTTAGTTTTTTCATATAGTATGCATCACACAATAAAAATAGTTGTCTAAACATATGTTGAACCATAAAATTTGTAGAAATACAAGAATTAATATTCATGAC
>NW_004524579.1:5944900-5950278 GCF_000260255.1 Octodon degus | reverse complement strand
TTATATTTAAAATAATCCTTTAAAAAATCTTACGATATTCATTAACATTTTATTAATGTTTGTCATATGTAAAATCAGAAAAATTTCCGACTGGAAATATACATTTTTAAAGAGCCAAAAGACATATATTTATAAAAAGCCAGAAGATATCTCTTACTTCCTGCTCTATTTTCAGAAATTTTTTAAATGCCATCATTGAGTTTTCAGATTATCTTTATTTTAATAGTCATTTATTTCTGAATTAATTATGCAAAATCATTTGGAAATGAAAGCGCTCTGCATGAGCACTGTGAATCACTATTCATTCTCCTTGACAGAATTAGTTATAATAAGAAGATGTTGAAAACAAAATGTACCATAGCTGGTATGCAAAAAGTCCTTTATATCTTACAATTTGAAAGCCAATTGCTACTTTGATGTTGATGCTCAGATATTTAAAGTTAGGCTTTAAAAATACAAAAATCTTTTATCCCTACATGAAAATATTCTTCTCTCTTAAATTCAAAACTAGGTCCTATGCTCCCAAATCACTTTTCTTTTGAAGAAAGTTTTTGATTGAAACATAATTATAATATTTATGAGATACATGAGATGTTTCAATTCATGTATACATTGTGTAATGTTGAAATCAGTTAAATTGGCATATTTTAGCTTAAAACAGTTATCACTTCTTTATAGCGAATGTATTAAAAACCCTTCTTCTAGCTATTTTGAAATACACAATTGCTTTCTGTCAACTCCACTCACTTTGCTGTGCCATAGACTCCCTGATTCCTGCCATCTAACTGTAAAATTGTATGAATTGTTCATAGGAATATGAATTTGTTCAGCTATTATGGAAAATTTATAAATTCTTTAGAGCAATCCACATTCCATTTTATTTTAAAGTATTTAGCCTAAAACAACAATCAGCCTGAATTTAAGCATCACTCAACATACTTTTCTTTCCAGATAATATTCATTGTAAATAACAAAGTAAATATTTCATATATTCCACAATGGGTCATTTTGCTATTTTTAGCAGCTTGGACATCACACATTCACCTATCAAAACAGCTAAAAATGAAAGGAAGACAGGGTTGTATAATGAAGATTGAGCTATGAACAGAACTATTTTCCGTGTTGATTCAGTTTGGATAAAAATGTCTTATGGTAATATATAGCAGTACTGTGAAAACTATATTCATCACTGAATATGATAAATACTTTTTTGGTAAAACAGCATTCAAGTCATACATCTTTAAAAATATTAGGTTCCTGCTTCATTTGCAGAAAATATCCCTGCAGATACAATGAAGTTAAGTTGGGGCAAAAGCTTTGGCAAGCGTTTCTTAGCTGGTCGGCAGCAGAACCTGGCATGTGGGTCTCCCGCTGCCTGCCTGGGGCTTCTGCATTAGAACGTGCCACCTTGCACAAGTCAAGAATAAGATCAAAGAGAGGAGCTAGACATAGTAATCGCAGTGCATCCCACCTGATCCTTTTGGTCATTACTTTGATGCTGTTGAACACATACAATCTCTGGCTTTTATGTAATTGTAATCAAGACCTCTTCAGATTTTTCTCTAGGAGCTTATTAGAATAATATATCAACAAAATATTTTATGCTCTTGGACTTTATATAAGGTAGCCTTTTATGATTCCCTAATAAGAATTGGAGTAGTTGTATTATTTAATTATGAAATATGTAACCTCATTTTAGTTTTGCCTATCAGGCAAGTATTGAAGCTGGCACTTCAGTTGTGTTTACCCAAGGGTTCAGAAGCCCTGAGAGTCAAGCACAAGCAGTTATCAAAGCACAGGCGCCACCATGGACTCCCTGTGCCTAATTACTACAAGTGGAAAGTTTCCTCCTGAGAAGGACCACTTTGATTCCAAATCTGACAGGTAGAAATTAGTTGCCTAATGAAATGGAATCGTTCTGCAAATTGAAGGAATTAAGTGTGCTTTTTTAATTTAAGGGCCTTCTAAATTAGATTTTAATTTGGATCCAAATGTGGAGAGGTGAATGGTACGAAGCAGTTTAGTTTGGCCCAGAGACAATTATTTTATACCCCCTTTCTTTCAATTTACTGTGCTTCCTTTATAGCCAGCTATGATGGGGGAGAAAAACTGTCATGCCATTGAGACATTTTCCTGAGAATAAGTGTGTCAGTGTTCAGCACTTGCTTTCTCTTTAAGTAATTTGTTTTACAGGAACATTGGAGGGAGAAAAGGCATATTTTTTATGTGCATAGTTTTTTATGACATATTGAAACAAAGAATAAGAAAGAAAATATTAATCATATCAGAAATGGAAAAGAATGCACAGTGATTACATGTGTAGCCTCTGTTAATTCATATAGAACCCCTTTCATAAGCAATTAAATAGTAACATCAAATAATTCACTAATATTATTTCTTTTTGAATTTTTTATTTAAAAATACAAAATGGGACATGGTAGTGTTATTCATTTCAGTTGCCCATTTTTTTATTGAGTCTGTTATTTTGGGGTGCCTAATTTTCTTTTTCTTTTTTATTTATTTTAATGAGAATAAAAAAGATAAAATAGCAATGAAACAGTTTCAAAACACGTTAGTGGGACAGATATAATAATTAATACATTGTATATTGTTGTGTTCATAGTAGTTATTCGGGGAAAAGATGCAGGCATTATGGGGATTAGTTTGGCCCAGAGACAATTATTCATAGTAGTTATTCGGGGAAAAGATGAAAGCATTATGGGGATTTGTCATACGTTTTCTGAACAATATTAGTACAAATCTTCCTTCTCAGTGAACTAAGAGAAAGGAGTTGTACATCTACCCTATCTTGCATATACATATTTTTTCCACTACAAAATGGTCCTTTATTTATATTCCCCCTTTTTTTGTTTTGCTTTATCAGAGATGGGAGTTCCATTGCTTTTAGAGAAGCTATATTTGGAGAAGTCTTTAAGGGACCTAACATGTTTCAAAAGAAGTGCAAATGGCAAAAAAAAAATGTGAAAAATGTTTGGCACCTTTTGCCATTAAAGGAATGTAAATCAAAACAACACTGAGACCCTATCTTACTCCAGAAAGAAAGGCCATTAGTAAGAACACACACACACACACACACACACACACACACACACACACACACACACTGTACACACCACACACCCCACCACCACCACTACCACCAACACCAACAGCAATAACAACAACAACAAATGCTGGCAAGTTTGTGGAGGAAAAGGAACCCTTCTACACTTTATGGGAATGTAAATTAGTACAATCACTATGGAAAGCATTATGGGGATTCTTCAAAAAACTAAAACTGGAAATGCTACTTGACCAAGCCGTAGTTTTTCTGGATGTCTTCCCTGAAGAGCTAGAGCATCATATTTCAGTGATACACACACCTCTGGTGTTTTTAGCAGCTCAATTCACAATAGCTAGATGCTAGAAGCAGCCTGAAGGAACACCAACAAAAGAATAGAGAAAGAAAATGTGGTGTATGTCCACAGTGGAGTAATATTTAGACATAAAGAAGAACTCTGAGTTATCAGGAGGAAAACAGATGAAACTTGAGTAATAAATTAGACATAGGAGTTCAAATACTGCATAGTTTTTCTTATATGAGAAATTCAAAATATGTGATTTAAAGAGTAAAATAAGAAAATCGATGATAAACAATCGAGAGGTAGATTTGTGGAGAAGGGAGGCATCTGTGGATGGGAAGATGGGAGGGAGGAGAGGAGAAGGGAAAGAAAAAAATGATTAAGATGCAATGTGTATATGTGTATCAATTTTGCAAGATGATTGTAATTACTATTGATCACTAACACACACATATATATATAGAAAAATAAAAACAAAAGAAAAAATACAAAATGGTTAAAAATATTAGAAATGATACAAAATTTCATTAAGCAATGTAATAGGCATTAGACAATGGTTGTTATATTGTATAAAGTTATCTTTAAATTAGTTGTTTAGGTGACCAAATAAATGTGCAAAATTGGAAAGAAAAATAAGTTATAAGAAATAAAAATAAAATAATTATAATAAATTAAGCATTAATTGTTCCTTTAAATAGGTAAGCAAAAATCAGCAGTGCGATTATCCAAACTGCTCTCCAGTCCAAACCCAGGCATGCTGTGTGAGTGAGACCCTCTGCCGCTCCCTTGGGTGAGTGAGAACTTCTGCCACATTCTTGGGTGCCCCAGTTTGAGCCCAAGCTCAGGCCTGGTGAGTGTGTGGGAGAGCTTCCCCTATCCCCTACACCTCCTTGTCTCCTTCAGACTCAGCTCAGGCCTGGCATACAGGCCTTGGGGGAAACTCTGCAGCTGCAGTCCCTGCAGAGCGAGAAGGGACAGAACCACCTAGCTAGTCCAGGAGCAGAACATCTTGCCAGAGGGGCACAAATCTTGCAGACATCTTGCCAGAGGTTCACCCAGAAGGGTGGCAGCAGGAAGGAGCTGGGCACAGCAGCCAGACCTAAGCCACGCACAGCTGGATAAATTGAAACTTTGCAGCTCTGCACCTGAATTTCAGTAAGTGCTAAGGTTGTAACTGCACCAAAGCTCTACAACAAAGGTCAGAGGACAGTGTTATAAAAAATGAGAATGAGAAGGAGCAAAATGCAATCTCAGACCCAAAGCCCACCCATACCAAGTGCAAAAGACACTAGCACAGAACAAATAGGGAATCACACAACTGAAATCAATGAATCAATAGGGTCTGAAATAAAGAAACAACTGCAGAAAGGCATAAAGGAACTCAGATCGGAAATAAAAAAAAGAAGAAGTCTCTGAATTAATAGCCTCTGAAGTAAAGAATCAAATGCAGAAATATATGGAGGAAACCAGATCTGAAAAAAATCTTTGTAGTAAAAGAATTAATAACTGATTCTAAAGAAGATACAGATAAAAAAGAGATTAGAAAACTGATGGGTTCCTTGAATAAGCAATACAAGAAAGAAATAGATCTCATGAAGCAGAGTCAAAGAGATATAGAGGAACTTAAAATCTCAATCACAAGCTTGCAAAACCATTTAAGTGAAAGTGAAGACCGAGTTTCAGATCTTGAAGATGCTGGTGTAGCTAGTGAAAAGGTAAGAAATGATCTCTTAAAAACAATTAGGATGCAGGAAAAAATAATTCATCACTTACAAGATGATGCAAAATAAACAATGTGAGATTAATAGGCATCAATGAGAAAGAAGGAGCCAATACAAATGATATTAAAAATATGGACAGAATAGTAGAAAACTTCCCAAATATGAGGAAATATATAGATTACCTGGCATGAAGGTAATCAATTCATACAGAACACCAAATAACTTCAACCCAATTAAAAACACACCAAATATGAGGAAATATATTGATTACCTGGCATGAAAGTAATTGATTCAT
>NW_004524579.1:5941525-5943580 GCF_000260255.1 Octodon degus | reverse complement strand
AAAATGAAATATCTTGGAATTAATGTAACTAAAAAAGTCAAGGATCTTTTCAAGGAAAATTACAGTACTCTTAAAAAAGAGATCGTAGAGGATTTCAGAAGATGGAAAGATTTTCCATGCTCCTGGATCGGAAGAATCAACTTTGTGAAGATGGCCATACTCCCAAAATTGTTGTGCAGATATAATGCAATCCCTACTAAACTACCACCAACATACCTCACAGAGCTAGAGAAATCATTCCTAAAATTTATTTTGGAACCAAAGAAGACCTAAAATAGCAAAGGCAGTCCTAGGCAATAAAGACAAGGCAGGAGTCATTACAATTCCTGACTTAAAATTATACTAAACTACTGTGATAAAATCAGCATGGTACTGGCAACAAAATAGACCTGAGGATCAGTGGAATAGATTAGAAGATGCTGAAGCCTTTATGAATATACTCAGCCACCATATGTTCAACAAAGGGGCCAAGTATGCTTACTGGAAGAAAGATAGCCTCTTTAACAAATGATGCTGGAAAAACTGGCTCTCTACATACTGAAAACTAAAACTTGACCCAGGTCTATATCACCATGCACTAGCTAAAATCAAAATGGATTAAAGATCTAAATTTTAAAACAGATACATTAAATCTCCTGGAGAGAAAGTACAAAGAACTCTTGAAGATATAGGTGTAGGCAAAGAGTTCATGAACCAAAATTAAATTGCATGGACAACACTTTAAAGAATTAACAACTGGAATCTCCTCTTACTGAGAAGTTTTTGCATGTCAAAAGAAGTTACCCACAAAGTGAAAAGACAACCCACAAATTTGGAAAATATCTTGACCAATAAACACTCAGACAAAGATCTGCTCTCTAGAATTCACAAAGAGCTAAAAAAAAACCATTAGGTCCCCAAAATATAAAGACCCAATCCAGAAATGGGCATCTGGGATGAATACACACTTCTCAGAGAATGAAATTAAAGAAGGGAATAAATATATGAGAAAATGCTGCACATCACTAGCCATCCATGAAATGCAAATTAAAACAATACTGAGATACCATCTCACCCCAGAAAGAATGGCTATCACAAAGAAATCACCAAACAAAAAATGTTGGAGAGGCTGTGGGAAAAAACAAACCCTTCTTCACTGCTGATGGGAATGTAGACTGATGGATCCATTATGGAAATCAGTGTGGAGCCTCCTTAATAATCTAGGACTGGAAATCCCATTCGAACCTGCTATCCTCCTACTTTGAATTTTCCCAGAGCGTCTGAAAACATATCATTGTGACATATGTGTACCTATGTTTATAGCAGCACAATTTGTGATAGCCAAATCTTAGAAAGAAGCAAGATGCCCATTACCTGAGGATTGGATGAAAAAACTGTGGTATTTTATACAATGGAATACTACTCATCTCTAAAGAATGATAAGTTCATATCCTTTATATAGAAGTGGATGCCATTTGATGATATACTCATAAGTGACATGTACCAGACCCACATGTGTAAATATTGTGTAGTCTCCCTAGTATAAGAATTCAAATGAAGAATTAAAAATAGAAAGGCATATCACAATTAAAAGGAAAGTGAGAACTTAAGGATTATTTAATGAACATAGGACAAGGAGAAAAGCTAGAAAATTGACAGGGTCAAAGTCATACATTTATATGCACAAGATGGGAAAGGCAATGTTCCTGAGAATCTTCAGCATGTTTTTGAAAATAGCAGCTAATTGGTAGGTTCCTCATCCTGACTATATGTGCTGATACCTGTGAATGAAGCAACTGTACTGAAGAAAGCAATGTGTTATGGTAGGATCATGCTTTGAATGCCTGTCATTCTGGTCTTCTAATTATGTACTGCTTGTCATGACATACAATTTACCATCATACTGTCTCTTAAGAAAAGTTTTGTTAAAAAAAAAGTTAATAGATGAAAACATGAGATGAAAAAAGTCACAGGATTGTCCTTCTACAAGGTTTTATATTGTTAGATTTCTAAATTTCTATGTAAAAATATATAAATGCCTATTCTTATTTTTCAAAATATTTTTTTTGGTGGAAC
>NW_004524579.1:5935788-5941295 GCF_000260255.1 Octodon degus | reverse complement strand
TAGGGCCAGGCCCCCAATATTTTTCTTTTTAATCTTTTTTGTTCATATTCTGGAGGGACTCAAAGTTTAACATATCAATACTTGGAAAACACCTGTTACCTGTTATATCTAAGATGTTTGATATTCAGAGAGATAGTGAGGTTAAGCTCAACTGCCTACATTATAGGGTAATAATGTTATTAAGCTTCTTTTCTGAAGGGTTAACAACTTATGTTTGCTCACCAAAAAATTAAAGAAAAAGAAGGGCTACAAGGACAGCCAACACTTTGGCCCTAGCCTTTCAAAGTCTGTAAGGACTCAGGAAATAGGAGAACCTGTACTGTAACTTCCTGTAACTCAATTTTGTCCCATATTTTCTGATCAAGGAGATTTTGGAGCCACAGAGCAAAGTGATCAATGATGTAGATTGTGCCTAAGGTGAGTCACATGGAGAGAAAACATTCTCTCAAGCTTTGGCAGAGAGCAAATTGGTCAAGCAATGACCATGACTCATCCACATGGCTGACACTGACAAATGATCTACAAACTGCAGTACAGGGTTTCAGAGTAAATCCTGAGGGGATTTAACCAACCTTGTCACATGCAAAATTACATTTCTTGCTATATAGGTCTAGCTCTTTCTTGGTCTTAACCATCCTGCAGAAAAAAATGAAAATTAATTATAAAAAGTAAAGCTATATTAATACGATGAGCTATAAAATGCTCAAGTCAACAACTTTGGACATTGATTGTCTTATGGAAAACCACTACTATTATGGACTATTGGACTATATTGGAATATTTTGCTGAATTCATGCACCTATGCATGTATTTAAATGACAGTGAAATGCCCTTCTCTGACTAAACTAACCAAAAAAGGGAGATGCAAATGAATGACAATTTTGTATCTGTATACTCAAAATAGGATAGATATACAGCTCCATTCTCTTAATTCAATGAATAGAGAGGTTTGTTCTAATAGTGTTTGAGACAGGATATCAGGTCTGCATGTTGTACATGAATAACCACTAAAACAACACTATGCAATGTATTCATTATTGAAAATGTAGTAGTAATCGGTTGTGAAAGTGTCTCATTGCTATTTGTTTCTCAATAAAAGTATTTTAAAAAAGTTATCCAAACTGTTTCTACATATATACACAAATGATATACTCACAGATCAAAGTAACCAACTAGTAGAAGATCTGAAGAATATAATATATATGGTATTCAATAAACATAAATGTATTAGCAGATGTTTATGGACAACTATGTGTATTATGAGGATCTCTTTGGATTGGAAATCTCCAATCTTAGTATTAGAAATCTCTAAATCTTAGTATTCCAAATTAATATTAAGATAGTTATTTATGAAGGCAGGCTTCATTAAACTTCAGTAGGATGAAAAGTCTGTAAAACTCATTAAACTCTCAGGTGAAAATTTCAGAGAAACATGAAACAACCAGTAAGATTTTAAATATCTTGGGCTTTGAACATAATGGTAATATTAGTGATATTAAATGTGCATATTTCCCCATGGAGTCCAGTGTATGAGATGATAACAGAGAGGCATAAGAGGAAAACTAAAAGTATTAGTAAACATCACAAAATGAATGCTCTAAGAAATAGGCTTGAGGAAAAGTGGAAAATAGTTTTGATTTCCCACTAAAAGCCAGTTAAGTGAAGCACCTCTGTGTGACTAATGACCAAGAAGAATGTGGATGATTATTTTTTCCTACATTCATAGCTCAAAAATTGGTTTAGGAAGTACGAACTGCTTCCTGAGTCATTAAAAGGATAACCTACTTATGAACATTATGGTGAATTTCATGTGTCCGTGTGATCAGTCCACCGGTGCTCAGATATTTATTCAAATGTTTTATCGGATGTTTCTGTTGGGAAATTTACAGATGCTTTAACATTTAAATTAATAGATTTTGACATTAGATTGAACTGACACTACAATCAATGAAAAAAGACAGATTACCTTTCATGATGCAGTTACACTCATGTGATTGATTGAAAGCCTAGAAAGATAAAAGGATCAATCCTTCCCCACTAAGGAAAACTTTTCCAGCTAACTGCCTTCAGGCATTACTTGCAACAAAAACTCTTCATGTCTGATGACCTTTGAATTAGAAATGGAGTTTCTCCCTGGGTCTTCTGAACCACTCATCCATGTGCACTTCCCAGCCTCCAAAATTATGTGAACTAACTCCTAATAGGTTTATATTAGATCACTTTTTCTCTCTGTTTGTAGAATCAAGCAGAAATCATAACACTCTGACTTGTATAGACCTCTGGTATGGGCTAGTTCATTGTGGTGTTCCTAGTGAAAGAGAAAGCCTTCTTGAGACTGGGCCTGGTGGCACATGCCTGTAACCCCAGCACTTGAGAGACTGAAAACAGGAGATTCACTATGAGTTAAGATCTACATAGTGAGACCCTGTAGACCCTGTACTAAATACATTAAAAAAGGAAGCCTTCTAAATGCTTAATTGATCTGTATAAATAGAAAAATTATGTCAAGTGAACAGAAGACTAATCTGAATTATAAACAAGAGTTACAGCTCTTCAATCAGTTCTCAGACTTAAGTGAGTTTAAAGACTCAGAAACTCAGGTTGAAAGAGACCTTGAGAACTCTTATATGGACAGAAGTTTATATGAATGAGCTTTCTTTCAGCCTCATCCTACAAGACCTATAGCCTTTTACCCAGGTAACTGTCCTGAGGAAAAGGAAGAAGAGGCAAAGAAAAAGGAAAAGGAAAAAACCGAAATGATCAGACCTTCTGGGGACTGCTGAACACTGGGTTTTCTGACATTGATTTTGGAAGACTCAAAATAGATCTGCACTCTACCAGTAAGAGGAATGATGTGACCTGTCAGGCAAACAATGGTACTTTAGTGCAAATCTATCCCATCATGGTCCTAGTGGGTACCTTGACCTGTTTTGTATTTGTCTTGCTTTCCCACATCCCTGGTTTTAGAATGCACAGTTAGCAACAGATGTATTCAGCCCCTGGTGGAATCTTTCCACTGACATCTGTGTCTGTGGAGGAGACTTCTGCTATGGGAAAGCCCAAATAGAAGCCATTATAACTGCCTCTACCTAGGAAAATAGTAAATCAAAATCAATATCTCATTTCTGAAGGGATCTCAGAGATTAGTTCTGTCATCACATACTTGAAAAATGCAAGGGGGGCATGATTAGTGTTTACACACTCATCCTCATTCACTTCCCCCTTTTAGCTTCTGGGTAAGACAGATGAAACCTGGAGTGGATGTTATGAAATTAAGTAGGCGGGACCCCAAATGCAGTTAGTGTTAGATGTGGTTTTATTGCTTGAGTAAATTAACTGACCTATTGGCACCTGACATGAAGCTTCTAATATGACAAAAATAATAGTAATAGAAAAAAATAACTATATTACAAGGATAAAAATATAAATCTCCAAGATTGGAAGTGTTATTCTGATACCATAATTTCACTGTTAAATGATGCACCCTTGGAAATGATAGCTAAGATCCTATAGACAGACTTGGATTCAGGAAAAGGAATAAACACATCATTGTGACACTTGCAATAATGAACCATAAAGACCTTGCTGATAGAAATCATAGTTGGCAGACGCACAGAAACTTTTCAGTCATGGCTTCTACATTACCTCTCTTCACCTTGACCCTACAAAATAAAGAAATGTCTCATCAAGCAATGAAAATTAGATAGTCGTATGTTCAAATAGCAGCTAATATGGACGTAATTAGGAAAAACAAAAAAATAATATTTATTCATGGGAGCAAAACGAAGTTGTTTATTCTTATACAACAAAATGAGGAAGGTAAGCCATGTTTTATCTTACTGTAAATTATAGATGCCTCTTAAAATTAAACCTTTTGTTTCTTCCATTTATTGAAATTATGCAAAAACATGTTTTAGAGAAAATAATACAAGGTGCAGAGTAGGAACACAAAGAAACTCATAACTGAACTGTACAATGTTTAGATGTACTGTGGATAACTTCATGTTAACCAAATATGTAGAATTTTCTCATTCAGATTTTCACTGGTTTTGGAAATTCTGCTATTATAGAATATTTTTTTCTTTATTATTGCTAAATATGCCTTTCTTCCAAAAAGACATTATTTACCACTGAAACTGAAATTGTTTCTATTGAACTTGTTTCCCAGAACTCCTTTAGATCTTTAGATGTCTTCTTTCATCTTTGTTCAATTATTAAGAATATAATGAGAACATACTATATGTGTGATACTTACAAAGATGAACAGTAACAGAATTCCTATACATTTTCCTGCTCAATGAAGAACACAAGATACAGCAAAAGATTGTGTCGAGGAACTGCCAGGCTATTTCTGTAGAATTGATAATGTCATATCCTGAAAATATCATCCATTCTAGGACATGAAACACACCTACTTATTTGATATTTCATATCCACCCTATTTCTTCAACTCCTCTTGAGACATTTCGTTTGTCAAACAGTTGGGTGCATTTGTTTGTTAATAATAGAAAAACACATCTCTCAATACAGAAATCTGATGAAGTAGTTATTACAATATAGGATTTTGAACTGCTAGAAAATTTACATTTTCCTAGGAAAGTTGCTATTAAGATTGTGAGCTCCAATCTTCATTGGCAAGTTGGTTTGTTCATCAGTAAAAGATTTACCTAAATTTGAAAAGTAGTTTTTGCCTGAGCAAAAGTTAAGGTTGTTTCTCTACCATTTTATTGCTTTATTATCATGTCAGTTTTTGTTTTCTGAGTAACATATACCCAATTATTTAAAAGTTTAGGCATTACAGGATATTACAAAAAAGTAGTAAGCAACTATAAATTGAAAACTCAGGGGAGATCACTTATTATGGTATATCTTTTTAAATATAAATTTCAAAATGAAAAATTTTTTGGTATAATGTTTTGTCTTAATTTTATTTTTAACAAGAAATCTCCTGTGCATTTGTATATGTTATTAAATCTCCCTGAAAAAGTTTTGAAATACTTACATCATAATAGTTATAATTTGCAAATATGTACTATTCTCTAATGGAAAATTTAAATCACTTCCTAGTTTTAAGTAATATTCTTTAGAACAAATATGCAAATTTATTACATAGTTATTTGTTTAAAAATGTGTCCTATAGGTAGAATCAACAATTAAAATTTAGATATATATTACTAAAATCTCTAAATAAAATCTGGATAAATTCAGCAGTCTTTCTCTCTCAGCAGTCTTTCTTTCTTTTTCTTTTCTTTTCTTTTTTCTTTTTTCTTTTTTTTTTTTTTTTGGTGGAACAGGGAATTGAACTCAGGCCCTTGCACTTGCCAGGAAAGGGCTTATTCCACTGAGCCATCTCCCCAGCCCTCTCTTTCTTTCTTTCTTTCTTTCTTTCTTTCTTTCTTTCTTTCTTTCTTTCTTTCTTTCTTTTTTTCTTTCTCTTTCTTTCTTCTTCTTCTTCTTCTTCTTCTTCTTCTTCTTCTTCTTCTTCTTCTTCTTCTTCTTCTTCTTCT
>NW_004524579.1:5933412-5935608 GCF_000260255.1 Octodon degus | reverse complement strand
ACAACGCAGCTGCTACTCTTAGTGATCCTCTTGTTTTCAGCTTCTCCCGTGCTGGGATCACAGGTGTGCACCACCATGCCTGGACTTGGTGGCCAGCTCAGCCGCTTGGGGGCAGGGCCTGCATGGTGTGTGGTGCTGGGGATCAAACCCTGGTCCCTGTGCTTGCCTAAGCTGGTGCTTGGTCCACTGAGCTGTCTCTTCGACCCTCCAGCAGTTTTTCAAACTATATTATAGTCATGATCACATAGCTAATCAATATTGGCCACTGTTATTTCTGATCTTTGCTTATTGATTTCTAAGACAGTACTATATTGTGTTAATCTGTATGTCTGGTACTGCTAGGAAGCTTGCATCACTCACACACACACACACACACACACACACACACACACACACACGCTTTGGGCATTTTTATGCATTTGTGTAAATAGGCTAATTGCATATTTTTCTTTTTAGTTTATTTTTCTTCCTTGGATTAAAAGAGTTTTTATATTAAAGATACCACTCTCTGAATACAATTTTTATTATAACTATTTTCTCATTTGCTCACTTAAATTTTACTTATTTTTATACACCTAAGGCCATCTCATATTTATTCCTTGCAAATTTTATTATCCTTCGTGTTTTAATCCAATGTGTTTAATGCAATTTTAATGTATTTTCTTCATATTAAAGTAATAGATGCTTTTGGAAAGACTTGAAAAGAAAACAGAAGAGTTTAGTAAATTTCATTTTATTTGGTATTAATACAAGGAGAATCAGACAAGTATTGCTGTAGTTTCATTCTTGAACACCCCAGAGGCCCTTGTGCTAAGGGCTGTAGGATGCATCAGTGGGTGGGTTTGGCACCTTTAAGATTTGAAGCTCAGTCGAGGTCTTGATAGCACCCAGGTAGCGCCTTTGAAGGTGCTGGTATCTATTTCCACATGCATAAGCCTTGAAGATTGAGAGCCTCAGAGGAATGAGATCGATGATGTAGTGTGTGCCTAAAAAGAGTCACATGGAGAGAGAACATTCTCTCGGGTTTTCTCAGAGAGCAAATTGATCAAGTAATGGCCATGACTCATCCTCATGGGTGACACTGACAAAGGATCTACAAACTGCAGTACAGGGTTTTGGCATAAGTCCTGAGAGGACTTGACTAGCCATGTCAGATACAAAAGTTACGATTTTTGTTATATAGGTCTTACTTTATCTTGATCTTAACCATCCAGCAGAAAAGTGTAGAAACGAGGTATGAAAAGTGAAGCCATGATAAAATGCTGAGCTGTGGAAGGCTCACTTCATCAGATTTGGACATTGCCAGTCCTGTGGATAACCCACTTCTATTGTGGAGTACTGGACTATATTGGAATATTTTGCTGAATTCATGCACCTGCAATGTTTGGATGGCAATGGAATCCCCATCACTGACAAAACTGAACAAAAAAGGTGAAATAAATGAAGGACAATTTTGTATCTGTATATACAAAATAGTTAGGATAGATCTATAGCTACTTTCTCCTAATTCAATAAGAAGAAAGATACGTACTAATAGTGTTTGGACAGGATATCATGTCTGCATCTTATACTATGAATGACTACTACAAAGACAACAATATGCAATGTATTAATTATTATAACTCTCCTACCAACCTGTTTTGAAGCTGTCACATTGAATTGTTTTCTCAATAAAATTAATAACAAAAGAAAAAAGACTGAGAACCTCTCTCTCTCTCCTCCCCTCTCCCCTCCCCCTCCTCCTCCTCTGTCTCTCTCTCTCTCTCTCTCTCTCTCTCTCTCTCTCTCTCTCGCTTCTTGGCCACGAGGTGAGACGGTTGGCTCTGCCTGGCACTTTTGCTGTGATGTAGTACCTTGCCCCAGGCCAAGGTAATGTCTTGGAACTTCCCAAACTGGGACACAGCATAAATCTTTTCTCTATAAGTTGATTGTTTCAGGTACTTCATTATAGCAAATTACTTATCAGTAAACTAACACTGGACTTAATTACCTTTTTCTACTTTCAATATAAGCCACTACTTCCAAGCTTGCCTGATCATCAGAAATAATCAGTTTATTTAAAGTTCATATATGCAGGCATTTTCCAAGATTATTCCCTTTTTGTTGTCTTGTGTAGAGTCCTTTCATCCGTACTTTGTATTAAGTTAATTTGCTCTGTATTTTAAAGACTCAAGCAATTGAGGAAATAATAGGTAA
>NW_004524579.1:5930141-5933257 GCF_000260255.1 Octodon degus | reverse complement strand
TTTTTTTTCAGTCCTGTGGATTGAACTTGGGACCTTGTGCTTGCCAGGAAGGCGTTTAAACCACTGAGCTATCTCCCCAACCTTGTGTTGCTTCTCTATAATATTTTTATTCCTATTTTTTTTATTGGGGTGCTTGTATATTTCTTGAGTTCTGTGACTCTTTCAAAGACAGATACATTCGAATATACTCATATATAAATATTTTTGTAATTATGAGATTTTTTACTAGTGTCAATTAATACATGATGTTGCATTGACAGCTTATGAATTTGTATATTTAAACTTGTGCAATGTCTCTTAATGCTATAAACTTTTAAAAATATTATTAGGAACATGTTTTTTAATCTTTTATATAAAATACACAATTATATATGTTTTATAATATGTTAAACAAATAGTATCCCTTAAATTTGTTTGTAGCATTACAGTACTCCTGCAATTTATTTTAGTGAGGTCCTACAGGTTTATAATGATTAATACTTTCGTTTTCTGTATTTAGGACAGGTTCTGCAGGGCCTATAAGGTCTCACTACGTAGATCAGACTTGTAGTGATTCTCTTGTTTTCAAACTCCCAAGAGCTGGGATTCCAGGCAGATGGCCACCATGCCTGGTCACAATTGCTGTCTCAGCATACCCTGAGGGAGAGGCTGGTACGGCATGCCCAGGTATCAAACCCCAGGCCCCTGCATTTGCCTAATCAGGCACTTTCATTCAGTGAGCTATTAAGCCGGCCCCTTTTTGAGCACTAAATTTTTGCAATAGGATTTTATTAATGTAATTCATAGTTACCTACCTCTTTCATATGAAACACACACATACATACACACACACACACACACACACAGAGACATGTAACACACATACTATTGGACTTCCTTTTATCACCTTATCGATTGAGCCTCAGTGACATGCTGCTTTATTTATTCTCTCTTGAGATGACTAAAATCTACTACTGCTAACTTGATATTCTATTCCGCTTTTACTTGATGTTAATTTTGAAAGGGGCAATTTTCAAAGATGGCATTTGATATATGATTTCATAGACTTTCCTCAAAGAAACTGAACCTTTAAGTTGTTAGGCTTTCCTGCCAGGGCATGATTACCTCCTTCACATATACTTTGGATACATTTTAAGGCTAATACATGTGGAAATAAATGCCAGTTGCTTTTGTAGGCTATTTTGTTATCATATATGTATTGCTTAGTTGTGAAGACAGTTACCTGTCATTTGTTTTTCTTAGGAATTTTCCTTCTCTGATATTCTGTTTAGTTTCATGAATACAAATGAAACCCAAAAGTGTACTGATGAATCCTTGTATTCAAAAACTTTTTAAACTAATCCAAGATTGGAGATATTTGATACCTCTGAAGATACACCTTTTCAAACTAAAGAGCTGACTAAGCAGTGTGTTTGTAACTCTAAAGTCATTCTTTCAAGCAAAAATATAAAACTCCAAATAAATTGACTTTGATAACTTCAGAGCTTATGAAAAAGAAAGTAAAAATCAAAATCCACTTGCAGCCCAGTGCTTTAAATGAAAGACAACATCTAAGGAGAATCAATAGGACAACAACCAAAAATAAGACTTAATAATTATCTCACATCATGAGGTCAAGCCACTCAAAATTGCTCTAGGATATATGTTTAGAAGTCTCCTTTAGAGTAAAGAGAGGGATAAAAAATGTGTAAGATTTTTAAGGTACAATATAAAGTGATTCTTAAAAAAAATCCACAAACTCTTGGCAAAGAAATATTGATTGGCTATGACTGCAAAAGTAATTACAAAATTACAACTACTCACAAGGACAAAAGTGCTCGGATATATGAAACTTCATGGAATATTTCTTATGAGTGCTGAAGCCATGGATGCCACCGCTAATCTGTTCAGTTTCAAAACATAGAGTCCGCTTTGGGGGTTAGCCGCCTCCATCACAGGAAACTTATGTCCTTGCCCTTTCTCCTCTCTAATAGATCCCTGATCGAAGGATACACTCCTGCTCTTGTGTTAATTATGCAATTATTATCTCCTCCTTTGAGGGAGCTCCATTTGCTGCCCTCAAAGAGCACCAAGTACCTCCCATTCTTTCCCAAAGTTGATAAAATGATTTAAAGTTCTCTCATTCCTCTTGAGGGTGGGAGTTCATTCAGGTTTTCACTTGGTAAGCAAAACGGAAACCCATTGTTTGCTTTATCTTCTTGTTGCAGCAAGGATGGCAGGAAGCTCCTTTGGGCTTTGCAGGATCCAGCTGATGTCAGGGAAGGGAAGAAGAGAAGCAGAGTGATGAGATTCCCATCAGCCTGTTGGCCTGGTTTATGCCAGGTAGAGGTGAAAATACAGATCTCTGTCTGCCTGCTTTGATACCAGGGTCATGGAAGATGGAGCATGTATTTATCTGTCCTTAAGCACCTTGTTCAGTCTTGCTATAGTCAGACAACATCGGTGGCTGAGACCCGCTCTATCCTCCCGCCACCCTGGGAAATGTGTGAACATTCTCATGAGTGATTGGAGAATGCCTCCACCAGCTCGGGGTCGGGGGGCATGTTTAGTTTTGGTCTAAAAATAAAACACATCAAAATCTGAAGTTTGTTAATTGAACTTGATTATCAAACACTGATTTATCAAAAATGATATTTATCTTATGTCTACAGTTTAGACTTTCAAGTATTTTAGCATTCTGAACTGAAAGATTCTGTGAAGTGATCAGAGTTACCTGTGGATGAAATGGCAGAGGATGTCACACACATCAAGAGGCACAATGGCAGGTGCAACCCTCAGATTCGCTTTCCCCTTCTAGTGCCTCTCTTTCATCCAATCCGCAGGCCTCTTCTACATCATTTGAGGAGGAATAAGACCTTTCTTATTTCAGGAAATTAATCTGATAAAATAATGATTCAGTGTCTAATGGTGGCATAATAATTTTCAAGGGTGATTTAAGGCATAGAAAGGGCTGGGGAGATGGCTCAGTGGAATAAGCGCTTCCCTGGCAAGTGCAAGGGCCTGAGTTTAATCCCCAGCTCCACCAAAAAAACACTAATATTATAGACTGCTAGAATTCAAACACCTATAGTATTTAGAAGCCAATAGAATATTTGCCTCTGACAAGACAAAAAAAA
>NW_004524579.1:5907906-5929851 GCF_000260255.1 Octodon degus | reverse complement strand
TATATATATATATATATGGCATAGAGTCTCTGTACATAGCACAAGCATGATAGAGAGCCTGAACTTGCCTTGGCCATCACCTAATGTCTTCCACAGTGACCACATCAAAAGAATGTTCTGCAGTGGGTACATGGAATTTTGCAAGAGTAACCTAAGAATATTCTCAGTTTATCATTTTCATCTATTCTCCGAAAGAATAAATAAATCAAAACAATGGTATCAACATGTTTTCAGGTACCATTAAAGAAAAGTTACTTGTGCTGGGGAGATGGCTCAGTAGGATAAGCACTTCCCTGGCAAGCACAAGGGCCTGTGTTCAATCCCTTGCTCTGCCAAGAAAAAAAAAAAAAAGACGAAAAGAAAAAAGAAAAAGAAAAAAGGAAAATTACTTGTACTTAGAAAACTAGTAAACCCTGGGTACTCATAAAGCAATTAAAATTTATTATGAAAGAGTCAAATCTTCTATTTGCATATTTAGTGTTCTAACTACTCTTCATGACGATGTTTAAGTGGATGGAATTGTAAGAAGAATGACCTGGAAGATGTTACAAAAATATCACTTTGTTCTAGAGTATCTAAGCTAACAGCCATTGTAAATTCAATCTACTTTCCAATGTGTTGTGATGGATTGGCTGCTTGTGTAGACTATACAGAAAATGTACACTTATGAAGTAAAAATAGCACAGTAAAGAAAGTTTTAAGAATATTATTTTATTAGTAGGTTAAAATGCTATAATATCTTAATTACACATTCATAAAATATGATTTTTATTTACATATCAATTGCCAAATTTCAACAGGCTTCTTTCACCATAAAAAAACCTTATTTCAGTCTGCTGTTTCTATTTTACATCACATCTTTTGCTTTTTTTTTTTCGTAGATCATTCTAAAAGGTAGAAGTTCATGGTATAATTTTAACTTTTAAATCTAACTAAATGTGACATCAATAATGACATAACACATCTAACTATAATCTTCGCAACAGAATACTATAAAAAGCCTGGTGTACTTAATAAAGACACAAACTACTACTATATTGGAATTACACCTACAGCTGCCTTTATAATTGCTTGAGCGTTAAAATATAATATTCTATAGTAGATAAAAATGACATTATTACAACTTTGAATGCAATTTAATTTTTATTGTATATTTTGAATGAAAATTACTTCTATATACTTCATTTTTACTTAACGTTGTTAATTCATGTTTTCTGAAATGTATTGCTTTCTTCTTTAAGGCATTACCATGACTTAAGTGATTATTTAAACTGAAATTGTAAGAAAAATTTCTGAAAATTCATAGCGGTATGAGTGGTATTGTTATTAGTAGTTTTTTTTTTTTTAATGCATTAGCTTGGTAGACTTTCCATACTTTAACATGTCAAATGTTAATGATACCTTTGTATTGTTTTAAACGTACAAGCAAAATATTGCATTGGACTATTTTGTGAACCTTTTGTTTCTATTAAAGTTATAAATATTAGTAAAAATATTATCATTCAAAGCAAATTTCAGTTTTAGTGAGTACTTTACAAAACAGGGAACCTATGCTTTCTTTTCACTTGCACGGGTTCTCATACTTAATTAAGGAACAGTCTAAAAGAATATAAAACTCAAGGTTAAATTAAAAAGATGTACTTCTATTTAATAACAGAATATATTATTAATAAAATTTCCATCTCTACATTCACCCAGCCATGGACAGAAACATAATTGAATAACAAATTTAAATAAAACATATGATGATGTTGTGTAATCTTCCTGAATGTACTAATATATTAGTGATACTAGTAAATAAAGAATAGGACACACAATAGAAAATTAATTTTTTATGTAGAATAATGTTATGAAAAATCCCCAGTGTTGAAGTGATCCATTACTAGCCTAGCATGCTACAGGACCTGGATATAATATTTAGCACTGATAAAAAAATGTAGAAAAGATTGCTCCTTATAAAAAAAAAAAAAGTTGACAAAATCCAGCTGTGGCTGAGTGGGATTAAGCCAGTTATCCCAGCTTCTCAGGAACTTGAGGCAGAGGGATTGCAACTTTAAGGTGAGGTTGGACAATTGAGTGAGACCCTATCTCCATATAACAGCTTCCTGAGGGATCACCCGCTCTGGCGCCCCATCTGTCACTCTCTAGGACAGGAGTTTTCTTTCCCCCAGTAAGTACATTCTGCTCTTAAACTCTGTTTATCCTTACAATTCATTCTTCGGTTTTAGAGAACACGAACTCATCCCAGGTACCTTTCAGGTCGGGAGTTTCATTTTTTGCCTCTATATCATTTGGAGGTCTCTGTATCAATATGAAAAAAGAGAAGGATATGCAATTTTTCTTCCCATACTCAAAATTAAAGCAAATTGGTAGGAGCCAATCATATAGGCATGACAGAAAGCTCAACCACATTGAAGTCCAAATATCACAGGTAACATGTTTCGGCCCGGATACAAACTGTTAAATTATCATGGCACTGATTCCACATGGCTGAATCCCCAAAACAACAGCTTATCTTCTCAGTAATCACATCCTTTTTCCCCACCCAAGTTCTAGAGACCTTTCCCATGTACACAGTAAGTGCCCAATGAGCTCCTCCTTGTGTGTCACTAAGCCTGCCCCTCAAACTCCGCCCCTGCCAAAAGTCCATAAGATCTCAGCCTCCTTGTCTCAGGTGAGAGGATCCCTCCATCTCCCTGCTATTCTTTCCATGTCCTCCTCAATAAAGAATTTTTCTATCAAAAAAACAGAAATAAAATTAACTGCAAATAGTATTTCTGTGTTTCTTGTTTTCAACCCCTAGTACTTAAAAACATCATGTCTTGTTAAGTATTTGAAACTTTCTGATACCTGTGCTGTAGGAGGCAAAATGATCAGGGAACTTGGGGTTACAATGTACAAAATTCATTAATCATAGAAAAGGTCACTGATACTCTCCAAATTTGATTAGACTTGGCATCTGTGTGCTAGAAATCAATGTTTTCTTGGCTCCAGTACTTCCCCTCTGGAACAAGTCATTCTCCAGCGGCCTCATTTCTAATAGGAGGGCACACCAGTGTTAAACTCTCTCCTGAGCACAAAGGCTGCAAGAAATTAGGAAGGATTTGCCAGCCAAAATAGGTAGGGACTGCAATTTCTACAGCTGAGTGACTTCATAGGCTGAAGGGAAAAATATATATGTATCTCCAACTATAATGTTAAAAGAACTGTCGTATGGGACAAAACCTGTGGGAAAGATAAAACTGGGATTTCATAGCTTTTTACAACCTTCCAAGTACAATCTAGTCAAATTAGAACAAATCCGCACAGGGCCTTATACATAAAATTGCTGCAAAGTGGTTATAGAACAGGGAATTACAAGAGTAATCGGATTTAACAAAATAAAAACCAAAAAAAGTCTACCAAAATTAATATAAATCTACTTTAAAGCAGGATTAAGGTACACAAGGCTCTGTTTCATGTGACTTTATTTGTACAGAGAATAGAAGAGGCAAAATAAGTGCAGTTTGTCTTACTTAAATTCTACCTATGACATTTAAATAGTAGTATTAGACAGGATTTATTATACCTTCACTACCAGTCAGGCAATATGTTACATGTTTTATTTGCATTATTTCTTTAAGCTTAACAGCCCTATGACATAGATACCATTATTCTCATTTCAAATATGAGTGAAATGATTCTCAGATGAATAACTTACCTGTCGTTACACGGTTCATAGGTCTGCAATTTCAGCTCTAATTTGTGACAGTGGCCCATGCCATTGATAGTGATGCTATTTAAAAAAGACTCGTTTCATGCTGGTTATGTTTATGCCATTTATTTATTCTTTTAACCTCATCTTTTTTTTACACTTTCCTTTCATTGCCTTCTTTTCATATATTTAGATCAACCGTTACATTTTTTCATAGCTGGTCTTTATTCCCACTCCAAAGCTAATCATTTATATACATGATCTACCTCCCAACATGCAGGTCTTACGCTCCCCTGTCTCCTTTGCCTTTACAGACTACGTAAATTTGAACTGGTATGGTCCTTGCACTGCCAGACTCAACTCAGATACTCAGCTGTCACCTGCCCAAGGACCTTCTTTGAGCCATTTGTTCAGTCTACACTTACTCTTGAGTGCTACTACATTATTACATTTTTTCTTTTAATAATTTCATGTGCAAAACTTTTGTTCATACCTGTTTTGTCATTAGATGGTAAGATCTATGAGAATACTTCAATCCATGTCCTCAAACACAGTTCATGATCCAGTAATTGTTTGGAGTAATAATCAAGACTGTCATGGTTCAAATGCTGAGTCAGCAGAGGAAATCGTTTAATAATATTCTTGCCTGTTAAATGAAATGAATTAATATGTAACTGAATAAATTGTATTGAGAATACTGAAGGGTCTTGATCCATTTCTTTCTAAGTACTGATTTATACCTCTTTTTTTAAAAAAATGGTGTTTGAGTCTTTTTACTGTAAGTGTAAGAACTTTTCACTCTCAGAAGAAAATATTTGCAAGTTCCTCAAAGCAGTTGCTACATCATTTGGGAAAAATAACTGAAGTTAAGAGGGATATGAAGCGGAAACTTTGCAAGTTCCCTTCAGTTCATTTCACTAGAATTCAGTTCTTAATAGCTCTAGGGTTCTGTCACACACTTGGGAGCCACAGGCGAAGCATGCTTTCCTCAGGACATCTTCTGGAATGGGCTGCTACCTTATATGCAAAAAAGCGAACCATTAGGAAGACCCAACATATTATATAATTATTTTTATTTATTACTCTGCTCTGAAAATGTGCTGCTTGCATATTCTTCTAGGTAGCATATTTGTACAATAGACACTTAGCATGAATATATACCAAGGTGCTATCTAATGTGTGAAGCAAGGAAGTCATTAAGAAAAGAAACTTACACAAGGCCTCGTATTTCCTGAAGTTCCTGTTCCTAGTATAATTTCAGGTGCAACATGTAATGACTTTTTTCTTCCTCTGAAGAAATTTCTTTCAAGAGATAGGAATTTTTTCTAATAGTTGGTTACTTCGCTAGTCCATCTACAGGGCTGATTATTCTTGACTGTGGAGTGGCTTACCATTTATGTCCACAGGGTAAAAAGAATCAATTACCAGAAAAATTGTAATGGTTAAAGTTATTTTAAAAATCTTTACTAATGACCTTTACTAATAAGTAGCATTTAATTATTAGAAAATTATGTCTCTTCACTGTAGAGAATTTGATGCTTAAATTTGTGAATGAACACAAAGCATAGAAACAATTGTTAATGCTTGTGTACATTTTCTACTACATTTTATACTATATGAGTACATTTTATATATGTACTTTTACATATATGAGTAGAATAAAGATTAAAGTGCCTGTTTAGGCAGAGATCAGGGACCGGTTTGATTCCCGGCATGCTGCGTTGGCCCCGACCCCAGAGCGTGCTGAGACAGGGATTGAGAATGGGCTTGGTGGCGCTTGCCTGTAGTCCCAGCACTTGGGAGGCTGAACACAGGAGAATCACTGCAACTCTGATCTGTGTAGAGAGACACTGTAGACCCTGTACTAAATACAATAAAATTTTTTAAAAAATTAAAAAATGAAAAAGGCAAGAGTATACAAATAAAGAATTAGATGAAATCTCATCCTATGTTCACTATATTCTTTTCTTATGATATAAACACAGTTAAATGTGAATTATTTTTTGTTTTGTTTTTATTTTTGGCCAGCTCAGTCTTTCCTGAGGGTGGGGCTGGTGCAGCATGTGGTACCAAGGATAGAATTGTGGTCCCCTGCTCCTTCCTAAGCTTGGCTAAGCATGTGCTTTAGACCGCTGAGCTATCTCGCTGGTCCTTATATGTGAATGCTTTATTCTCACAACTTTTCCCATCAATTTATAGGCTATTCCATATGCATATATAAATAATGAAGCTGTATCTTATAGAGCTACAACACACTACACAGTCAAGAATCTTTCTGACTTTAATCCCCAGTACCACCAAAAAAAAAAAAAAAAAAAAGAATCCTGACTTCATTCTGAAAATAGATTGTGCTTTTCCATGATACAGTGATTTCATGCTAGATGCCAGACAGTGACTGAGAAGAGCAGAAGCACATAATTAATTAATTAATTAATTAATGTATTTGGTTGTTACAGAGTCTCACTATGCAGCTTGGATTCATGGCAATCTTCCTCCTGTTTTCAGCCTCCTTAGCACTGGGATTGCAGGTGTGTACCACCAGGCTCGGACTCTGGCCGGCTCAGCCAGCCCTGGGGGAGTGGCTGGGCCTGCATGTCCCCGCACTTGCCTAAGCTTGCCTAATTAGGCACTGCTTTAGTCCATTGAGCTATCTTGCCCACCCCATTAGCTCAACTTCTTATCAAGACCTGCCACTCCTTGACAGCCAGCTTTGTCTCCGAGGGACTAGCCATCTTCACCAAACTTCAGAGGGCAGAGCAGTCTAGGACTTCTCTACTCAATCTTCTCTACCTTATCTCTTTATTGAGATCTGATTTTTCCCTGTTCACAGATATTCAGAATATTTATTAACTAGTTAGGTTAAATAAATTATGCCATAATCTATCTAATATAATACTATTCATGCATTAAAAAGAACTCATATTAGCATATGTTATTATATTAATGTATTCAAAATTTTTAATTAAAAAATTGTACCACTATATATTATAATCATAATTATATTAAACATGTGTGCTAGAGTGTCCACTTCAAGAATAATATCAGTTCTTTCATGGACATCCTGAGGAAAATTATATAGAAAAGAGCCATCTGGAAATGCTGCTGTGGAAGTGCTGCTGTGGTTTCTATCTAGCTGTCCCCACAAAGCCTCATGCAGACATGGGGCAGCTTCTAGAGTTTGTGATGAATTCATCATCCAATTCTGGGATTATGGGCGTGAGTGCTCCACTTGCTCTGGGGCAGATAATCTGCATACACAGGTAAGGAGGGGAGAGGCTGCCGATGCTACTCCTCCTTTTGCTCTTGGCTGTTTTCCATTATCATGAACTGCTGCTCTCTACTATGTGATACTCTACCTTGGGCCAGCCAAGAAAGAACTGAAATCTGCACTAACTGTGAACTAAACAAATTGTTCATTCTTTAATCTGGGTGTTGGGTATTTTGTCCCAGCAACAAGAGAAAAATAACTAAGACAGGTGATAAGTCCTACAATAAAAAGCGCAAAGTCTACTCAACAAAATATATTGAAACTTGTTATGGACAGAGAGAATCTGAGCATGCGAGCTGTAGCAGGGTCCTCCCATCATCCTACTCACACTGAGACAAGACTTCATTCTTGATTGTTGTTGAGTCAGCCTAGAACTCAGGCCTCCCCCTCCCCCATCTCCCTACAACACATCCATTCACATTGCCTGGCACACCCCACAATATCCAATTTCAGAGAACAGAAAAGAGTTTTCATCTGGCCACCTCTCACTATGGGAAGATGATTCCCTAAGTGTGGTGTACTGAGCCAACTGTGGACCTTGTGGCCACCAGCCTGGGTTATCTGGATTCCTCGGAAAGTTACCCTGAGAAGACCAGAGGCCACAGGCTCACCTCAGTGCCCAGGTCTGGGAGAAGGGATGTCACCCAGAAAGACAAAAATGTCCTTGTGTCTTTCTCAGCTCTCAATCCTTAACCCAGAGCCTATTTATTCATTCATAAATTTGCCAAGAGAGAGACCATAACAGAGAAAGCCTCAAATACATTTATGGCATTAAAATGACTGCGCAT
Source organism: Octodon degus (assembly GCF_000260255.1). Lineage (NCBI taxonomy): Eukaryota > Metazoa > Chordata > Mammalia > Rodentia > Octodontidae > Octodon > Octodon degus. The sequence continues at coordinate 5,922,101 of NW_004524579.1, read as the reverse complement.
TTTCTCCAAGAGCATGAAGACAGTGAAGTACCACGTTAATTCTCAGAACAAGCTTATTTTCACTCTCAGATCATGCAGTCAGCTCTCCATATATATGGGATCTATATATATAGCAAATGGTTTATAAAATCACATTTATATGAAACATGTACAGGTTACTTTTTTGTCATTACTCCCTACACAGTGGCAAATGTAAATGTTTTACATAACATTTACATTATATGAGGTAATATAAGTTATCATTATATATAATATATAATGTATGTATAAGTACCAGAGGATATTTACATGTCATATGTAATTACTGTGCCATTTTAGCTAGTTTACATAAGGAAGTTGAGCATTACTAGATTTTAGTGTCTGTGGGGGGCCAGAAACACATTCTTCATGGATGCTAAAAGACATTATATGTCAATCCATAATGTCAGTCTGGTATGACAATAAATAAATAAATATCAGATGTGCAGTGCCATAATAAAGCTGACTATCTGTATGAAATAATTGTATGAATTGTACTAAGTAATATGATCCACCCAAAAAGGAAAGAACAACAACAACAAAAAGATTAAGACAGAGTATCTAAGGGTTAGTAGATCTGATATCAAGGAAGAAAGGAAGGAAGGAAGGAAGGAAGGAAGGAAGGAAGGAAGGAAGGAAGAAATTAAGGAAGAAAGAAAAAAATTCCACAAGGAAGTTTTCAAGGAGAAAAAACTGTTGAAAATGTCATCACAATAAAGACAAACAGAAAATACTTGAAGATTTTAAAAGGCTACACAAAAATTTTTGGTTTTGTGGGACTACAGATCTGGATGTAAGACCAGAAACCTTTATCTTAAAATATTGGTACAGGTGACAATTTTCTGATCAGAAATACAGAAGTTTAGAAAATATAAAAGCAAGAAATAAAGGGGCCAGCGAAATAGCTCAGTAGAATAAGCGCTTGCCTGGCAAGTGCAAGGGCCTGAGTTCAATCCCCAGTTCTGCCAAAAAAAAAAAAAAAAAGAATTAAAAAACAAGATCAATCACGGTAAGTTTCTGTCCCAGGAAAGGAAACAATCAGCGAGTAAAAGGAGGATCTATACAATGAGAGGAAAAAAGAGCCAGCCTGATAGCTCAGTGACTAAAGCGCCTGCTTAGGTAGAGCGCAGGCAGTGGCCGGGCTTTGATCCCCGGCGTGCCATGTCAGCCACACTGAGCCGGCAATTGAAATGGGCGTGGTGTGCATGCCTGTAATCCCAGCTCTTGGGAGGCTGAAAACAGGAGAATCACTACGAGTCCAATCTGTTTAGTGAGACCTTTTCTGAATGTAGACCCTGCCCTACATTCAGAAAGGAAGAAAGGAAGAAAGGAAGAAAGGAAGAAAGGAAGAAAGAGAAAGAAAGAAAGAAAGAAAGAAAGAAAGAAAGAAAGAAAGAAAGAAAGAAAGAAAGAAAGAAAGAAAGAAAGAAACTGACCATTATTCTTCTAACAGATGATTACTACTCAGAATATATTAAAGAACTCAAAAATGTAAAAACAAAAGACCAAGTACGCCAATCAACAAATGGCAAATGAGATGAATAGACAGAATCTTCTCAAAAGAAGCATAAGTTAGCAACAAAAATAGGAATGTATGGCTAACTTATTAAATCTAAATCAAATTATGTTTAGTTTCCTTCAAACAAAACAAAAAACAAATAATGACAAAAGTTCAGGGCAAAGGAACCTCTATACATTACTGGTGGAAATGTACATTAGTATAGTCATTGTGGAAAGCTGTGGAATTGGCTCTAAAAAGTCTAAAAATAGAGCTGCAACCTGATGCTATTCTTCCCCTCTTGGGTATAAAGGAATTTAAGTCAGCATTTCAAAGAGCTGCTTACGTATCCATGTTTACAGTGGCACTATCCACAATAACCAAACTGTGGAGTTAGCGTAGGTACTCAGCGAAGGGCGAATCGATGAGGAAAACATGGCACGTGACACACACACACACACAAAGCAGTATATTGTAGAGCTGTCACGGAGAAGAAAAGCGTAGCATTTGCAGGAAGGTTAATTAAACCAAAGAGCATCATGTTAAGCAAAATGAACTGGTCTTAGAAAGACAAGTATCGCATGTTTTCTTTTTCTTTTCTTTTTTTTTTTAATGTGTAGAATGGAGGAGAAAAAAGAAAGCTTGAGACTCCAAGGGGCTTGTTACTGAAGGGGAAGTGAGGTAGAGGTGGGCGACCAGAAGGAATGCAGCGCTCACGGAAGCACGTGATGTGCACGTGCACAGACATCAGAGCGAAGCCTCAGTATTTGTACAAGTGATATGCACGAATAATGATAATAAAAGGTGGTGAAGACAGGATTGAGAATATTTAGAATGCAGTACCACTACTAATGTAAAAATGGCTCACAATATTCTATCTGAAATCTAGGGAAAAGAACCTAAGTCTTTTTTCAAAATAATACTAAAATTTTTATTTTACCATATTTCATAATAATGAAATTATATTACTAAACAATGATTTCTAATAATTAAATATATCAGTAATTCTATCAATAATAGAAATAAGATAAACTGTGTGATACTTTGCTCCTTTTTAAATAGTTAATATCTTGTATTGCAAATGCATTAGTGAAATAAAATGAAAAACTAGAAGCGATTTTCTTTCTTGAGCCCGTGTCTTGCTGTGATGTTCAGGCTGGCCTTGATCCCTATGCAGCCCAGACTCGCCTCCAGCTCACAGAGATCCTCTTGCCTCAGCCTCCTGATGACTGGACCGAGAGATGTGTGCCATCACCGCCGGCATATGTGTGTTGTATAACAACAACAAAAAAATCTCAATCTGTATCTTAAAAATAACATACACATACAGAAAGGTGTATTTACAAAGATCTTTAAAGCATGAATCTTATACAAAAAAGAAACAATAAAATGTGCAAAAAATATGGGCGAGGTGAAATTCCAATTCCAACTCACAGGATAGACTAAGGATATTAGTACAACCTTGCCCTACAATGTTAAATGGTCTGCAAATATTTATTTTATATTTTTAAGTAAATATGCAATAATATCATTGCAATAGTTCTAAAATGTGTTGGTGTGTTTCTGTGTGTTAAGCACTGTGCAGCTCAAGTGTGTTTCTTGCTTGCTGTCCACAATACGCCTGAAAATGCGTAATATTAAACAGGCTAAGGGAATGCACACCAGGATATCAACTATGTACAATAGTGGTTCTGTACTTTCAGAAGTAGATAAGGTTAAATTGAGTGCAGTAACCCATGCCTGTAACCTTAGCACTACAAAGCTAAAGCAAGAAGATCTCAAGCTCAAATACTGCGTGGGCAATTTAGCGAGGCTGTCACCAAAATTTAAACGTTCCAGGGTGTGTAGCAGAATAGTAGGGTGTCCTCGTGTCCCATCCACAGGACCATACCAACATATACACACAAAGCAATAGAAAAAAATAAGAAAAATATTCATATACACAAATGTTAATAATTATCTCTCATGATAGTATGACAAATAATTGCCTATTCTTGCATATATTTATATTCCAGAACATGTATGGTACATTCAAGAAGGATAAAGACAATCTAACTTTAAAATAGGGAATTTTTATTAACTCCTCATCCTACACCAGACAAGGTGTTGGATTTGGTGTATTCTAAAGTAGTTAAGATCATACTTTGCCCCTTTAATAATTTATTTTATTTGTACAGAAGAATCCCCTGACTCACACGATCACATACGGAGCTCTGAGGTTGACTTCATTATTATGTGACTGCTTATGGCTTTCAAATGTCATAGTCTATTTCCATCACCATTAGGAGTCAGTCCATTTAGATTCATTGGGAAGACATTTGGAGTTTTTAGGGTGAAACGTTTGCTACTTTAATTGTTAGTTATTCTACTTAGCCTTCTTGTTACTCACCACACACTAGCTCTGTACTCACTCGGTGCCTGCTGCACATCATGTTGGGGTCACAGCAGTCAACAGTGGAGGCAAACTGTCTGCTGCAGTAAACAAAGCTTTTATTCTGATAAGAGAGAAAGATTAAGAGTGATAGAAAAGTTAAGAGCAATAGGCCTAGCAATTTCATTTATTTCCGTAAACAACAGTTGCTAGTTAATTTTAGTAAAAGGCATGTCACATATCTTCTCTTACACATTGCAACTTCCTTCGGCACCTTAAAGCCACAGCATTCCAATTCATACTTTTCCTAGTTCATGACCAAGCCATCCAGCTTTAGGATTTATTGGGGATTAATCTTCCCCACGTTCCACAGGCAGTGTGAACAGTAGTTGCTGCAGCAGTGGTTTTCCAAACTCACACCACCCATGATGAAACAGATGTAGTGGGAGCAGACCAGGATTTCTATAGTGAAGGAAAAGAAAATCAATGCAGATTACTGAAGATCATGTACAAAATGTTTGAAAACTGTGGTGCAGGAACATTATAGGGGCCACAATAGTAACAATACTAGCAATATATTAAGGTACTCTAAGGGGATGGCTCAGTAGAATAAGCTCTTCCCTGGCAAGTGCAAGGGCCTGAGTTCAATCCCAGGTTCTGAAAAAAAAAAAAAAGTAAATAGATAAAAGGAACTATAAGAGCTTACTTTTTACCAAGTTGAATATCAATTTCTGTCAGTGGCTTGGAAAGGCCTCATAATTGTCTCTAACGTTGGGTATTTCTCCCTCTCTTCCCTTAACTTTGCTCTGCTACTTTGTGCTCAGTCTTTATCAAGAATATTATCCTCTATATTTCTTTCTGTCAAAATTTTTTGCACGTTTTACCTAGGGTATATTACAAAGCTGTGTTTGTTTGCTTGTTTATTTATTTATTTTTGCCAGGAGTTGAATTTAGGACCTTGTGCTTAAAAGTCAGGCATGGTGAGGCTGAGCTGTATTACTAGGCCTCAAAGCCCTTTGCTCCTGCAAAATATTTTTTGCCCAAATAAGGAGCTTCCATGCACTTATAATATTTAAATGACAATGGTATACTCATCTCTGACAAAACTAAACAAAAAAAGGGGATACAAGTGAAGGACCATTTTGCATCTGTATATTCAAAATAGTTGGGATAGATATGCAGCTACTTTCTTTTGATTCAGTGAATAGAAAGATTTGTACTAATAGAGTTTGTGGACAGAATATCATGTCTGCATCTTGTACTATGAACAACCACTAAGAAAACAACAATGTACAATGTATCAATCATTGAAACTGTCCTACTAATCAGTTTTTAAACTGTCTCATTGCTATTTGTCTCTCAATAAAATTATTAAAAAAATAAATAAGGACCTTCTTATCTTAATCACCCAATTAGTTTATTAACGTTCTTGAAATGTAAATTTATAGCAAAGAGATAATGTGTTGTTGTATTCCTTACAATGAGATTATAATTACATTCTTATGGTTTTTTCTTAGTAAATTAAATTTATTGAATTGGATGGAGTAAAGGTGCCAGGTTCGTTTGAATTGAAAAGGAATCACAGTAGAAATGAGTCTTGCTCAAGTACAAAAATGGAAACATGTAGAGATTTACATTTTACACACGAATAAATCATTACAGTTGCATCTTACGCTTTTCCTGGCCAAGTTTAGTAGGCATTGAATAAATGACATTTCTAAATATAACTTACATTCCTCAAAAAGTCTTACACTCCGGTGTAGTCAAGCAATTCTGGACAGAATATGTGGAAGTAAGAAACGCAGGAGAGTGTGTTAGGTTCTTAGGCTCTCATAATTAATAAGGACTTTCTACATTCTTCCTGCCCTAGCAGGTAAAAAAATAAAGAAAAAACTACTTCATGATCTCATTTTATATGTAACTTTCCTTAAGAAATTATTTCAAAAACTTGTACATTTATTGATTGCAATACAACTTTTGTTAAACAGAAAAATAAGTTGAACCTGAATGACTAAATATTTGCTTATGACAGTACAATTTGATCAGAATGATTGATCTCTCTTTCCTTTTGCTCTTCGCCTATCAAAAAATGAGTATTCTTTTTAGAGTTAGTAATATTAAGGAACATGAGTGAATCACAATTGGAATGTTAGTTTAAATTTTCAGCACAATATAAGCTCCATGTAATTGTGTAGTAAATAATATTTCTAATGTTGCCTTTGCAGAAGCCAAAATTCACAAGTGTTAAACTTTAATGATGGTAACATGACCCCATGGAGATGCATACAGAAGGGAAGATAGAATATTAAGCATAAATAATAATGTAGATGACTGCACTACACCAATATATATGCACAAAATATCATAGAAATAGCTTACAAATTTCATTTTATTATCAATAGATTAGTTCCTTGTTACATCATGAGGGTTTTTCTTTGTTTTGTTTTGTTTTGTTTTGTTTGTTTGTTTGCATTTTTAGGACAGGGTCTACAGATCTCACTAGGTAGATTGGACTCGAGTGATTCTCCTGTTTTCAGCCTCCCAAAGAGCTGGGATTACAGGCACTGCGCAACCACACCCAGTCTCAGTCACAGCGCACCCTAGGGGATGGGGCCGGCACTGCAGGCCCGGGGATCATACTCCCCGCCCCTGCATCTGCCTAAGCAGGCGTTTTGATCTGCTGACCTATCTGGAAGGCCCTTATCACGAAGTTTTAACACAGAAAGAGTAAGTCATCCCAAGGCAAAGCAAAACCATATGTTAGAATTAGGGAACCACTACTTAATGGTAAATTAGGTATCTCTTCTCCATGTCAAATATACACACATATAGCTGTCCTGTCAGCCTTTATGTGCGAAATAACTACAGAAAAGTTTTCCATATAATGCTGAAAATTTTTGAAGCTCTAAATATATAATTAATTAAAAGTAAAAAACAGTTCTCCTTAAGTTATAATGTGTTTTCAACACAATATAATTTGGAGCATACAGATAAGTAGAATAAGATACACATTATTAATTGAGTTAAAGGCAAATTATGCATGACCAAAAATGAAACATTACTATTTAGGAACAGAATACCCAAACTCTAACTATGTTAAAATACCATTGCTTAAAGTGGTTTCTTAGGTTTTTCCTAAATTATGGACATGTGAGAGATTAAAGTTTGTCTACACCATTGGAAGAGCAGTAGGACAAGGACATACTTTAGTGTCATTTGAAAAAAAATTAGTCCAAGTTTGGGGATAATTTTATTTAAGCATGATAGTGTAGAAAATACTGCTCACTTGTAGTTAAGATTAAAAATAAGTTCTCAAATCTATAGTTGAATAGGAACTAGATAATATATTTTCATAGCTAGGCATATAGCAAGCAAAGTGAATGGAATGTAAGTAAAAAATGAATCACTTAATCTATTTCACCTTAATACATTCTCAATTTTCCTGTTGAATGATGTGTGGAAGAAAAAAAAACATATGTATGTCAGATTATACTAGCAAAATAACACCCTCACTATTTGAATATAATAAAACTGGGAGATCGTGTATTATTATTTTTTAATTTTTATTTATTTATTTGTTTTTGGCAGAACTGGGTATTGAACTCATGCCTTTGCATTTGCCAGGCAAGCACTTATTCTACTGAGCCATCTCCCTGAACCCACATTATTTAAAATGTACAAAATTCTTTTGATCATAGTTAGAATTTATTTTAGATAATAAATTAATAGGTTATGATGTAGTTGATGTAACGGTAAACATTTATTGAAAATATGATAAAGCAATCCAAATATTTGGTTAAAGTACTTATAATTAATTTTTGTTTTACTGCTACTTTCTGCACTTTTTAAAATTTTAAATATGATTACTGATTTCTACCAGGATATAAAAATATGAAAGAGGAAGTGAGAAAGATCACCTAGCGATCATATCCATTTTATCTATTCATTTTGTTTAAAATCCATTTATGAATTATTCTTACATTCTATAGCTCTGAATTTTCATTTGTTCTTTTTTGTGGGATAACAAAATTTTATTAGGATTCCTAGAATTGCCCTTATTTTTTTTTTACAACTCATTCAAACATGTGATAACTCGTATGTTTGCAGAAATAAACTGTCCAGGATAACAATATTTAGCAATTGTACTCTGAGTTCAAAAGGAACAAATGTTAATAACATTCCAATTTGTTCAGGACTATCCCAGGTCTATGTTAACATATTTTTCAACTTTTACTCATCACCTGCAATCTACTCGATGGAGGGAAACAATAATTTTTTTCTCTCTTTTGTTTTTTTGAGACAGGGTCTCACTCTGCAGTTCAGGTTGGCCTTGAATTCATTCTGTAGCCCAGGCTGGTCTCAAACTCACAGTAATCCTCTTGCCTCAGCCTCTCTAGTGCTGGGATTGCAGGTGTCCACCACCATGCCTGGCAATAATTTTATTCTCTTCTGGTAACTTCAACCTAATTTCATCTTATGTTCTCCTTAGGGTAATGACTAGGTTTTATTAAAATATACAGTGGATGTTTAAAAAATAAAAATACTATTACAGTGGAAGATACACTTTTATTAACCCCCCCAAAATATTCCCCTTCACTATTTTTTGTTTTGTTTTGTTTTGTTTTTCTAGGGAAGGGTCTACAGGGTGTTCAGGGTCTCACTACTAGATCAGACTTGTGATCCGCCTGTTTACAGCCTCCCAAGAGCTGGGATTACAGGTGAGTGCCACCTGCCCAGTCTCAATTGCTGTCTCAGCTTGGCCGGGGTGGTACAGTGTGCGGCCAGCACAGCAGGCCTGGGGATTGAACCCCAGCCCCTGTTCCTGCTTGCAGGCACTTTAATCCTCTAAGCTATTTGGCTGACCCTCTATAAGCAATTGTTATTTAATTGTTGAGACAAAATACTTAGCACCACAAATTAAGGAAGGGAAGTTTTATTGTCTCTCACAGTCTTCTCTCTGTCCCTTTATGTTCCATCCAGGTTACCTGCTTATTGGTTAATGTCACCCCTATCCAGGGCAGTTTGACATTTATCCAACACCTTTAATTTACATTCACACATGGTAATTCTACCACCTTAAAAATTCCCTCTTATGTTTCTGTGAGACTTTGTGGGGACATCTAAACACAAGACACAATCAGTATCTTTAGAGACTATGATAAAAAGATACAGGGAATTCTTCTGCTTAGTGCTAAGCAGAAGAGTTTGTTAGAATTATACAGTGTGTCCTCATTCAACTTTTTGAACAAATCTGTAACAACTTCGGGCTCTTCTCCAAAGTCATGACCATGAAGGGTAAATATTTTGAATCAATTCAGGGCATGAAGCCTGCTAGCTGTAACAGTGCAATCAAAGACATGAAAATGGCTTCTATAACCACTCCAGAAAGTGGCAAGCAAGAATCGGCAAGTATTTGAAAAGTGAAGGGAACTATTTATGATTGGGGCAGGGTGAGGTTATTGACAATGTTCCTGTAATGGTAATATTTTATTTAAGAATTCATTGTAGTTTGCTACTACAACTCACATGTTTTTCCAGAATGAATCTTTGCTGTGAACTGTTGCCCTCCCTGCTCCCCTCTTCTGTACTTTTTCACAAATCATTGTCCTATGAAACCAAATACTCATCTCTGCTCCTTTTAGCCATGCTTCTGTCCGCTGGTCCCTGCTTACCTTACCAATATTTAATGTGCACAATTTATGATCAGGCTTTGACATGTCTTAGAGATATTCCTAGATGGCTAAGGAGAGGTTCTGAAATTTTGGGCTTTTTCTTTCCCTGTCCTGCCAATTTTTCAGGTTGGATTTGACATGACTACTTGTCTGAGTCCCATGCTCATGGCAAAAGTAACTCACAATTCATTCTGTCTCTGTTACATTTCTCTTGTTGCTAGGACAAAATACCTGACACCCCAAATTAAGGTAGGAAAGTTTTATTTAGCTCACAGTCAATGGAAGTTTCAGTCCATACTCAGCTGTATCAAAAGCAAAGTAGCACATGGCAGAGGGCAGCCATCCATCTGGTGGAAAACAGCAAAGAGCAAAGGAAGGGCAGCAGCTGTGGAAGCTAGCAAGCCTCTTTCCCCTCCTTACATTGTAATGCAGATTGTCTGCTCCAGGGTAAGTGTACCACTCACACCCACAATCTGAGCACTGGATCATGAACTAATCACAGACTCTAGAAGCTGCGCAATCACTGCATGAGGCTCTCAGGGGACATCTAATTACAAGCTATAACACTTTCCCCTTTTGCAGCCTTCTTCCTGGGAATGCTGAAACAGAGATGGAAAGTCTAAAGATCACTTCAATTGATATGTTGCTAGGCAGAAGGTTCACTGTACAGGATAGGATTATGCAGAGTATTTTCCAACACATAGTCCCACTTCATATGCATCACTATTGTTACTATGAAGAATAAATATATCATTAAATATTAAAGAGACTAAATGAAAAAATGCCATTGGTAGTTGGCTTGGACAGGAAGAAAAAGCTATCTAGTTGCACTTTTCTTAGCTGCATAAATTTTTTCTAAAATGTTCTTCCTGTAATCAGCAATAAGTTTATCTCATGAAAAATGATATTTAAAGCATGTGAATACTTGCAATGATATAATTTCAAAGATACCTACTATGACTTTATTTCCTTTAGCTGTGATTATTGCTTTGAAATTGTGATAACAGACCATGAGTTTTCTAGTTTATTTGCCTGAATTCACACTTACACCAGATTCAGTCAGTCTGTTACTGCCTGAACAGCCACATCGCAGCACTTTAACAGGAGGACTTACTCTCTTGGTATTCTTTGGAAGTCTCTTGCTGTTCATTGAAAATCACAGCGAAGCTACAGCTCTACGAAGTTTCCCTGACTTTAATCTAGCTATTCTTCATGACTCATTACGTAGCAGTCTCTACAACAATAAGAGTTATTGAGCTTTTGCTCTGCAAATTCCTGTCCTATACAGTGAAGAGTAGAGGATGACAAGGGAAATAAAACACTTGCTTCCTGCTGCCAAAGAATTGCCATCTAATGGGGTTTAAAACTCTCTGCTGTCTCAGTGTTTAGCCTGGTGTCATATCAGTTTCATTTTTAATGTTACAAATTGCAACACACTCATGGTGACTCCTTTTACTACAGAGGGCAATTTGCTTTAAAGTAAATTGGCTGCGTAAATTTTTTCTACAATATCCTCCCTACAATAAGCATTTTAGTTTTCTCATTAAAGATGTTATTTAAAGCATGTGAATACAAAGGTGAAGAGAGCAAAGTCTCTGGATGTTATAATTTGGAAGATAGCTAATAAGATATCTTAGTAGGTATTTGGCATCATTCTTAGTTATCAATGCATCTAAAATACTTTTCTTGGGTAAATGAATATTGAAGACAGTTGTATGTGACACTTAGGATAATAATTTCAATATATTTGAACAGCATTTTACATTATATATATTTATTACTCACAATGAGACTCATTGATATCATTTATGTGTTGGGGAAGTCTAGATTCATACTAGAATTTATATTCTTTTGTAATGAAAATCACTTTGGACGTAGAGTCAAATGTAGACTATGCACATTTCATTTCTTTTATTGTCTCTCAGGATTATTTCCTGTATTGGTGACACTCCAATTAAGAGAAATTAGAGTAAATAGATCAGGAATTCGTAGCCCACCAAATGGGGACCCATATTCCTTATTGGGTAGTTTTCCATTTAGGATATTATAACTATCATGTTTCTAAATATTTGGAATTACTTCAGGGTTATAGCTTACTTTAAATATATTTGTGAAGTGCTACTAGACAACAGGTACAGATATGAAAATTTTCCATCTGAATAGGAAAATTAAAACATATACATACACAACCTACCAAAAATGTATATACATAAGGAAAAGAATAACTTGTATAAATACTTTAATGTTAAATTTACTGAGACATTGTGTGATTAATATAGGTTTCCTTTGGTCTCTACAATTACAAAAGAGGCTCAATATGATGGCCATTTTCTTCTGGAAATTGATTGTATTAATAACGTAAACTGCTATTGTGTGTGTATTTGTGTATTTATACATATCATACATATGTACATATAATTTTAAGTGTATTAAGCACACAAGCCACATGCTGTTTTAGGAGATGGCAGAAGGTGTATACTGCTTAGAGATTTCCATTAAAAGTGACACAGGTTCACACTCAAACGTCTAGTAACCAAAGGCAGAATAGGAGCAAACATGTGCCATGCAGAAGTGTTGGCACGAATACACACGTGGATGGTAGGGCGGAGTGTTGCTTCCAGGGGAAGGAGGACGGCATGGGTGTGGGAAGGATGACTGTAGGAGCCAAACCATGACAGCAGAACTTGGATCAGGAACTTCAAACTCTTTGTTTAACATTATCTTACCTTAGAGATTCTTTATAATTCTTGTCATATTAGATGTGTCAGTCAGAACCTTGAAGATATAAATAGATAACAGGCAGGGAAAGCTAACTAGTAACATATATTTGAATATATTATATAGATTTTTAAGAACCACTGGAGATTAGCAATTGGAGTGACCTAGTGTATGTCATCAGCACCTCATGGAAAGGCTTTCACGTAACAAGTGAGGCTAAGGGTGAGTGTCATGGTGAGCAATTAATTGTATAGAAATGGATGAGGTGTGGGCTCCCACTGTGTGCACACAAAATCCAGCATCTTTTTCTAAACAATGCTCTCTGGTGAGACACCAGTGAAAAATCAGCTTGCCTCAAGTAAATGGAGGAACTGATGTAACCAGTGGAAAAAACCTTCAGTTTAGACATAGTAATAAAAACCTTGTTTCATTTTTATGGTAGAGTTTTGGTAAGTTTTATTTGTGAAGGATCATCAAGAAAATGCTTTAAGGGGCCGGCGCGATGGCTCAATAGAATAAGAGCTTCCCTGGCAAGCGCAAGGGCCTGAGTTCAATCCCCAATTCTGCCAAAAAAAAAAAAAAAAAAAAAAAGAAAGAAAAGAAAAAAGAAAATGCTTTAAGAAAGTTGATGTGAAAATGTACTACATGTATTAGAAACTGTTAAAAGCAGAAAATTGAAAAGGATATTGGTAAAAAAAAATCATAAAATATAGGCCCGTACTCTGTTGATACCAGTAGCAAGATGAAAGATAACTCCAAAAATTACTACAAAGTAAGAGAATATAATACTCAGAAAATTTGCACTCATTATTGACCACTACCAATTGTCTATTCATTGATACTTTAATTTGTCACACATTAAGCTTGAGTAAAGTCACAAGGTCTAAATGAATAGATGTTAAGTCAGCTGCCAACAATTATTTTACATTGTGTTTAGTCCATAAAATTGCATTAGTATAGAAATAAAACATAGCAATTAGACCAGAGATTTCTATTTACCCAGATAAAAAGTTAAGACATGAATTTAAAATGCCATTAATATAATATCACATTAGTTGAAATATACTATAAAATTAAAAAATACGTATGAGCTCCAGACTATAGTAAATCTTTCAGGCACTACATACAAGAGAGCTTCAAACACCTTAGTATGACATTTGACCTACATAACACAAGCAATTCAGTCTGAGAATAATAGTATTTTCCACAGATTACACAGACTTCTAAGGTGTCAACAATTTTTCAAAATTTGTTTAGGCTTACCTATTATCAGCCACTTTTCACTTTTTTATTTGTCTAAGATTTTCTGTGACACATTTGACACATATAAGATTTGCACTTAATTTCAAATCTGGGCCATAGTTATTTTCTCAGAAAGGGGATAAACATGTACCGAACAGAGTAATAAACATATTTCAACTTCTTTATTATTTTCGAATTCAGAGCTAGAATGGAGAAATCACTTATTTTATTTTCCTATTGTTCTGAAGAGGAAAGGGAAACAGGGAAGATTAAAGAAGTTTTCTGTTTTATATCTCATAGCAGGAGAATTATAACTAGAAATTAAAGTCTTATTTTGAAGTCAAGTGTTTGAGGGTATTTCTTTTTTCAGAAGGATAAATTGATGAACATTTGTAAAGAACATACTTAGGTAAAAGGTTAATTGAATATTGCCAGTATTTGCTGCCTACTTTTTTCATAAGACTGCTAAGTGTAGATGCAATTTTAGATTCTACTCTCATGTGGCAAAACTCTAATCACTGTGAGGGAATTTAGAAATAGTCTAATTTTAATTCTAACCAACTGTACTGCAAATGTGAGGGTTCAGTGTAGATAATCACTTTCCAAAGCAAAAATTACTACTAAAAATATAGTATCACAAATGGTATATTTGTAAGGATATGTAACGTATTAAATG
>NW_004524579.1:5901288-5907806 GCF_000260255.1 Octodon degus | reverse complement strand
TATAATCTTGGTGACCAGGAGAGGTACAAATATGGACTTGTACATTTCACATGGAGCTTAGTCCATACTGTGAACAAGTAGTAAAACCTGATTTTCTTAAGCTGGAACTGCAGTATACATTAACCACAATAACTTTTTATCTTTGAATTTCCAGTATTCTCTTTGCATGCTATTGCCCCATATTTGATTTTTAAAAATTTAAATAAGTAGTAAATACATACTATCTTTATGACTTATATAAAACTGATTATGCAGATTTACAAACTACTTACATTAAGATTTCATTCAAGTATATATAAAGGATAGCTGAGAAGACTGTAGTACTAATTTCCATCAGTGCTTTGAAAGTAGCGGTTAATTTTTAATATTTTCACTTTGACCAGCTCTATATGCTGACATCTGTAATCTGAGCAACTACATCAAAGACAGCAGCAATGTGTAATACAAAAACCACAGTTTAATATCTCTCATCTTGTTCTTCTAAATGTGTACCATTTGTAATGTTTTATCAATTGTTATCATACTCTCTTCAGAATAAATTTAAAAGTAAAAAGGACAAGAAAAAAATTAATGTTTATTGAAAGCAAGTGTTAATATTTGACCAATCTTGAATACCTACATCTTTTTGTCTGAGCAACAGATTTGATGATAAAAATATGTAATATAACAGCTATTGTTAATTTTTTATACTCATTTTGAAATTCTGTACCATATGTTTTGTTGTATGTTATTGTGTTTCTGTCTTTTTTTAAATTTTAGTAAGGGTCTACAGGGTCTCACTACGTAGATCGGACTTGTAGTGATCCTCCTATTTTCAGCCTCCCAAGCACTGGGATGACAGGCGTGCGCCACCACGCCCAGTTTCCGTTGCCCACTCAGTGTGCCCCAGGGGCGGGGCCAGCACTGTACGCCAGGGATCGTATTCCAGACTCAGAGTCTGCCTAAGCAGGCACTTTAATCTGTTGAGCTATTTGGCTGGCCCTCTGTTTTTGTTTTTTAATTTTGCTATTTGGTTTTGTTTTTACTCTTGAAAATAAAATTAACCAAGATGATTTAGAATCCCATCTTATATAGAAAAGGAACCATACCATTATATTTTCTGAACTATGGTTTTCATGTAATTCAGAACTAGATGCTTCACTGAATTGATAGATATTTGATCTTATACTATTAGAATATGGTGTAGCATTAAAGTCACATGGGTTACCTTAAACCTTGAGGTATATGATTAACTTCACCACATGCTGATAAGAACCCATGACTATTTAAAGTCTCATCTTTGCATCTCAAAACTATCATTTTCTGGCAGCCAGCAGTTCTTACTTACTAGTATTCAATCTTGATAAGCTAAAGGGTATCCAGCTAGAATTATTCCTTGATTTATGAATTTTTGCAGCATTTTAAAATGCTCTCAGATGATTGTAGATTGCAGCTTTGAAGATATAAAATCTGTTCAGAGGACTGGCCAGATAGCTCAGCGGATTAAAGCCCCTGTTTAGGCCGACTCAGGGACTGGCCTGATCCCTGTGTGCTGTGCTGGCCCCGCCCCCGGAGTGCACTGAGACAGGGATTGAGACTGGGTGTGGAGGCCTGCACCTGCAATCCCAGCACTTGGGAGGCTGAAAATAGGAGAATCACTACAAGTTTCATCTGTGTAGTGAGACCCTGTACTAAACACATTAAATAAATAAATAAATAAATAAATAAATAAATCTTTGTCCAGAGAACACCTTTGTAGTTCTCTTGGTACTATTGGTTAGTTCCAAACAGTATTTCACTAGATTGTGAAATGTTGAGCTCCCTATTATTCTCACCTCTTATGTACATATTGGGAAATAATTTTTGAAACAAGAAAATGAGCTTATTTCTACTAGAAATCTTTCATTCTCTCTCAAATGGCAAGTTGTGATGTGTGTTACTCTTCCAATACATACTATCAAAGATTATATTTATTATTTGCATTTTTTCCAAATGCTGGACTGATATTTTAATTTATTGATGGTAAAATTCTGGAGAACTTAAATTATAACAGCAATTTATTTGACATTATCAAATACTCAATCTTTTCTTCATACTTTATAATTACTTTTCTGACATTTTCCATATTCTCAAAGTCCAAAAATACTATTTATGAATATAATACCTATATTACTTTATTTTGAAAATGCCAAAAAGATATAAATTATTCATCACATGAAAAAGAACTGTAAAATGTTTATTAAACGAAATATAGAGAAAAATTATTCTCATAAAGTACATCAGGACACTAGAGATTTCCAGATTAATTTGGTCTCTGTGTACTACATAATTACGACATCTCATTACCAATGTTTCCAGCTTTTAGTCAGGCATAAACTAATATCATGTTGGTAGTACCTGGGATCATATTTTTTCATACTACTTGATTTTTTAAAAAAATACCATTGGATTCTTTTAAAAAATCATTTAGTTATTTATTTAGTTCAGAATCTTGCTACACAGCTTGGGTTCATAGTGATCCTCCCTTCTCAGCCTAGCCAGTGCTGGGATTACAGTTGTGCACCACTATTCCTGGTTCAGTGGCTGCCATGGTGTGCCTGGGGTTCCCGGGACCACGTGGTATACAGTACTGGAGATCAAACCTGGATTTTTACACTTGTGAAGCAGGCTCTTAGACCACAGAGATATCTCCTCAGCCCCTACTAGATTTTTTGTTGTTGTTGTATTTTAATGTATTTAGTACAGCATCTTCAGAGTCTCACTACACAGATCAAACTCATAGTGGTCCTCTTGTTTTCAGCCTCCGAAGGGCTGGGATTGCAGGCACACTTCACAATGCCCAGTCTCAATCGCTGGTTCAGTGCACCCTGGGGGTGGGGCCAGCACAGCATGCTGGGGATCCAACCCCAGTAGGTGCACCTACTTAAGCAGGCACTTTAGTCTGCTGAGCTATCTGCCTGGCCTTGATTTTTAATTTAAAACCAATTTGTTATATTTCTGATAGCTATGTTTATATTTTATAACAGATCAAACAATGGTTTTGAGTCCAAATTTTTGTATCTGAACTAAGCCTTGAAATAGAACCTTTGTAATTTATTGAAGGTGTATCATTGTAGCATTGATAATAAACACACTATACTTTAGTAAGCATGAGTCACATGCACATAGCTTATTTTACACTCATTCAAAGGCTGAACTTTGATAAATAGTAATTCTGATGAGGAAACTGATCCAGAGTAAAAAATTATTGAAGCCTCTCTGTATTCTTTGAACATTTTAAATATTTTATTAAAATATTAATGACATGAGGATGCTCTAGTAATTTTATTTCAAGATGTTGCATCTACCCTAAGACACATTTAAAATTTTCCAACTGTCCCATTTTACTCAGAGTAACAGCTAAAGTACACACACAGACTTCTGAGCTGAATATAGTAGCCTCTCTTTCACCTGCAGAACTTCTATCTGTCCCTGCAGCTCATTTGAATTTAAGGACACATGACCGTGTCTATTAAATATGCTCTCCATATCACTTCTTCCACTTTATCTTCGTGACATTTGTCCAGTATGATCTTTCTAGAGCAAGTGCCTTGGCTCATTCTCCATGTCCTTCTAGTCTCTGCCCAAATATGTGAGGCCTGCTGTGATACCAGCCCATTCTTTCATTTGAATGGAGTCTGTACTTCTCACACCATGTGCCACCTTCTGAAAAAGACTATGCATTTCTCAATTATGTTTTTATTTTATAGTTTTCTAGTTATTATGTGCTCTGTACTGTATGATGTTTCTAACTAGTATGTCCCCTGTAGGAATGTAAGCCTCTTACATTTTTATTTTTTATTTTTATTTTTTAACTGACAAATCCCAGGCACCCACAATCACTGCTGACATACAGTAAGCTTTCAATAGACATTTCTTGACTCTACAAATTGGCCACTAGCATATATAGTTAGTCAGGGAGAGAAGCCTACCAATTAACTGCTAGTTTCAAAAAGCTGATGGAGATTCTCAGGACCATTGCCTTAACCATCTTCTATATATAAATGTATGGTTTTGCTCTTGCCATGTTTCCTAGCTTTTCTTCCTACACTGTAAAAGGATCAAGTCAACAACTTCTGACATTGCCAGTTCTGTGGATAACCCCCTACTATTATGGACTATTGGACTCTATTGGGTTATTTTGCTGAATTCACACACCTACAATACCTGAATGGCAATGGGACACCATCTCTGACAAGACTAAGCAAAAAAAAGAGGGATGTGAATTAAGGCTCATTTTATAGTGAAAAAAAATTATATATCTGTATATACAAAATAGGATTGATATACAGCTACTTTCTCTTGGTTTAATGAGAAGAAAGATTTATAATAATAGTATTTAGACAAGATATCATGTCTGCATCTCATACTCTGAATAACTACTACGAAGACAACAATATGCAATGTATTAATTATTGTAACTGCCCTACTAACCTGTTTTGAAACTGTCTCATTGCTATTTCTTTCTCAATAAAATAAATAAAAAACAAAAACAAAAGAACAAATTGGCCACTAATTATGCTTTAAAACAAAAAAGCTGAAAAATTTTCAAATGAAACAATTACATGATCCAAATGGTGTGCTTGGTTTTGTTTTGTTTTGTTTTGCTTTTATTTTTGTTTTTGTCTTTAGTTAGTGCTGGAGAATGTTGTGATTTGGTTTGGGAAGTTGACACACACATTTACTCTCTCCTGCACTTTTCCATCCCATTACTCATTAGTCCTGCAATTTATTAGTCTCCTTCTGTTGCCAAAAAGTCTACCTCCTCATTTCCTGTTATTTTATATATTATTATCTTATTTCAGTTTTATATGCAAAGCACAGATAAGTTCTGTCTTCCTAGTTGCGCTAAACTCAATCCACAAGAAAGCAGGGTCTCATTGGTCTTTCTGCAAACTTCAACCGTGTTCTATGTCCCTCCTCTTCTAATTACTCAGTGTTTTTTCTATATGAGAAATCATCAACTATGTAATTGAATATCATTAATCCTATGGCCTATACTTCCATTCATTTTTCTACAAATAACAGGATTATTCTTTGTTTTGGCTAAATAATATTCCATTGTGTATTTATACCACATTTTCTTTATTCATTTGTCTGTTGGCCAGGATGTAAGCTGCTACTAAGACTACCTATTGTAAATTCTGACCATGGCTACTCATATATCACTGTTGTATATGGTTTTTTATCTGTTTGAAAATATGCTTATGAGTGGTACAAGTGGAGTAAATTATATTTTGTATATTAGCTTTCTGAGGAATTTCCAGACTGATTTCAAGAGTTGGTTTCAAGTGGTTGTATTAATTTAATTTTCACCAACAGTGTAGAAGGATTCCTTTTTCTCCAGATGATTGACAGCTTTATTGTTATAGTTTTAAGGATAGTCATTTTAACTGTGGAAAACTGAAACCTCATAGCTTTGACTTGCATGTCTGATGGCTAGAGATACAACATTTTTCATATACTTTTTGCACATTTTCACTTCTTCCAAGAAATGTCTACTCACTTCATTTGTTTACTGTTTTACTTGTTATTTTGTTTGGGGTGTTAATATTTTTGAATTCTTTATATATTTTGGATATTCATTCTCTATCAGAAGATAAAAAGTGAAGATTCTCCCCATTCCATGGATTGTCTCTGCACTTCACTATGCAGATTTTACTTTACTACGTAATTTCCTTTACAATGTAGATTTTTAATTTGATGCAGTCTTATTTGTTCATTCTCAATGTTATAATGCTGTTCTGTGCATTTATAGGTGAGATCAGTATTCTGCCTTCCTACTTGCTACACAATCCAAGAGACTGTAGCTCCACAGGGGTCATTATGCAAACTTTTACCATGTTAGACACACCTCCTTCTCTTCTAATTACGCCATGACCAACAACTCCCTGAAGCCTAAGAATTAATTTATCCAATAGAGCTCTCCTGGATCTTTCCTTTTGTCTCACAGTGTCTTGTTTAATTCTTCAGACACTCGTGTTTTTTCAGTATTTGTCTCTCCAGAATTCTGGCCCCTTTCCTATGGGCAAAGACAAATCTCTCTTGCCTTCTCTGTATTTAACAAAATGTTTAAGTAAACAGTGAACAGACAAAGTAGATTTCAGAGTGCACTGTCTATTCTCCTTCTTGTCTTTCGAAGTCTGAAAGAGCCCATCATTTCTGAGGCACAGGTTTAAGGGGTGAACACGGATTGCAGAAAGGCTTGCATTGGAAAGTCTAGTTATTCTTGAATCACACTGCATGTGATGCAAAGCAGACATAAAAGGCCTACAACACAGCACCTGCTTAGCATCTGTGCACTACTGCTCTCAGTAGAGATACTCGATGACAACACAATTCCAGAGATGCCTGCATGCACCAATGGAGACCCATCATGCTACTTTCCTCCTCCTCCTCCTCCTCCTTTTTTTCTGTATGTTAGGGAAGGGTCTACAGGGTGTTCAGTCTCAGTACTAGATTGCACTCGTAGTGATCTGCCTGATTACAGCCTCACAACA
>NW_004524579.1:5898918-5901153 GCF_000260255.1 Octodon degus | reverse complement strand
TCTTCTTCTTCTTCTTCTTCTTCTTCTTCTTCTTCTTCTTCTTCTTCTTCTTCTTCTCTTCTCTTCTCTTCTCTTCTCTTCTCTTCTCTTCTCTTCTCTTTTCTTTTCTTTTCTTTTCTTTTCTTTTCGTTTTCCCAGGTACCAGGGATCAAACTCAGGACCTTGCACTTGCCAGGAAAACACCTCTTCCACTGAGCTATCTTCCTGGCCCTACTTTCCTGAAAAATCCACTTTACACTTTGCATTTATGTTTTCCTAAATACCTACAGAAAATCCTTTTATGTGAGTTGGTGACTTTGGACCTAGTGTGGAAAACCTTCCTTATGACAAACTAGGGATATAAAGGGATGACGAGTTGCATTGCCAAAATATCTGTTTTGAAGACCTGTGATGTTTCCCTTGACCATACTCTTCCCATACAAATACCTTACACTTATATGATCTAATTCTGGCTATTCATATTAGAAAAAAGGATACAAGCTAAGACAGTAGATAGTAGACTTCTGTTCTTCTGCAGAGCTTCAGAGACAGTAGCTAGAATGATCTAAATTGACATTGCAGAGTAATCCTGATGTGTCCCTTCTTTTGACACAATTGTTGTTTTGTGACATTGAAAATGTTTTCCGTGACCTGTACCCTAAGTGCACTTGTATGAGAGTGTCCTAAGCACACATATCTAACACACACAGACACAGCAACGCACAGAATCTTTGCAACATTGTTTCTATTAGTTTTCCATCTAGTTGTTTAGTTTCTCATACCCAACCCAATATAAAGAAGACAGATGGCTCTCTCAGGCAGGCTTCTCTCCTGTGAGACCTTTCATGATGACGTTCCAGCCAGTAGGAATATTTAATATCTCTCAGACCTATGGGAATGAAATTCTTCTGATACAATCATTAAAACTTCTGATCTAGAATACTGTTTTATTCTTTTTTGCAGTACTGGGGGTTGAACTCAGGGCTTCACACTTGCCAGGCAAGTGCTTATTCTACTGAGCTATCTCCCCAGCCCTAGAATACTGATTTTTAATGACAAAAGAGCTACAAATGTTAAAACTTAGATATAATTTACTGGAGTAATAAATATAGTAATGGAAATATTTTCTTAGGGAAAGGAAAATAAAGAAGAAATTAGTCCATCAGAAAGAAGATATGAGAGGAAAAATAAAGCAATGTGTGAAAAACCTGAATTCTACAACAAAATGTCAATACCTCTTTTTTGGAACTGGGATTGAGCTCAGAACTTTATATTTGCCAGGCAAGTGATTATGCCACTGAGCTATCTCCCCAGCCCCTGAAATGTCAATAATAATTGCTAATATAACCACAGCTACAACTAACTTTTGAAATAAGTTTTACCTCTCCAATTGTAATAAACACCCTAAGACTGTATTTTTTAATTTAGCTAGTATGCATATTACAAATAATTTAATTACTTAAAAAAGATATATGGAAAAATGAAATTTCAAAAAATAACATTTGTTAAATGTTCATAAGTTGCAAAGTTGTATGATGGAATTCTATAGCATTTAAAAGTAAAATGCATAGGTTAAATATAATAGTGATTGAAATATACTAAAATTATATATGTATTATTTTGGACATATACTCAATTTTTATATAGTAATTTCAAAGCCATGAAAAGGAAAGACAAAGAGCAATATTACCACAGTGCTTATCTCTTTGGAGAGAGGATTGTGCATTAGGCTTCCCAGATTGAATGGATAATACTCTAGTTTTATATGGTGAATTATGTTGACAATATTTTGGCATCTAGTAACTTTAACAGTTGATGAATGTATACAAGATATTTTTCCATGAATTTCTCTTTCTTCATCTTAGCAAAATAGCAAAATGTCTGTAAATATAAACTCCTTCATGATGAAGCTGACATATTTCATTCCTTCACTCTCAGAAATGTGGTTCCTGGAACCAGAAGTCAATACAAATGAATTCCGGTGTAATTTTCAAAATGCTCCTTGGAAACTTTTTGAAATAGTTCTCTGAATCTTTTCTCTTAATCAGTTTTAACTATTTTTTTGTGAAATGACCAAAGACTCAGTTCAAATGGTTTAAGCAAAATATATTGGTTTACATAGCTAGAGAAACAAAAGCATCAGGAAGAAATCTCACTTTCAGTAAAAGCATATTCAGGGTAAAAATAAAGTCATAAAACTTTTTTTTTCTTCCTCTTGACTCCATAATCTGCTGTATTAACTTCATTTATAAACAT
>NW_004524579.1:5896436-5898818 GCF_000260255.1 Octodon degus | reverse complement strand
AAAAAAAAAAAAGAACAAGAGACTAATAGAAAACCGATAAATTTTTCTTCTAGTCACTGACCTTAACTGGAAATGAGAGAATTGAAGGGCAAAAAATTTGCATCAGTAATGATAGTATTGTGGCTTCACTTCAAGGATTGAAACTAAGATATTCAGGGCTTTCCCTCAGCTAGTTCCCTGTTCTATCACCGGTATTCCATGATTGCTCACATTAAAAGCTTAACTCAAGTTGGCTGCTAGCTTTCAGTAGCAAGGGTACAGTCAACACCCCTGAACCCAGTCCAACATCTGGGCATGGGGCTGTCTCTCAAGCAAGCCAGCCTTGTTTCACCAGGATCACTGTAGCCTCCTAGTAAGCACAGAAATCAGCCAATGTGTAGCATTCATCATCATTTCCTTTTGACTTTATTTTTCTTTGCACTTTTTATAGAAAATTTTGCATATACAGGAATACAACGGCATGTCATAAGTGACTTTCAATCTTTCCACCTCACTTACCCTGTACATTAAGTCTAGAAAACTCTGTAGATTCTTTACGAATACTTTAGATTAATATTTTGGTTTATCTGTGGCTAAAATGTTGTTTTCTCTCTTCAAAATTGTATATTCATTTTTCTGATTTTCTTGTGTGCCTAATACTTTCGTTCTCTAATATCCCATGTTCTTTGATATTCATGTGGTATTGATTCTCATAGACATCAAAATCTGCTTATTGTCAGGTCCCTTAAATAAAATGGTATGCAATTTGCATATAAACTGTGTAGTCATGTACTTTACATCATCTTATATTAATTATGATACACCAAATGCAGCATCAATGGTAGGCAATCATTATTGTGCTGTACTGTTGACAAGAATGTCTGCATATGTCTTGCACAATTTTCTTTTATTATTTTCCCTCCATTGGTGGACATGGGAACTCGATGCAGAATCCATGCAAACGGAATGCCAAATATAAATGTAAACACTTTGATGCTGTGTGAAATTGCAGCCTAGCTTCCTAATTTCATATTGTATTCTTCCTCTGAACTCAATGAATCCTTGACTCTTTCAACAGTTGCAGGCACCTTTTTCCTCTTTCAAACTGCTTAGCAACTGAGATGGGAGAAAGGAGAAAAAAAAATATATATATATATGGTAGCCAAAATAATTGTACTACTACTTTCCATTAGTTTGTTGAAAGGCAAAGTTGGTGTTTATATTTTTTGATCAATTACACATGCATATATCTAGTAATCTGAGCAATTAATTTGAAAATAACGATATGCACATAATAACCATTGTTAATTTCCTAATTACCTTGTTAATTCTGAATCACTTTAATTTTTTTCTCCTAAAACTATTGCTCTTAAAACTGCTTTTCAACTTGTTTCTTCCTCTTGAAACTCTCCTCTAAATCCCTTAACTTTATCACCTGACTAACTATTCTTTCTTTTTAAATGTATTTGGTTGTTATAGGGTCTTACTATGCAGCTCAGACTCATAATGACCCTCCTGTTCTCAGCCTCTCCAGTTCTGGGATTACAGGCATGCGTCACCATACCCAGACTCCATTGCCAGTTCAGCCTGCCCTGGGGGCAGAGCTGGCATGGTATGTGGTGCCAGGGATCGAACTGCAGTCCATGAGCTTGTCTAAGGTTTCCTAAGCAGGTGCTTTAGTCTGATGAGCTATCTTGCCGACCTGGTTAACTATTCTTAATCCTGATGCCATAGCTTGTTCAAAATGGTATTCCCAATATTTTGATTGATACCACAGGTCTCTCATTACTGCCTTCTCACCTTCACGTAGGTAGCATTCATTGAAATAGTAATTGTATGTTCAATATCCACCACTCCTCACTCTATTTTTTTGGGCTGGAGACCAAATCTATATCATTTACTCCTGCATGCTCAGTACCTAATTGACTGGAAAGCTACTGAATAGATTCTTGCTTACTCTTTTGAATAAATGAAAGGAAATTGCATGGAAATATAAAACACATGTTACTCTTTCCCTCTACTTAATTATTAATTCTAAAACATAAAAAAATTCCTCTAAATTTATAATTCTAGAATGTTAGAAGAATAAAGATCAACTATAGATGCCTGAATAATATCCATTCTGGACAGTATGTTGACTTAGCCAACTACTCTTTATTGAGTACCTTACCTAAAACAGGTATTACAATATGTGTTTGCTTTTAAGTATTTTATTTATTGATTTTTCCCCATAATTTTATTGAGAAACAAATAGTAATGAGACAGTTTCAAACCAAATTGGTAGGACAGTTTCAATAATTAACACATCGTATACATTCTTCCTAGTTGTTAATTGCTGTACAAGATGCGGACATGATATCCTATTTACAAACACTATTAGAGCAAATCCCTCTATTCATTAAG
>NW_004524579.1:5888469-5896036 GCF_000260255.1 Octodon degus | reverse complement strand
CTGTGAAAGCCTGAGAGAATGTTTTCTCTCCATGTGACTCTCCTTAGGCACACTCTACATCATCAATCACTTTCCTCTTTGGTCCCATAATCTCCTTGATCAGAAAATTTGGGACACTACTGAGTTACATGACATTCCAGTACAAGATCTCAGATGTCCTGAGTCTTAAGTGACCTTGGAAGGCTAGGGCCAATGTATAAATAGTGTATAGTTTCTCTAGTATAAGAACCTAAAAGAAGAAATACAAATAGAAATGTATAATATAAGTAAAAGGAAAGCAGGATCTCGAGGTCTACAATATGTGTTTTAGGGGCCAGGGAGATGGCTCAGTAGAATAAGTGCTTGCCTGGCAAGCACAAGGGCCTGAGTTCAACCCCTAGTTCTGCCAAAAAGAAACCCTAAAACAATACGTGTTTTACCAGCATGACTGCTTTTCAGTATTAATAACCTGTTATATCACTATTATCTCTGCTTGGTTTTCAGCACAACAGTGTTACATATATTTTAGTAATTTTAAACTGATTATTTGAATTACGTGAGATACAGTTATTTACTTATGAATATATGGCTTCATTTATAGACATTGTGAATTTAAGTGTTTTGAGCTATATTCAGCTTAGTTTTCCTAATAAGTGCTAATAATTATGAACAGTACAAATAAATAAATACATTGTTTTCTCTATGGAGATAAATATATCAGTGATTCTAAGGTAAATAAAATAATGATAGAGAACATTTTAAGTATTAAATCTCTAGAAGAAAATATTTGCTCAGTATAATATAAATAATTAACATGATGATTTTAGCATGTTTTGAAGCATCTGTGGTCCTACTGTTCAATAAATAATAAGAATGAACTTTTTGTTTTGTGCCTTAACGTAGTGAAAAATCCACTCTCTGATTTTTTTACTTTATGTTTGCACTGTTCACATTCCTAATCTGCAAGTGTTTTGTTTATATTTACCAGAAAATGTACAGAATCAAAAAATACTTATATTAATTTTGAAACAGTCATTCGCCTCCACTTTTGCATTTTTATTTCTTTAAATATTGCAGTTTCACCATTGGATGGCAATATTGCTTGCTATTTTCTCTTCAATATTCTGATTAGCTTTTAGCTAGTCTTAAAATAATGCTGCATAAGAATTAAGATTCATTGTTCAACTTAATTTAATTATTTGGGTTACACTATTAATATATTATAATGAAATATGCACAAAATGATGATCATTTCTACACTTCTTGGAGATTCTTAGTCAAGAAATCAATAGTTCATCATTCTTCCTATATGGAAGATGAGGTTATCTGTCTTCTGTGTAGCCAGAGTAGACTCTTAATTTGCTGAATATATTTGGCTGAATAAATAACCACATTTTCTCACATGCCCAGACCCCTCGTACAAAGGCCCAAGTGAAAACATACTCAACGGTCATTTATTGTGACTCCTGAGGCTCAATTTCCTGAAAAATAACATTTTACCCATAAGTATGGTTAAAATTATTTAAATTACTAGGTAGAAATTTTAAAGAAAAATACAGGGGCTGGGGAGATGGCTCAATAGAATAAGTGCTTCCCTGGCAAGCACAAGGGCCTGAGTTCAATCCCTGGTTCCGCAAGAAAAAAGAAAAAAAAAAAAAAGTACTCAGTGAGTCACATCAGTTGCTGTAGGTCATGCTCTGCTTGGTGGATTCCTTATCTCAGCTCACCACTCTTAGAAGTATTCGAGACCAAGCTCGCTATGCAGAGGTTAAAGCATCTCACAAAGAAGCTCGCATAGTATATGAAAATGGTACAGCACCACTCGAGGGGAAGGGAAATATAAAATGCTTACAAAACACAGTCCAATACATGGAATGATGAAAATAATGTTCAAGATATTTAATGATAATTTATATTACAGTGCATTAGAAAGAAAAACTATCATTTTTCCACCTAATAAATATAATAATCCTATTACATTTTCATTCATATAATAATTTATGTTTATAATTGATGAGTGAATTATAAGTAATTTTGTTCCATTGAAGGTGCAGATACACATCATTTATAAAATTCATGGAGATGTTTCCCTATATGTGAATTTACCTACCCAAAGTAATACTTACTGTGCATCTTAACTTGGAAATTTACCTACATACACCCAATATGTCAAATTATTCTTTTTAAATGAATTTGTTAAATTTATATGTATATTTAAAAAATAAATATTGAAATTCAGATTATTTCCTAATTAGTTAAGTCATATAATCTCCTGATAGGTTTATAATTTAGTTGGATTTATAATACTGTCAAATAGATTTTCATTAAAGAGATCAGTAGCAAATTATTTTTCCTATTATGCTTACTAAAATTTCCTAATGTTCAAATACATATCACTGTGCATATAAAAATGCTATTTCTTTTGAGTTTTGGTAAGATTTTGAATCTTGAGCAATTTCAGACTTAAGAATTTATTAGTCTTTGAAAACTGAAATGTTCTTTCAACTAAGATTATAGTGTCTGATGAACAGACTTAATATTATGTTGCATAAAATAAAAAAAATTTGCTCAAATCTTTTATATATTATTTATAAAACATTAAAGTATCTCAATGTATGGTAATAATGGCCATATTGCTAGGAAATATGTATAAGAAATTGAATTGCTCTATAATATATATTTATATATATTAGAATATTGGAACTCCAAATATTTCATGCATGCTCTTAAAATATATTCACAACAAATAAAAATCTAGGATGCTTTAATGGACCCAGAATCAGACATTCTAGAGGATTCATGATCCAGAGTGTGTCTCTAGGTAGTAAAAAATGTATAACAAATTATGTCCATTTTCCAGTGGATAGTTTTCATTACATTAGAGATAATTATGTCCTGTAATGCTACTGCTGTTGTAATTTAAGAGCACAGGCTTCTCTTTCTACGTAAACATAAAATTTTATAGGTTTGTGTTTTTCAAGAGTAAGTTCAAGACGAGAATCCTAATTTTACTATTGGCTCTATGTTGTTAATCCAATTATTTCTGTTAAAGCATATTTTAAATCTCCCTCTTTTAAAATGAAAAAGTTAAATAGTGAAGCAGCAGTCTTTGTACAATTGACTAATAATGCACTACCTCTGCCTATTTTCATTTAAAACTTCCTACTATCACTTTTGATGAGTAGTAGACTTAACGATAGTAGAAATACTAGGACTAACTACAAAAACTCAGTCTTTTTTTTCAATGTATTTAGTACAGGGTCTTCAGGGTCTCATTACATAGATAGGACTCATACTGATTCTCCTGTTTTCAGTCTCCCAAGCACTGGGATTACAGGCACACGCCACCTAGTCCAGTCTCAATGGCCGTCTCCCCATGCCCTGGGCATGGGGTCAGCACAGCATGCTAAGGATCAAGCGCTGGTCCCTGAGTCTGCTTAAGCAGCCGCTTTAATACACTGAGATATCTGGCTGGCCCTAGAAGCTCAGTCATTTTTTAAACAGATACCTTTTCTATTCTCTCAGGACTGTACAGATTTGTATGAACACTGCTGCATGCAATAAACATTTTTAAAATTACATAGCTTAAAACTTTGGTTTACTTAACATTTAGCAAGTAAATTTCTTTAGTAAATTAAAAAGTGTACAGTGAACTTTGCAAGTAAATGGCAGATTTTCCAAAGTAAATCTGGTCCTTCCTGATACAACTTCACAAATGGAACTGGAGTTACTCAATCTTTATTTTCACAATCTTCCTGTATTTAACAACAGACACAGAAAACGTAGCCTACTGAGCGAGCAGGAAGAGTAACTAGAATTGCATGCAAAAATCAGTGTAGGTTTTCTAGTTATTGTATACTTTGGCCAGGTGAAAGCACCATGCACAATTTTTCTTGCCCTTTCTGGGTAGCGTTGTCCTGAAATGTTTTCATGTTCTTTGTGAGTTACGACCTTGCTGGCACCAGGCTTCCTTTCCCTCATTTCGACAGAAATGTGCAAGGTCATTACAAGACGCCAGCTATAATGTAAGCAGATTTTTAAAGTTAGTTGTTAATGTCTCCGGAAACTATCTGCAAAACCATTAGGTCCTTCATTTAAAACTGTAGATCAGTTATTTAAAGTTAACAGGGTTGCCATGGTAACATTGTGTTACAAAGAATCCAACATTTCTAAATACCTTTGTTGGCCTTAATGTCTTGAATCATAACTAAATGAATAAAAAGAGATGGCAGGTTTTTGAAATGCTTCAACTTTCTGAAGCTAAAATCCTTTCACCTGCTTAGAGATGTAAATAAACCAGCACACAGTCCTGATCAAATGTCTTCATTTGGGAGCCACACATTTAGTTGCTGAACTTTACCACAGAAATTTCGGGGGAAAGTAATTATAGAGGCAATTTCAATTTAAAGCCACACAGGGAAGTAATTAAGGGTGATAATAACCATAACCTCTGAACAAAGATATAGAAAATAGATTCTGTATCTTATTTAAATGTAAGAGGTTAAAAAGAAAATAGCATTGAATGTGGCTTTTAGGGTTGAATTTAAAGAAAACCTCAACAGTAATAAAACAGCTATTTCCAGATACAAAGCATTCAAAGATTATATCCAACAAGATTATGCTGCAGAGTTGTCTAACGAGCTTCATCTACATAGATACACATAAATAAGCTGCAATATACTGCTTAATATATTATGTAAAAATATTAACATTGTCTAATACCCCCAATATTCTTGTTACATTATTTCAAGTAATTTTGTTGGCTTATCAGGTTGTTTACAGGTGATCAAAAGGAAAAACAGGGGTTGTGAATAGAAATAGAAGAGGAAAGGGAAAGAAAAAATGAGAAACACAGTGCAAGATAATACTGTGATCATTTACCTGAAGAGACACAATGAATGAGAATGCTTAAAACAGAAATCTGAGCTCTGTGTTTGAAGTCAATTACATAACTTAAAGGAAGTATGAATTTTGGGTGAACTGTTGTGTCTTTCTTTCATTTTTGATTTAAAATAGTAAATCAGTGGATTATAGCGCCTGCAAGTCGGCACAGGGGCCAGAGGTTCAAGCCCCAGGCCTGCCATGCTGGCCTGGCCCCCAGGGTGCCTTGGGACAGCAAGTGAGACTGGGCGTGGTGGCGCGCTATTGTTTATAAAGCCTATCTCATTGTTTATAAAATAGAATATTGCATGTAAACAGTGACAATGCTTTATTATCAATTTAGACTGCAGTATATTTATTAATTCATATAATATTCCAGAAGCATCCTGTTCACATGATTCTTTCCATCCCTTTCAAATTCTTTTGTTACATGAAGATTTCAAACAGTATCTTGTTAATAGTCACTTAATTTTAAATTGATTGTGCTATTTTTCAAAACTATGTTTTAATTTATCTTTAGACTCATAATTTCTTTCACTAGACCATTTCTATAAAATTTAAATCATGTTTTGACCAGTATGGCAGATCATAAGGTGACAAAGTAAGTTCTCAGACTTAAATGTGTTCTGTCAGAAAAATACTAATTTAGAAAATATGAAAGGATCTTAAGATATGGTAAGTGCAAATGACATGTATTTGGTTTTATATAAATAATAAGCTTTATCTCATTTATTAGGATAAGCTTAGCCACCATCTTTAGCATTGGTATACCATTTTTTTCTACCAAAAATGAAAGGATACATTCAGTTAAATTCTTTTCCTAGTTCTTTTACTGTTGATAATTTGATCTTGGATAGAATATGAAATAAAGGAAGCCAACCATCTCAGTATGTATCAAACACAAAACTTACATATGAATCAATCTATCTATCTTTTTCTTAAACTAGGTCATTATTGGAGGAAGATCACAAGGCAGAACAAATTAGGTAGCAGCACCACTAAAAATTAATAGTCCGTAGTCTAAACCAGTGGTGCCAAACCTATAGTACATGCTCTGCAGTAAGCTGTTTCTATGATTGAAGGTCTAAAAAGTTCACCTTTACTAATATGAACTAATTCCTGGATGATGTTTGATTTTTGACATAAAGTCCATGTCCTCCAAATTTCCCAGTGAAAGGAACGTAGCTGAAAAGTGAGCATTTCAGTGTCAAGACTCTTGTCCCGGACTTCAGAGAAAGAATTTGCCATTTCCTGCAGTGCTCCTCGCCCGAATGTCCAGTGGATATTAGAAGTTTGTCTTAAACACACTTGGTAATGAATGCACACCCACTGTGTGCTGTTCAGTGAGACTGCTAGTTTCCTGCACAACTGACAGGTAAGGGCCTCAGAGGCCGAAGTTTCTTGTAGTCAGACGATGGATGAAAGATACCTTTCTTTTTTGTGTTATCTATTTTTTTAGAGACATCAACCCTCTGATATTCATGACCAAATGTCAGTAGAGTATTATTATAAAAGTGTTTCAGTTTTCACTTACATAGTCTCTCCTTCATGTACAATTTAATTACGTGTTCCATAGTCACAGCACAGAACCTAAAAGAGATTAATATTTTGAATAAACTCCACCAAGAACTGTTGTTCTTTCTTCTAGAATGTATTGAGAAATTTTTACTGAGGTGATATAATTGTAATTAATATTTGCTCCCCTAGGAGATCTTTTGTCTACACCTATAAGGTTATCTCTCCTACTAAGAATAATATTTCCCACCTGTCTGTCAGACATTCTCTGGCATGTCTGCCACTGATGTGATGCAGGCTGGTATTTTGTTCTATTCCCCTGTCTCCCTAAGTCAATATGACCATAACCTATGGAGGCCACTTCTGAGATTTACACTGTTCCTTCAAGCCTCCTGATGTCTTCCCAGTCAATACTTAAGCCTCATTCACAATTAAAACAAAAACAAAACAAAACACGATTTTCCCTCTTAACCTGTAATTTTGCCTCTGCGTGTACCTATAGACACATAAATCTTGCATCATAATAAAAAGTGTCTTTTAGTTTCAAAAAGTAGGTAATAATAAAGTCTGTTTTAAGACACCATTTCCCAAGTAAAATGTCTTATTTTTTATTGTCTTATCTCATCTCTCTTTACATCTAATGCTGTTGAAAGAGTGATCCCTAAAGATGTATACAAATTCCTCTTTTCCAGTGACTTTCAACCACCACAATTTCTATCTGTTCATCTGCATTTTAACAGTGATTCTTATAATAAAATAATCATAAATCATCCTATTTTATTTGATCAAAATCAATGGGTGACATTTTTTAAAAATTCATCATTCTACAATTCTTGATAACATTAGTGATAATGCCTTTATCTCCAAATGTATTTTTCCTGACGCCACCTATGCTAGATTTTCTTGTGTTCTGACTGAACATTTTTATCTTTTTCTATATCACATATAATCAAATTTCTCCAATTTTTAATATATGCTTTCCTTTTATCTATGCATTGTCCTTCCTTAATGTGATTTATTCCTCTATCAGTTATTTATTAAAGTAACAGACTTACACAGATATCTCCAGACGTTGCTTTTTTCTCTTGAGTCCAGATTGGTTACTATTAAATCTTCACAAGCATTTCAATTAAAATGAAACATATTCTAAACTAATAATAATCTAGAAACTTACTGTACTGGTACTTCGAAT
>NW_004524579.1:5886354-5887524 GCF_000260255.1 Octodon degus | reverse complement strand
ATTTTATATTGTTTTTACCTTTTAATGTCTAACTAAATATAATTAATGCCTATCTGATAAGTTTGCCATGGGGGTTAACATAACTACTTGTATGAATGTAGTCATGAGATTACTTATCTCCTTATGTTAAATGCTGCTAATATAAGTAGGTTTCCTGGTATAAACTGTTCCTCCAGTGAAAAGTGACACGCAGAATGGCATCCAGTATTAAGTGCAAACTGGCAGGCATCCTGTAGGTCTAAGATAATGGGTCTAGTTTTAGTCTCATATGATTTTTTACTCCCCCTTATTCAAATGAATTTCTGTTTGTTTGTTTGCATCTGCATAATATCGGTCCACTGCTGTCATCAAGCAACCTGGCCTGATTTCCTTGCTACCAATTGAGGTTCAGAGCCCCGGTACTAAGAAGTGGCATTTCATTACTAGTAGATCACTGATGTTCTCCTCAAGGGACCTGTGCTGATAATTTCATGAATCTTTTAAACCCCCAATACTATTACAGAATGCAATTTCTCTCATAAATTCAGTAAAACATGAAGCCCTTAAGTGACTACTTTGGATTCTTAATGATTCAATAAATGCATTACTAAAATAATTTATAAGACTAAGTGACTCATTCAACACACCACAGTGGGCAATTCAAATAGGCTCTTCAGCAAAACTCCAAACTGTTGCAAGTTGTCGACCTAAGCACTTCATCTCACCACCGAGTGCACCTCCTGACCTCCAGGCCTGGCCTCACCTATGGTTTTCTCACACCAATGAGTCCCACTGACTTTGTCAGATCCTGACATCATACTTACTTCCTGATGAATGTGTACCAGTGCTAACATTCCTTTACTAGATGTTTTCAGTCATTACTAAGGTTCTCTCTTTGACTTCAAGTGCTTTGCTTCTGTCAATGTTATTTTTCATCAATAATAGTAACTGCTAAAAAAAAATTCTGTGTTTGCTAGAACTGGCAAATAATAGTCTTTTGCATTTTTTAAACAATAATAAATTTTGCTTTCTCAACCATTGTGGTGTAGGTGTGAAATGTAGAGTGAAGGAATACCTGGACTTTGAGGCAGCTATTCACATCTTCAAAGCATTGTAATTAGATTGTGTAATCCAGTTTCTCTATAAAGGAATCTTACATGGCCAGGAAGATTCAGCAGAATAAAATATGTA
>NW_004524579.1:5882893-5885469 GCF_000260255.1 Octodon degus | reverse complement strand
AATCCAGACATTGGAAAAGAGTCTATATAGGCATTAATTAATTAGATTCACTCAGATTTATATGCTTAATAAGCTAGTTCACACATCAAAATATGAAAATAAACCATTTAATAAATGTTTGGTAATTAGTTCCAAATGAAATGTTTATAAAATTGCAATGTCCTCAATATTCAAACCTCAGTGTAAGCAAATCTCATCCTTTTCTTTTCTAGAGTTAGTTTGTACTTTTTAAATAACTTCATTTTACACTTTTCTCTGCCTTGTGCATATACTTATTCCACAATATTTATGGAAAATACAGGCAGATTTTCATGTATCTTTCTCCTTCATTCATTGTTTTCATTGATGTTGTCATTTGTAGAAAACTAGTATTTTTGTGGGTGGGCGCTGGCTCAACCCAACCTGAGGGGAAGGCTGGCACTTCACGTGGTGCCGGGGATTAAAGGGCAGTCCCGTGCACCTGCCTAAGCTTGCCTAAGCAGGCATTTTAGGCTGGTGAGCTATTTTGCTGGCCCCAGATATTATTTTTATATGGAAATGTATGTTTACAATGTCCACTTAGCTGCATTGTGGAATGAGCAGCTAAATTAATTACTGATGCATATAGAGTAGATGATTCTACCTTTCTCCAGTGAGTAAAAGAAATACTGGTAGTAGACTTTTTTGGTCAAGAACACAGCACTAGCACTTGGGTCCTAATCTTTTAAGGTAAAGACTTTTTACTTGACATGAGATTGGGTGCATTCAGGGTGCTAAGGCCATTGACCATTCCCTCAAAATCACTCCACTAAAGAAACTCATGTGTGAGGAAGAGAGCTGATTATGACTTTAGGAAAATTTGAAAAATAAGGGGAAATCTAGAGAGCAGGGTACAATTGGTGTAACAAAGGATTGTATCTAAGAAAATTAGGGTTAGAATCCTCACTCTGAGATGTTGGCCAAAATGCTTTTAGACAGACGTGCACTAGATACAAAGATACATAGGAAGATAGATTATAGATAGATAAATAGGTAGGTAGATAGATAGATAGATAGATAGATAGATAGATAGACAGATATCAGCTCACGTGATCATAGATAACATAGATGCTAAAAAAAAATCCCAAAATAACTGAATGGTAAACTGTATAGCCCAGAGGACTTATGGAATAGTTCCAGTCCAAATGTAAAGCCCCAAGAAATGGAGAGGTGAATTTTTCAGCTTTCCAAAAGCTGGATAAAATATTTAAAATGCAATCTAAAAGGGGGAGAGGCTTTTTGAGGCTCATGGTTTGGGGTAGTTTAGTCCATGGCCAGCTGGCTCCAAGACACAAATTTCATGATAGAAAGATATAAGGAAGGAAATATGCTCAATTAATGCATCTGGCAAGCAGAGAGGACAGGAAGAATCAGAGAGGAAGGGGCCAGGAACTAGTTACAGTCTCCTATGTCACACCTCCTGAACCACTTCCTCCAGCTAGGTACCACCTCCCAAATGAATTCATACATGGGGCAATTCTGCTATAACATTTATGCTTCACAATCTAATCTTCTCTCCAGAAATATCTTAATCCAATTAAGTAGAAAATGATTAATTGTCATATGTGACAGAGGTGTACCTTCCAGTCTGAAAAGTTGACAAACTCAAATTCCCAGACCATAGGACATTTCAGCTCAAAGTAGAATTCCCTCTCATTCAACAGTGACTTTCTCCATCTTATCTTCTCTTAGTTGAACTAGGGGACTGTGATTTCTCTGCTTAGTCTCCCCATTCAAAGGTAAATTCTCATGCCCAAACAATCTTACAGATGTACACAAGTCAATGTGGCATATAAAATTAATCATCTTCTCCTCTCTCTTTTTGTTGATTTGGAGACATTTTAAATATATTTTAGTTATGTTGAAAGAAAAACAAACTGTTGAAGGGATAGCTTTACTTCTGAGTTCAGTGCAATCAGTAAAGATGACAAACTATCTTGGAGACATACGCTTTTCAAACAACCTGAATAGTTTGTAAGTATTTTGTCAGTGATATTATAGAAAGAAATAAAAAGTATTTCAGAAGAAAATTTAATTACTTTCCAGGATTAAAATTTTAATCATGAGCATTTAATTAACTTTTAATGTTGAGATTTACTCTTTAGATTTTTATGAAAATGTTTTCTTTCTTATATAGAGATTAACATGGAAGATAAAGAAAGCTCATGGAAATACTTTTTTCTTTAAGATCATTAAATCAGTGACAATTTACTCTAAAAACTATTTTGTATTATGACATAAAAGGTGAAAATGATTTCATTCTCCAGTAGACTACAAATGAAGTTGGTTCTTATAGAGTAGGACAAGATAAAGAAAGCTACTGCTATGAAAAATTGGAACTGATTCAAAATTATAAAAGTGAAATAAATAAATCAAATCAAATGAGAAAGCTGACAAACTAAAAAAAAAGATTTGCAATAGATACTCTTTATGGAGCTTATGATATAGTG
Organism: Octodon degus; assembly: GCF_000260255.1. Lineage (NCBI taxonomy): Eukaryota > Metazoa > Chordata > Mammalia > Rodentia > Octodontidae > Octodon > Octodon degus. Next base: position 5,883,001 of record NW_004524579.1, on the reverse strand, counting down.
TTATGTCAACTTCATGAACAACAATGTGGTCTAAAACTGATTTTATTTTTTGTGATAACATTTACAGTTAGCACACATCTTCTGTACCAAAAATATATATAATGTCAT
>NW_004524579.1:5880088-5881788 GCF_000260255.1 Octodon degus | reverse complement strand
GAGTTACTATAGATGATGGAAAGGCACAACAAGTGACCTCCTCAGCCAGAGAAGCAATGGTCAAGACTGAACCTACAGCCTTCCTGAGCCAGGACTGTCCACCACAGCGATATAAGTATCCCTGCAACTGGGAAAAAAATGAGATTTTAGTGATGTGAAATTTGGAAAATTAATCAAAGAAATCTGTAGTACCTCTTTGAATGTTTTGTATATTTTGTCTATTTTTAATTGTATAATATGGATTATTGGATATTGATGAGTGCCAATGTTTGGATGGCATTTTAATATACATAAGGAGCATACCACTAATAAAGTACAGACCTGGTCAATTGTGGTTGTTTTCCTTTTATGAAAAAATTTTCTAGTGTGAAACAGAAAAATTTTAAAAATTTTTTCAGATTATCAGAAGAACAAAATCATTTAATTCTTAAATTGTCTTCTAAAACATCAACCTACAGCAACTGATTTAATAACATACAAGTGCTTTCTTATACCACCAACATATATCAAAGTTTAGTTATGTTTTGAAAAGTATAACTTATGTGAAGAACTATGTTTTTCATAATTCCTTGCTTGATTTTCCTCTTAGCTGTAAAAGATATTAATTCTTTGCTATAAATTAATAGGGAAAGCTAAGCAATGGTTATGATCATTGAATGAGCAAAAGACAAAACTTCAAAATGGATGCAGACAAACTTTATTCCAAAATATTTATTATAAGCATAGAATTATACATTGTTCACAACATACAAAAGGAAATAAACAATTACATATTTTTAGATGGAAATTTAGAAACCTAACCATATACAACATTGTAGCAGGACAGTCCTGTAACATTTTTTCTTGTCTCTCATTTTCTTTTGTTACCTTTTTAAAAAACAAACATTTACTTGAGAGAGTATAGCAGTAATTGACATGACATTAGAAGCAGTACACATTTAGAAGACTCAAATTGGATTATTTTGCTGAATTCACACAAATATTTGAATGGCATGTCTGACAAGCCTAAACTAAAAAGGGGAATGAAGGACCATGAAGTGAAAAAAAAAAATATATATATACACATATCTGTATAGATAAAATAGTTAGGATAGATATACAGCTACTTTCTCTTAGTTCAATGAGAAGAAAGATTTGTACAAATAGCGTTTAGACAAGATATCATGTCTGCATCTTGTATTATGAATAACTACTATGAAGAGAACAATATGCAATGTATTAATTGTTGTAACTGTCCTACTAAACTGTTTTGAAACTATCTCATTGCTATTTCTTTCTCAATAATTTTTTTTTTTGAGGAACTGGGGATTGAACTCAGGCCCTTGCACTTGCCAAGGAAATGCTTATTCCACTGAGTCATCTCACCAGCCCAATAAAATTAATATTGAAAAAAAGGAAATTCTCCTATAATCAGCCTTAGAAACACCATGCAAAAAACAAGCCTAGTTCTGGGAAGAACTGCATGCTATATCTAAAACAGTTCTTGCCATGATACACATTTTTATTTGCTGTATTGCTTTAAATAGATTCTACATGTAATTTTCTTTCTTTTTTTTTGTATATTACTATACAAATTTATTTAGAAACAGAGAGGTTTGTGTCTCAACAGTTTTTTGTATATGCAATTCTTTTCTAAAAAGTTCCCACTTCTGGGACGGCTTCATGTGATAGCTCTATACACTGGCCCACAAAGAATGAGA
>NW_004524579.1:5876374-5877468 GCF_000260255.1 Octodon degus | reverse complement strand
AATTTATTTAATCATTTTTGAAACATGTATTGCTATATATTGACTTTACTGTTTTATATTTTAAATATTTACTTGCAAAATATGCATTGTAGATAGAATTTTGCATAAAATAAATTTTGTTTGAAGTTAACTTTTTATAAAGTATTTTTTCACAAATGTGTAATGTACTGATGTTCTTATCTTTAAAATGTGTATTTTTTGCACAATGGATAGCAATAAATCTACAAATAAGTATTGGAAACACCAAAGTGGTTGTCAGAAATTGGTTTTAAGTGAGTGTCAATATTTGCAACCTTCTATGATGGTACCTTGGCCTACATCATCAAGTTTTTATTTTTTTGTAGCCATGCTTTATATTCAGGGAATATATTATTAAAAATACTTTATTTCTTCATCTAGCTCTAAGAATTGTTTATCTGTCATGGATATTATGTTTCACACAGAGGAATAAGTTTGCAAAAGAGATTGTAATCCCTTTCCCAAAATGGATTTCAGGCTTTCCTGATTGTCCCCGGATGAACCATGCATTTGCATCTCTTCTAGTCTTAGAGTGTCAGTCTATGGATATCGAATCCAGTTACACAATCTTATGCATCGTCAACATTGCAGTTTCAGCTCATTTTAGTACTTTCAACTCACTGAACACCTAAAATTTAAAAAGTATAGGCTTATCAGATTGTTCAAACATTATAATGTCCTGTGGAATATTAAACTAAAAGTGATCACCAAAGATTTATCTTCTATGGTTAATATTCATATTAGCAATTTTAGAGTTAATAGTTTTGCAAATACCTGCTGTTTTATAATATGCATATAACAAAAATATTAACAATGTGTTGAGTTTTGCATTTTGTATAAATTTTGTTGATTATATATGTACATATATACTAAATAAATAAATATATCATTGGAAGAATAATGTTTAAATAAGTAGTATTTGATAACCCAGTGGCTTTTTTTTTTTTTTTTTGGTATCAGGTATTGAGCTCAGGATCTTGCTCTTCAGGCCATCACTTACGCTGCTGAGCTACGTCCCTGGTCCGTGACAACTGATTGTTTTTAAATTTTGTTGATTATATATGTACATATATACT
>NW_004524579.1:5875105-5876148 GCF_000260255.1 Octodon degus | reverse complement strand
TTGCTTCTAAGGATCACAAAACCTATCTAAATTTATGTACATAAAATGATTCTTCTTTCGTGAATTAAAAAATGTGTATATGAACCAACTCCCCACAAGGAATATAATCATTATATACTGCAAATATATACAAAGAAATAAAAAAAAACTCTTAAGAAGAATTCATAATGCAAGTTAGTTTTTGATAAACTTTTTCAAAAGAGATTTGTTTGCCAAGGTGTTTAGGTAAACTTCTATCATTAGGGCTGCAATTGGAAGTTTCAAAATGGAAAACATTAAGGTCAGGCATCAAACTAGAATTATCAAAGTATGTTTCATGGAACAAATAATGTAAAAGTGTGATTGGCCAAATCACAGAGATTACCTCTTACAGGTTTGAGGACAGAAATCCCACGGACAAGCAAGTGTTGCAGCAAATGTGTGTATTCATGACTTTTATAATGCTTAACGGTGTCTTTTAATAGAGAACAATTTTTGATCAAGAACCTGTTTCGATCTAGAATAAAAGAATTTTCTAACATTTTTCCAACCTGAAAGATCCACAATGGCAATTATTTTAGAACATCAAACTATGTTCAGAAATAGATAAGTTATGCTATAAATTAGGAAGCTTTTGAATATGAGTGAGAAATACTTTTGTTCACTAAATGCTTTTAAACACTAAGGAATTTTGTAGGAAACTCAGAGGTGATACAGATTTTTAAACCTGGATATCTATCACCTAAAGGAGTTTTTGAAATCCCCTGATTTTTGAAATTACTTGTCTTCACTCATTCAATGTTCCCTTTATCCTCCAATTTGTAGCATTATGGGAAGTTTTATGCTACAATCCACTGGGAAACATGGTAGCAATAAGAAAGAAAGAACATCACATTCTCATTCTTTTGCCCTGAGATCACATAAAATTCACACATCTAGATATAATGTATAGTACATGGTGCATTATCAATTGTGAACACCTTATTTTCATCATCAAAGAGTGTTTGTATATAAGAAAAATTTTAAATTCAAAAGTTAAAAATTGCCACAAGCTGACATGCTAA
>NW_004524579.1:5873054-5874110 GCF_000260255.1 Octodon degus | reverse complement strand
ATATATAACAGGGTTTGCAGGGTCTCACTATGTAGATCGGACTCATAGTGATCCTCCTTTTTTTCAGCCTCCCAAGCTCTGGGATTACAGACACGTACCACTATGCCCGGTCTCAATCACCATCTCAGTGCGACCCCGGGGCTGAGCCAGCAGGACACACCGGGGATCACAGATCAAAGCTGGTCCCTGCACTTTACTTAAGCAGGTGCTTTAGTCTGCAGAGCTATCTGGCTGGCGCAGTGTTTATTTCATATACTTTACTGGAATGTATATAAAGCTAGCACATAGCATACTTACAGTATTTTTATTTCAATTTTGTTTTAGTGCTTATGTTTCCATTAAAATTAATGAATTATTTCTGCTCAGGACATCTTTGTAATATTGACTCATGTGTATTAATTATAAGGAGTAGCCTGTTTGATTTTGGTATATTTGTATAGGAATGCTATGACTGCTATTATCTTTATTTCTATAAAATACTAGTTCTTAAACTTTTCTAGTAATTATTTCTTTGTGACATGAATTAAATGTTTTTATTTTAAAGAGTAAGAATAATGATACAAAATTTCAAAACAAGATAGGAGAGTAACAATTGTTGATATTGTGTGTTGTTATCTTCAAATAAGGTGCTTATATTACAATATATAGCCATGAAAATTATTCAAAAAGTATAGGCACAAAACATTGTTTTAAAGGAAATAATAGAGATTATAGCATAACTATTTAACTAGTATATATACACTTATACTTTTTCCTTTTTCATTCCTTCTTTTGTACTTTCCTCCATCCCAATTTCTCTTCATTTTTAATCAATTTGTTCTCATTCACGATATCTATTGCACATTATGGATCTTCGTGTGTGTGTGTGTGTGTGTGTGTGTGTGTGTGTGTTACCTGGGATTGAACACAGGACCCTGCACTTGCCAGGCAGGCACTTATTCTACTGAGCTATTTCCCTGGCCCCCACATTTGGATCTTATTTACTCTTTTAGCTTCTTACACTAGGAAGACAATATGATGTTTCAATATGCAAGTTGTTTTTATTTCACTTATGAG
>NW_004524579.1:5871973-5872729 GCF_000260255.1 Octodon degus | reverse complement strand
ACACATATATGGCTGTGGTATGATATTTTTAATTATTCTAGGAAAATACCCAGGAAGGAAATAGCTGGTTTGAATGGGACCTCTAATCCTCTCCATGCTGATTTCTACAGTGGTTGCACCAGTTTACACTCTCATCAGCAGCAAAGAAGGGTCCCTTTTCCCCCACAATCCTGCCAATCAGCATTTGTTATTTTTGATTTCTTGTTGATAGCCATTCTTTCTGCAGTGAGATGGAATCTCAATGTTGTTTCAATTTTCATCTTTTGAGTGATCAATGATGTTCAATATGTTTTCATGTATTTATTTGCTATTTGTATTTCTTCATCTAAGAATTACGTGTTCAGATGCCTATTTTTTTGGTTGGCTCTTTCAATTTGGGAGGTCTGCTAATTTACAATTCTTTGTATGTTCTAGATAGAAGTCCTTTGTGTGAGTGACAGTTGGCTAAAAGTATCCTACTCTAGATTGTCTCTTTATCCTGTTGGTAATTCCTTTGAAATGTAGGTTTTTTTATTGCACTATGGTCAGATAATATTCACAGTGTAATTTCAGTTCTTATTTACTTAAGCATGTTCTGTGGGCTAATGTATGATCTAATTTAGAGAATGTCCCATGTGCAGCCGAGAAGTATGTGTATCCTAATGATGTTTGATTGAATATTCTGAAAACATTGAAGTCCATTTGTTCACAGCTTTTCTTTAGTTGTGGCTTATGTTTTCATATCTATATCTATATCTATATCTATATCTATATCTA
>NW_004524579.1:5868436-5869993 GCF_000260255.1 Octodon degus | reverse complement strand
ATAAATTAATCTCAGTATTGACTTCAGAAAATGTGATTTTTTTTTTTTTTTTGCTCCGAATGCCCTCAGGGCAGGTTTGGCTGGCTTGAGTTGTGGGGATTGAACCACAGCAACCTGAGCCTGACTGCTTTGTTGAAGCAGGCACTTAAAGAACTGAGCTAAGGGGCAGGCTGCCAGAAAATGTGATTTCTTATAGACAGTGAAACAAGGAAACGTGGTAAAATATTTTTTTCTGATAAAAAAATCTGTATATAGGTTTGGAAGACTCCAACAATTTCAGATGAATATTTTTCTTTATTCTACGGTTTAATTATGTCTTCTTTGAAGCAAATGTGGATTTTTTCAGCTAATCCGAATATCCAGATCATTAGATAGATAGTGGAATGGTGGTTAATAGCATTTGAAAGGAAAAGCACACTGATTCAATTATTGGTTCTGTCTTTTAAAAGTTCTATAAGCTCATTCATCTCACGTTTTATGTTTTCTAGCTGGGATAATGATAGAATAAGGCCACATAACATGGGTAAAATGTATTATTTTATAGACAAAATGTAAAATCATGGTTGGTGAATTTAGTTGGTATTCTGTAGGCTTTGAAAAAGCCTGATATCTTTCTGGTTTTAGGAATTTGTAAAATATCTATGTTTCTGTTATCTTAATTAAGAGGAAAGTCTAACTGAGTTAGTAGCTCATTAATTAAAGTATCGAAAGTTAGGAAAAAATTGGAGGGCTGGCAAGATACCTCAGAGGACTAAGCACTGGCTTAGGCAAGCTCCAGGACCAGGGTTTAATCCCTGAAACCACATGCCATGCTAGCCCCACAGCCAGGCATGCTGAACAGGCCACTAAGACTGGCCTGGTGGCACACACCTGTAATCCCAGCAAGGGTAGGGGCGCTGAAAACAGGATTATCACTACTAGTCCAAGCTGTGCAGAGATACCCTCTGCCAAATATGAAATAAATAAATAAATAAATAAATAAATAAATAAATAAACTAATACAAAGAAAATAATGGGAAGAAATGGATGTAAAACTTGCACATGTATGTGGTTAGACTTAAGGCACTTAAAATAATTCTTTATATCTGACCTGGAAAGAAGGAGGAAAAACACCATTAGTAAAGGAAGGAAAAGGAGAGTATTGTAACCAAAAATTTTTAATAGTTGTTCACTTTTAGAAGAATAAAAGTATTCTGGAGAGGACTGATCAGTGTGTAGTAAGAAATCTTAATTGGAATAATAGAAATAAATTGACATGAACACATTTGATCTTAAGTGATACCAATTTTCAGCTAACTAAACTTGGCAGGATTCAATTTTGCACAGGAAGAATAAAAGTCTCAAGGGAGCTCAGCCAGAATTAGAGGTTATTATTATTATTTTGTAAATAAGAAAATTGAAACTGAGAAAAAGCATTTACTATTGGAGAATTGCTATTGAATAAATAATAAAAAGCATCAATAAATGCAATTTCAGAAGCTCAGAATACACATATGTCATAATGCACCAATTCTTTCTGTCCATTTTCTCCATAATGTGTAGTTACATAGACACATT
>NW_004524579.1:5862973-5864641 GCF_000260255.1 Octodon degus | reverse complement strand
ATATTTAATTTTAGGTGTTTCATTTAATATATAACATTATGATCTCAAAGTGCTTCTATATTCCTACAATTGACTCCACTTTACCTTACTTCCACTCTGTGCAAGCATCACATTTTCTTTACCTGTTAATCTCTTGAGGGCCATATGGTTGGCTTTCAAGATTTAACTCATATTATCTGTGGGCTTACAACATGGGTGTATACATGTCACTTTAACAGGATGTCTTTAACTCTTTAAGGAAGATTCCTAGAAATGGCACAGCTGGCTCAAATGGAATTTTTATTTTTCGTTTAACTGAGGAATCTCCATACTGATTTTCAAAGTGGTTGAACCAGTGTATATTTCCACCAGAGATGACAAGGTGTTTCTTTTTCCTATATTCTCACTAACATTTGTTATTATTACATTTTTTATCATGATTTTTCCTTCTGGAGGGAGATGGAATCTCTGTCATTTTAATTTGAATTTTTCAAACATCCAGAAATGCTGAAAATACTTCAGGTATTTATTGGTCATTTGTACTTCTTCTTCTGAAAAGTTTCTATTCATTTCAGTTGTCCGTTTCTTGACTGGGTCTTTACATTTAGGGGACTAATTTTTTGAGTTCACTAATATTTCGATAAATATTAGTCATTTGAGGGCTTACTGGCAGAAATTATTTCCCCCATTCTTTGGGATGTCTCTTCACACTGTTTGTGGTTTCTTTGCTGTGCAGAAGCTTTTGAATTTGATGAGATCTCATTTGTTGATTCTTGTTATTATTTCTTGTGCAACCATTTTTTTTTCTTTCAGTCTTTGCCAGTGCCTGAATCTTAGTTACTTTTCTCATTTCTGAAACAAAATATCCAACACTCAAAGTTAATGGAGAAAAGGCTTACTCAGCTAGCATTTTGTAAGGGTTATAGTCTATAGTTGGCTGGTGCCAAGGTAGTGTGGCTGGGCAGGCAAAAATGGGAGAGGAAAAGCCACTCAGGGCAGGCAGGCAGGTGGGCAGGCAGTCAAGCAGGCAGGCAGGCAGGCAGGCAGGCAGGCAGGCAGGCAGGCAGGCAGACAAGACAGTAAGTCCCAGTGGCTTTAGTGGCTTCTTTCTGTCCCTTTCATTGTCTATCCAGGCTGCTGGATTGAGGTCAGGTATCAAACCAATCAGCAAACTGACTTAGTAATCACACACTTAATCCTCCTTCTGTTGTTGTGTTCTTGGATTTCCTGATCCTAGAAGTGATCTTATTCAAAAAGGCTTTCTTGTATCACCTGGTTTGGATGGCGTCTTACTCACTAGGGACCCTTGTGATAGCCATTAAGTAACTATCATTTTACCAATCAGATATTCAGTAACTCATAGGAGGGTTACACTTTTAGTATATGTTCAAAGAATTTTCTGCACTAAATATTTTATTCTGATTTTGCCCTGCATTTACCAAAAAGCATCCACATCAAAAGTTTAATAAATTTTTAATGACTGTATATTTTTAATAGCAATACAATGTGATACAACTTTTCTGCTTTCAATTGTAAAAGAATAGCACTGTATCTTTAACACATTTAAATATCAGGCTTTTTTTTTCCCTTTTGGTAGTACGAATTGAACTCAGGACCTTGTGCTTGACAGGCAAGCGGTTGTGCCACTGAGCTATCTCCTCAGCCTTTAAATATTATGGTTTTATTTTG
>NW_004524579.1:5861106-5862473 GCF_000260255.1 Octodon degus | reverse complement strand
ACTAATCCATATGTGTGTAGATCAGAATGGCCATATCCTAACTTGACTTTAACTAATCAGGTGTATAGTAATGCAAGCTTTAGTGAGATTACAAAACCTAGATACAGCCAGAACGCTGCCCAGCACATTGCTTTTAGGATTTTTTCCCTTTCCTCTAGCTCCTTCACCTCTCCCTTCCCTCCACCTTCTACTTTTTCCTCCCATTCCATTCCCTAACCTTGGAAGTGTTGTCATAGTTTTCTAACCGTGAAGGGAAACAAAAGTGTCTGAAGTGATGCAAGAGGTGAGCAAAGAGAAAAAAAAACAACTCTTTGTTTCCTCGGGAAGCAATAGAAAGAGTAGCAGCCAGCTCTGTGATCTAGTGGGTCTGTCCCAAATTGGGTAGCAGCCTAAACAGTCATTGCAAGCGACAGCGGCTCTATTTCTCATATTTACTGGCATCAGATCACCATTAACACGAGTCCTCTGCCATGAAGAGGTGTCACAGCAGTGAAGCTGTTGGTGATTATTTTGAAAAAGATAAAATCTTTCAGTTGCTAAACACTTCCTTCCTCAAGCATATTGCAAAATCTTGAGGGGTCTCTAAGGAGGACTTGAAAAACCAGTCTCCTGCACGCATTTCCTCCCACCCAAAGTGCTGAGAAATCAGGGAGAATTAAGGAAACTCTCAATCAGAAATGGAAATAAGAACCTCTTAAGTGCTCACCTGAGGTATGTGGTGAAACAGGCTCTACCCCTTGCTGGTTTAGACTCCTGCAGCACAACTTAGCCCAGTTCACATACATGGCTGTGTGGTGGTTTTCAGTTCGCTACTTGTTTTAGGGCAGTTTGAGTCAGTTTGTCTTTTTAAATCAGAAGAATCTTACTAAGGAGCCAGAGAGACAGGAAGGAAAACATAGCACTATTATGAAGGAGGCACGCAGAGTCAAAGGGTATCCAGTCTTGCTATATCGGGAGTGACTAAAGAAAAAATAAAAACTTTGACGTATTCCTGCAATTAAAGGTAGCACTATCACATCAAACATTCTATTTTAGAAAGCGGTGTGTCACCTTTCAATTCTATTTTCATTTCTCTAAGAAAAGTAACTATATTTCAAATACTAAGGTGCACAACCTTTACAGCTTGCTTTCCAGCGGATAAATTATTTATTAATCTATATTTGTAAAAGCTGTACAGCAATTTTTAATTCCTCTTAATTTAATGAAGCTCAATATATTTTTTGAATGATAGACTATATATATATATATATTCATGGAGTTACCATTTGAGTAACCAGTGATCTGTTATTTCAGCTGGCTTTGTTCCAGCGTGGTCAGCAGCCATCCACAGAGGGCCTGTGCAGCATCACGTAGGAGCAACCTCACAG
>NW_004524579.1:5858251-5860146 GCF_000260255.1 Octodon degus | reverse complement strand
GTGAACATGCCACCTCCTCTGGCATCATGGAAAGAATTGTTTGTGAACTGAGGCATCAAAGTTCTCAAAGCTTATTAACATAAAACGTTCAACAGTGCAACAGACTGCGTTCACATAGGTATCTTTCCCCAGTGCCGGTATTTTCTTCCTTGAGGAAGTTACTGTTACTTCCTTGACAGTAACGTTCATCTTGCTTTCCTTTTGTCTAGCCCGTTCTTCTGGAGTAACAGTGATTTCTATGAGAAATTCAGTGGAGAAACGGATCCATCACGCTCTTTTCATTTTACTTCAGAATAAACGGTTCTGGAAGCAGGTGCTCCTCTAAGCTCCGAAGCCCTTCAGCATGCGGTACTGGGTGAGTAGGGAAAGTAGCCACAATTCGTAATGTCCACTATTAAGCCCAACAAATTTTTTTTCACTATTAAGAAATAATTAGTTGTGTATATGGGAGTCATGTTTACCAGTCAGATCTCTCCCAGTAATAAGTGGATACAGTAGACCCCATTTTTTGCTTCAGAGATGCTTGTCAAACTTGGATAAAGGTGTGATGTGGAGCCAGTCAAGGTGGCGTGCAGCTGCCATTCCAGTACTCTGGGAAGCTGAGGCAGTGGGCTCTCATGTTCAGGCCCAGTCTGAGGAATTGAGTGACTTTGGTAAACTCTGTCTTCAATAAAAACTTAGAGAAAGGTTAGAATGTTGCTCAGTGCAAAGGCCTCAGATCTTTAGTATCTCAAAAAAGGTGATATGGATATTAATTATATATAGGTGGACAAAAATTATGATTAGGTCATTTCTATTTAGCAAGAAAATCCATTTTTGCATAAAATCATGTATAACATAATATTTTAACTTACACTAAGAATTTCTCTCAAGAACAAGCTTCTTTGTACACTGATCATTCCCAATATTATGAATAACATTAAATCATATATATTAATTAATAATTGACATCTCAATAGATTTTCTCACTGAAATCTTACATATTGTAGACATCCCTTTGAAAAAAGCAAAATTTTGGATTGTTACTAATTATTTTGGTTGTCAGAATGACAACTAAATGCTGTACAACTGAGTTTTTAAATAAGCTTACCCAAGGGTGGAGGATTTAGCTCAGTGGCACCTGAACTGCATGTGTGAGATGGTGAATCTGATTCCCAGTACCAGAAACAAAAAAAAATTTACCCAGTAATTCTATGGCAAACTTTGGTGAATAGGTATGATATTCAATTTTTTCATATTGGATATAATTAATTCACAGTTTCTATTTTCCCCTCAAAACAAGTAGGACAATAGAATTGTTTTTAGGTAGAATAAAAAGCCAAAATTTATTATGTTTTAGGTCATGTATCCAAGTCCAAACTAAACCTTACCCATTGTCTCTATTATTCTTCTCTCGACAAATACCTGACACCCAAAATGAAGGAAAGAAAGGTTTTAGCTCACAGTTACTGGAGGTTTCAGTCCGTACTCAGCTAGCTCCAAGGTAGTGTGGCACACGGCAGAGGGCAACCTTTCATGGTGGTGGCAAAGCAGCAAAGAACAAAACTGGAGGAGTTGCAGCAACAACAGCAACAGAGAGGAAAGTTGTCCTTGTTTCTCTTATGTGACATTCAGGATACCTACCCCAGGCTGAGTACAGCACTCACACCCATAATCCCAGCAGTACTTAGACTCATAATCTCTCTCTTGGGTCACCCATAATCGCAGTGGATCATGAGGTAATCACAAACTCTAGAAATCCATCCCATGATTGCCTGAGGCTTTGGCGGGACACCTAGAGGCAAACACTAGCAGCCATTAAATATCAATTCAAATATATAACTGTGATAAATGTTATATATGGCATTTCTAAAGTTTATTGTAGGGCTGGCCAAATAGCTCAGAGGATTAAAGCA